>NC_141058.1:26617914-27140414 GCF_041138505.1 Cibotium barometz
CTTAGCCATGTAAATGAATATGCATGCAAGTATTTATTGTTGCCTTGCTGCTTGGCCACGTCCATGTAAACGAATGTACATGTAAGTTTAAATGTGTAAACTGCATTGTCATGTGTATACATAAGTGATTATAGTTTTTAATACATACACTAACACAAAAAAGTGTATACACACACACACACACACACACACACACACTTGGATAATATATTTGTATAGCTATGAGTGTGTGGGAATAGTACATGAGGGTTATTGACTTAGTTTTGTTCTCCAGTACAAGATGATAGCACGAAGGTAAAATGGAATATTGGAAGTGCAGAATACTTCATGTTTAGCATGACTTAAACAATGTCATTTCTTGGATATCACACGCAGAGCCCATCGCAACATTGGTAGAGAAATAATGGTGCTTAAAATTCAAGCATCTAGGTTTATAAAAGGAAGAGTGGAAACTATTAGGAGGGGAGTACATGAATGTAGGGAGCAACATGAGTGTAATAATAAAACCCATGTTGCTGTCTTTGCCGTTACCTTGCTCCTTAGCCATGTAAATGAATGTGCATGCAAGTATTTATTGTTGCCTTGCTCCTTAGCCATTTCTGTGTAAAGGAATGTGCATGTAAGTTTAAATCTGTAAATTGCAATGTCATGTGTATACATAAGTGATTATAGTTCTTAGTATACACACTGACACCATGGTAGCATGAAGGCAAAATGGATTATTGGAAGTGCGTAATACGTCACGTTTAGCATGACTTTAATGATGTTGTTTCTTTGACATTGCCTTGCTCCTTAGCCATGTAAATGAATGTGCATGCAATTGTTTATTGTTGCCTTGCTCCTTGGCCATGTCTATGTAAATGAATGTGCATGTAAGTTTAAATCCATAAACTACAATGTCATGTGTATATATAGTGATTATAGTTTTTAATACACACACTGACACGAAATATATATACATACACTTGGATAATATGTTTGTGAAGCTATGAGTGTGTGGGAATAGTACATGAGGGTTATTGACGTAATTTTGTTCTCTAGTGCAAGATGGTAGCATGAAGGCAAAATGGATTATTGGAAGTGCGTAATACTTCACGTTTAGCACACAACTTGAACAATGTCATTTCTAGGATATCACACGCATAGTTGGTCTCAACATTGCTAGAGAAAGGACAATGCTTAAAAATCAAGCATTTAGGTTTACAAAAGGAAGGGTGGAAACTATTAGGAGGGGAGGACGTGAATGTAGGGAGCAACATGAGTGTAATAATCAAACCTAAAATGTGCCAGTACAAACTTCTACAGAGAGAGTCGAAGTAGTTGATCTAAATCAATATATATTTACTCATTTGGATGTCACATGTATATCATGTCACAACATTGCTACACAAAGAATAATGCTTAGAAATCAAGCATCTAGGTTTGCTGAACAAAGGGTGGTGGTTACCAGAGGAGCAAGTAAATGCAGGGATCAACCAGAGTGTAATAATCAAGGCCAGAATGAGATACTACAAACTTCTAAACAGAGAGTAGTAGTTAATCAAGATCAAAATAGTAATCAAGTATTTAGGTTTATAGAAGAAAGGATGTCATGTGTTAGAAGAGGGGTAAGTGCACGTGGGGATGAGCCTGAGTGTATCGATTAGGCCTGGAATGTGACACTATAGAGTTTGATAGAGAGAGTAGTAATAATTGATCCACACCAAAGTAGTTTCACTCATTTGGAAGGAAATAGAGATTCTCATTACGAGTACGGTTCACGGGTTAGAGGTGATGTGCCAAGGTAAAGAGTCCCATGTACTTCTATTGCTCATCAATATCCTACAAGAGATAACATAAGGCTTCCAAACAACATATCCATTATTTTTTGGTACATGTAGTGTTCACTTATTGGGAGGTTTGGATTATGTTTGTAGTTTTAACCATGCACAATTATGGAAAGAAGAGATAAGAATACTCCATTGACAAGTTGTGGGGAAGCATTGTTGTAGAGCTGGGAAGGTATCTTTGTTGGCCTTGGAGAATCTGCCTGAGGCTATAAAAGCTCTTTTGTTTGGTAATGATGCCAAAAGAAAGTTATTTCAAAAGAATATACAAGCTTACAATAATGTCTTAGCTTTTGTTTTGCTCTTAGTGCTCATTTTGATAAAAGATTTGGTAGAAATACAGGTGTTTTTAATTTTCGAATCCATGGTAGTTTGTATCATCGTGTTGAAAGTTACCCAACTAGACACGAGAAGACAATTCACAGTATGCAAAACTATTTGTGTATGACACAGAACATGAGTTACAAAATCATTTAGATGGTATACCTATATTGGATACTTATGTGTTGCAAGAAATGATACATGAATGTACTCCCATATACCAATGTGTTTCGGTTTGTGGGGGAATTTCTACAAAGTAATCCACATGTAGAGTTAAGGATGGTAATATGCAAGACACGTTGTACTTCAAGGTAGTATTTGGTGCCAACTGCTAGTGAGGTCGCTTGTATTATGCCAGGGCAAGGGGATGATTTTTATCTTGGGTTTTGAGATATTCAAATATGTTCTCATAATGGAGTGGTGCAAAAAATAAGTAGCTTGCATCTGTCATATATGCCACTCATCTATGTTCTCCTATTTCCACGAGGAGAGGATGGGTGGCATGTACATATTCCACATGTTGATGTGTGCACGAATGTAGCAACTAGAACTCATAAATGTGTCACTCAGACGCAATATTATCCATATCAATTACAAATTAGATTTGATACCATTGCATGCCTTTTGCGCAGGGGGAGACTATTGCAGCACAACAATACATTGTTGATGCTTATAGTACTATCGAGGTCTCAAGATTAGTATGGATTTAAAATGAAACGAGTAAATTTATGTACTGAAGTCTACCAGGGACTATTTGATATGGATAATGTAGCTGGTGGTGCGCAAAGTGTATCAGGGACTATCTGATAGGCTAATGTAGCTGGTGGTGCGCAAAGTGTATCAGGGACTATCTGATAGGCTAATGTAGCTGGTGGTGCGCAAAGTGTATCAGGGACTATCTGATAGGCTAATGTAGCTGATGGTGTACAAAGTGTATCAGGGAGTGCAGTAGCACAAAGAGTTGTGTTGCCATCTTCTTTTATCGGAGGGCTTTGCTTTATGTATCAGCTTTACCTAGATACCATGGCAATTGTAAGGAAAAAGGGTAAGCCATACTTGTTTATTACTTTCACATGCAACCCAAAATGGCATGAAATATCTAACACCTTATTGCTGGGGCAAAATGCCTAGGATCATCCGGATTTTATTACCCGTGTATTTTACAAGAAGCATAAGGATATGATGACATTACGTACAAAGCAAAGTTTATTTGGAAAAGTGGTTAGGTATGCATCTATGATTGAATTTCAAAAGAGAAGTCTGCCACACTCACACATATTACTGATTCTGGAAGATAAATTCAACTTGCGTGACATAGCTCACTATGATCGATTGGTATGTGCTGAGCTGCCCAGTAGAGAAATGTTTCTAGAGTTGCATAAAGTTATCAAACATTGTAATGTTCATGGTCCATGTGTGGTACGTTGATTCCCAATGCTGTTTGTATGGTTGATGGGATATTTATTCGAGTTATTAGCGTAACTTCACTTAGTCTATATAGTAGTGATAGTGATGTTTACCATGTTTACATGCATCAAGATGATGGTAGCGTGTGCTCCACAATTTCTATTGTGAAATATCTATACAAGTATGTGTATAAGGATCTTGATAGAGCAATGGTAAGGATGGACCATCACAATGGTGTAGTGGATGAAGTTTGTAAATACTTAGATGCACGTTATGTATCAGCATCAAAGGCATGTTATGTATCAGCAGCATCAGAGGCATGTTATGTATCAGCAGCATCAGAGGCATGTTATGTATCAGCAGCATCAAAGGCATGTTATGTATCAGCAGCATCAGAGGCATGTTATGTATCAGCAGCATCAGAGGCATGTTATGTAAATACTTAGATGCACGTTATGTATCAGCATCAAAGGCATGTTATATATCAGCAGCATCAAAGGCATGTTATGTATCAGCAGCATCAGAGGCATGTTATGTATCAGCATCAGAGGCCATGGTGTAGTGGATGAAGTTTGTAAATACTTGGATGCACGTTATGTATCAGCATCAAAGGCATGTTATGTATCAGCAGCATCAAAGGCATGTTATGTATCAGCAGCATCAGAGGCATGTTATGTATCAGCATCAGAGGCCATGGTGTAGTGGATGAAGTTTGTAAATACTTGGATGCACGTTATGTATCAGCATCAGAGGCATGTTAGGTATTAGCATCAGAGGCAATGGTGTAGTGGATGAAGTTTGTAAATACTTGGATGCTGGAGAATGTAAATACTTGGATGCTGGAGAATGTATGAATATTATTTGCATGATGAGAAGCCAGATATCCAAAGATTGCAAGTTTATTTGCCGTTGCAAAATAATGTGATGTTTCGAGACAATGATGACTTGTGAGATGTAGTTGAGGAGGATAAGAATAAGAAAACTACTCTTACAGAGTGGTTTGTAACTAATGAGCTTCATGTCAATGCAAATAGTCTAATGTATAGTGACTTTCCTTGCAATTGGGTTTGGAACAAACACATAAAGAAGTGGACTATAAGAAAGGTAGGTAATACTATTGGCCACATGTACAATGTTTCTCCATCTGCTCTGGTGAGCAGTATTTTTATGTATCTTTCTTGCGATTTGTTGAGGTTTTAAGTCTTTTGATGACTTGCATATTGTTGATGGTTGACTTTATCTGACTTTCAAGGCTGCTTATGTAACTAGAGGTCTATTGGAAAGTGATGAAGAGTGGTTTACACGCATGCAAGTGGCCACATTTCATCAAAGTGTTGGTGGACAATTGAGATAATTATTTACAACAATTTTGGTCTTTTGTGTGCTTGCAGTTCCTGGGTGTTTGTGGGAAACATTCTCATCACATCTTTCAGAGGATATACTCCATGATTTACAAGGTACAATGCAAATTATTAATGTTTGTCAAGCTATGGCTAAAAACAAGGTTTTGTTACAAGTAGACTGCATTCTTCAACAACATGGGCGAAGGTTGTCTGAGTTTGAAGGAATGCCTTTGATTAATAGATTAGGTAGGGAAAGAGTTGTGAATGGGTTATTGCAAGAAGAGATAATGTTTGATCCTATGCAACAAGTAAAAATGGCCAATCAAATGATGCAAATGACTCTCAACAATTGTTAGCGGGATGCCTTCAATCAGATTCTTGATGCAATTGAGAGACAAATGTTGGTGATGTATTCTTTCTTGATGGTCCTGGAGGATATGGAAAGACCTTCCTCTACAATTTCTTGCTTTGTCGAGTATGTGGAGATGGCCATGTTTCTGTTACGTGTGCTTCATCTGGTAGAGCTGCCTTGCTGTTAGTTGATGGGTGTACAGCTCCTCACTCTTGATTCAAGATACCATTAGACCTGAATGCCTCTAGCACTTGTAATATAAAGGTCAACAACCAGCTTGCAAAGATCTTGAGATTGGCTAGATTGATAATTTGGAATGAGGCACTAATGACACATCGATATTCCTTTGAAGCATTAGATAGAATGCTACAAGACATAATGTCTAAGATAAGCTCTTTGGTGGAAAGGTCATGATTTTTGGAGGGGATTTTAGGTATATTTTTTCAGTTGTTCCGAAGGGAGGACATTGTCAACTCAACATTGTGGCATTCAAAAATCTAGAGAGAGATCAAAGTGTTGAAGCTTATGCAGAACATGCATGTTCTTCAAAACATAAGTGAGTAGACAAAGCGAGAATTTGCACGATGGATCCTAGACATTGGTAATGGGACTGTACATAGTGAAATAGAAGAAGGTGTTATGTCAATCCCTCCTAGAATGCTTCTTCAAATAGGATCTATGCAACAACTCATTGAAATCGAAGAAGGTGTTGTGTCAATCCCTCCTAGAATGATTCTTGAAATAGGGTCTATGCAACAACTCATTGAATGGGTGTACACAGGGCTTTTGAGAACTGGAGGCTATGCAAGTTTTATTAAAGAGCATGCTATTTTTGTACCTCTAAATGTTGAGGTTCATGCTATCAATGACATTAC
This sequence comes from Cibotium barometz, assembly GCF_041138505.1. Classification (NCBI taxonomy): domain Eukaryota; kingdom Viridiplantae; phylum Streptophyta; class Polypodiopsida; order Cyatheales; family Cibotiaceae; genus Cibotium; species Cibotium barometz. Next base: position 26,624,039 of record NC_141058.1, read on the forward strand.
TCTAAGTGCAATGCCTATAGAGAACAAGGAATACTTGAGTGCAAATTCTATGTTTGGAGCTGGTGAGGCAAACTTTTTGTATGCAACATTATATCTTAATAGCTTGATTCTGGGCGGATGTTATCCTGCTTATCTATTGGTTTTGAAGAAAAATTCTCCTATTATTTTTTTTACAAAATTTGGATCCACAAAAAGGATTGTGCGCAATGGGATGAGATTAATATGTAAGGACTTCCATTCTAAGGTTCTAGAAGTAGAAATAATTACAGTTACACATATTCCTGTAAGGCTTGCATTTGCCATGACCATCAATAAATCATAGGGACAAACACTATCAGTTATAGGGTTATACTTGGTCACACCTATATTGAGCCATGGGTAATTATATGTGGCTTTCTCTCACGAGTGAGATCTTCACGTGCTGTGAAAGTATTTATTTTGAACACTGCATCTGAAACTGACACGAGTACTTCTGACATTGTTTGCACCACCAATGTGGTGTTCACGGAGGTCTTGCAATTGGCTTTGAGATGAATGTAGAGGTAATTTGGTAAGTTTTTTTTGGCTTTGATGAAAGACAGCTACCATGTTAACAGTGGTAGCTACCTGTATAGAGTGAGAGCCACCAGCTAGGTAAGGTAGTAACCATGTTAAGAGTGGAAGCTACCAGGTTGACAATGGTGGCTTTTAAAGGCAGAAAGGTAACTACCAGGTTTGGAACAATAGCTGCCATGTTAACAATGGTAGCTACCTGTATATAGAGTGAAAGCCAGTAGGTAGGTAAGGTAGCAACCATCTTAAGAGTGGAAGCTACCAGGTTGACAATGGTGGCTTTTAGGGATAGAAAGGTAACTACCAACTTTGGAACAGTAGCTGCAATGTTAACGGTGGTGGCTACCACCACTCTTAGCATAGTACCTATCATCAAGATACCACATGAATCACTCCCAGCCTCATGCCTATGAGCTCCAAGCTTGGTAACTGAGCTCCAAGCCTGGGAGCCACCACTCTTAGCATAGTACCTACCATGAAGATACCACTCTTATCAGCTCCCAGGCTTGGAGTTCATTGGTATGACAGAAATCCTAACCTGATGCTTCTAGCTACTAGCTTAATAACATATCAGCTTGAGCAAAACCTTTGCTACCAATCTATGAGCCCACCACCACCTTGGTGGCTTCCTTTGCTAGCCACCTTTATGAGGATGAAACTGTAATTGAAAGTGGTGGCTATTTATCTACAAGCGTTACCATGGCAGACTAGTATTACACACTATGAAGCTGGTGCCTAACTTCAGCCCTACACTACCGACCAATGTACAACCAAGAGGTAATTAGGGACATTTAAAAAGTATGGCATAACAAGGAAGACAAACCTGAGGTTGTTCAAGTAGATGCACCGGATGCTTCGCATACAGCTTTCGTCCAACACGCTTTCGACATACATCCTTTTTGTTTGGTGACACACGTGTATTGTTTGTCCAATATGCAATGACTAAATCTTTCACTTCCTCTGTGATTATACTTCTATGTTGTCGTTGTCGCTCACACAAATGCAATGGCAACTGTGAGTCATGTTGCTTCATTTGAGATCTAGTTGCATAAAAATTTGAGATCTAGTTGCTTCATTTGAGATCTAGTTACATAAAAATTCCTTCGATGAACTCCAAGTAGCCTTGATGCAGCTGCTATATTTGGTTTTCTACTTGTGTAATTCATGACCATCATGATACTTGCCCGTTTAACAAACAATTCCCTAGAGCTTTTTGGTCTTTTGACAGCCTTGAGGGTATTGTGTAATCCATGGAGCAAGAACTTATGATCCTGTGTGGATTCCTCAGCTTTGTGACAATTAAGAGATGCACAATTAAATTGTACATCTCTTAAAGCATGATGGTTGAGTATACTTGTGATGATCTCACCCTTTGCTTTATTGTCAAGACCCTATGTGTATTCCGTGAAACACTTAATCACTTTTGAAGTAATCATCTTCTGTTTTGTGATGCTGAGCCTGACTTGTTTCACTGTGGTGACTTCCTTGACTTTAACTTCTCACGATAAGCACACTTCTGGCCTGTTTCGTACTCCCTGATTAATTTTGATTTGCATGGTGCACACTTGAAGGAGCCAGCACATGTACATAAGATGCTGCCAACATCTTCTGCTTGTGCAATTGGAACTATTTCCATGTTGAAAAAACTCCTTTTGATCAGTTCAACAAGTCGAATGTGCTCACTTTGTGGATAGCATGAGGCTCTTAAGAGAGTCAGATAGACCCACACCTGTCCATCAAAACTTTGAAGACACTGTAAGATGAGATGAAGGTAGCTGTCCACAAGCCCCGTACGCAGATACTGCAGTGCTTCTAATTTCTGAGAAGGGCTGCTTGTAACATTATCAAATTTTATGTTTTTTTTTCCAAGTTATCTTAATAACTTTCTTCTTCTCAACCCCTCTCAAGCTTGAGAAGCTTTCTAAATAATTGTTTTAATTCAAATCAAGCTTTCCCTTAAAGTCTTAATGTTTAATTAAGAGAAAGTTAATCTTTATGCTTATTTGTAAAGCTTTCTTTAAGTAAATCTCTCTCTCTAAAACAATAGCCATCTTTATGGCTAAATCCCTTGAAAAAGGATGCTTCTCAATGATAGTCTCTTAATTCAAAGCTAAACTCTAGGCTTGTTAAGCTAGAGATTAGAAAATGGTATTTTTATGATTTGTGTTAACAAAATAATTCTTTTAGATTATTTATAAGTAGTTAGAAACTACTTTGATTGATTATAAATGTGAAATAGACTATCCTATCAATTTGGGAAAAGAGAAATAATGGAATGAGCTTGATCTAGTGGGATAATCATAATTAAGTTTATGATTATGGTTAAAATTATGATTTAAATTCATAGTTTGATTTTAAGCATAAAAGAGAAACTACTATCATATTTTCATTACAAACTTTTATTCTTTTTAGAAAAAAATGAGAAGCTATGGCAAAATTTTCAGAAAATAATACATATTCTAGATGAAAACATAATATGTGAATGCTCTTTTCATGGATTTTATTATAAATTTCTTTCAAATTTGGTCTTTTAGTCTTAAGCTTTCAACAAAGCTCTGATACCAGTTGTGAGACCCCTGCCCCCTCCGCGCACCAGAACCTTGCTGAGGCAAAGCATGTGAGTATGAGAGCATTAGTAGGTTATAAAAAGTCAGATTAGCTTGTTTGAGGCCACAAGTGCAGACATGGCATTGGCTGTTTTGCAAAGTGTGAAGTATAATGCTTACTTGGTGTGAACTCTAGCACAGGCCCAAAAATGTAGGACATGGTTGCTTGCATCTAGATTAAATAATCTTTAAATAGGATTAGGATGACAAGATTCTTTACATTTATCACACAGACTCTACTCCTCAAGTTGAAGGTACACAAATGTGCATGTGCTTAGCATTTAGCTTATGTGTTTTTAATAATAACACTAAAGTTATTACCTAAGAAAATATGTAGATTCCTTTTGATGGAGAGGTCCTGTTTGAGCTTAGTTATTGGTTGACCTCCTCCAGATGCTGCCAAGTCTTTACACGGGTACATATTCTAATCTTTTGTTGCTAATTATTCTTTGTGAAGCAGAGGGTGTTATTTGGTTCATGCATAAGTGAGTATAAGGGATGTTATTTGGTTCATGCATAAGTGAGTATAAGGGATGTTCTTTTTGTGACAGGTTCATTCCTAATGTGGATATATTTATATTGAGACTCTCTATACGTGACTGATGGAGAATAGATTCCGCTTAGGTTTTATAAAGTAGATCTTCATAGGGTTGCAGGCCCTTGTAAGTCCATCACACCAACAACATCCACTCTTGAGGATCCACCATTGTGGAAACTTGATCACAATGGAAGGCCATGCCTCAAGAGAAACATAGGGATGAGTCTATTGATAACCCTCTTCCACTTCCCCGCTCAGCACAATCAATCCTTCTTGTAAGCTTTCCAAGATCTCCATAACCTACCTTTTGTGTCAGCCCAACTACCTACTCCTTCCATTCCACATCCCAAACCACTACTTTCACCTTTCTCTGTGGATGCTCTCTTAAAGGCCAATACACTACTAGTAAACCTTTCTCTGTGGATGCTCTCTTGAAGGCCAATACACTACTAGTAAACCTCCTTGATCTTCAGCTTAGCCCCAGCATTTGGCTATGTCTTAGTAAATTGCTGGAGAAACTACACGATAAGCCAAAGTGGGCAGTCTAGCAGGTTCCCACTTCCTGCAGGTGTTGCCAACTACATGGGTATCAGCCGCACCATTCCGTTTCTTACTGACTTCCAGAGCCCCAGTCTCTTTATAGATATTTAAGGTACCCCACTTTCTAGGGCAATAGGGGTGAACCTCATGCCATAATTCACACTCCATGCTATCGGTTTCAAGGTACCGTGACTCACCAGCTTTTGTGTTCGGATGGCAGACCAATGGGAGGTGACCCCCATCGGCTTGGTGGAAAATGTTACTGTTGTTATCCAAGGGATTTAGTTCCTCTTGGACTTTGTGGTGATTCAGTTTCTAGAAGTCAGAGGAGCTTACTCATTTCTCATTGGTCATCCTTGGCTTCGGAAGATAGGTGTTCTCCTCGCTTGGGGTCCCAATCGCCTATGGATTTCCCAAGAGCATGGTCCCCAAGAGCTCAAAGTGGAGGAAGGCTTGGATCAGGGAATCCATGGTGCCACGATAGCTTGGAGGAAGGCTTGGATGAGGGAATATTTGGTGCCATGATAGCCCTCATATCTTTCAAGACCCCTTCACCCGCGCTGACATCCTAGCTCAACCATGAGGAAGGTATCCTCTCTCACACATCAATGAGTCAGAACTCCTCGACTGGCTTCAGGCAGCGCGAAAGGTCTAACACATCACATATTGGACATCACAAACATCCTAATTGACTCTGCCAACGCTTCCTCTAAGCGCTATGAGGCTATAGGCCTTGGAGAACCAGTCATCAACGGTCACCAATAGAGGGTGCAAAATGATCAAATCTCTCTCCTCCCACAAGGCTAACACACCTCCAACCGCCATTCCAACTACTAGTAGACTGACTCAACAACAAGTGCAAACCTAGGTTTGTGAAGCCACTCCAACCTTTCCAGTATGGGAGTGCCCTAAATCCTAGATGAAAGATCACTACGACACCTTACCCATTTACCACCTGCCACCAGCGCAACAACCCCACCCTTCTCTCCAAAACAGCTAAATCAGATGCACCACTTAACCTTCCGTCTTGCCAAGATCAAGTCTAGGAATTCAATCTCACTACTACCATTCTCTCCACATGCAACCCCAAATCGGCAAAGTAGCTTGTGTAGCCAAGCTACCTCACATGTTGCCACTGCAGCTCCTCTGTACTCTACCTCTGTACTCGACAAGGCAACTCTGGGCTGCTTCTTGCTGCTCCATGTCACAGCAACACTCCCCAATGAAAACATAAATCCACTCGTAGATCTCCTGTTTGAGATGCTACCTGCCCAATCTGCATCTGTGTACCCATATAACTCCAATGGTACACTTGCTGCATAAAATAATGCATAATCAATAATGGCCCTCAAATACCAAAGCATGCGTCACACACTGTCAAGATGTGGTTTATGCGAAACCTACATAAAATGGCTCTCTAAGCCAACAATGTAACTCAAATCTGGCCTGCTGATCATCATGACATAGATCAAACTCCCCACAATCTTCCTGTACTACATAGTGGGATCCTCCAACACATAACCTGCATCCGCACTAAGTTTGCCATTTTGATCTAATGGCACCGAGATTGGCTTACAATAAGCCATCCCATACTTGGACAACATGTCCAATACATACTGTCTCTGTGTGATAGCTAAATACCCTTAGGTGTGCGAATGACCTCAATTCCTAGAAAGTAGCACAAATATCCCAAATCCTTCATCTCAAACTTCCTTTTGAGAAGACTTTTCACATGCTCAATCTCATCCAAGTTGTCACCCCCAACAATAAGATCATCTACATATATAGTGATGATCACAATACCCTTATCACTCTTGTGCACGTACAAAGAGTGATTTGCATCTGCCATATCAAAACCAATAGTGACAATATACTCAGCAATCTTGTCATGCCATGCTTATGGAGCTTGCTTCAGCCCATACAAAGCCTTACGAAGCTTACATACATACTTTGGGTGACCTGTATCCTCAAAACCTGGTGGCTGATCCATATACACCTCTTCTTGCAAGTCACCATGCAAGAACACATTTTTTACATCCATCTGATGTAAAAACTAGCCTTTAGTTGTAGCCACCACAATCACAACTATCATAGTTGTTACCTTTGCAACTGGGGCAAATGTCTCCTCATAATCAATCCCATGTGTCTGCACATATCCTTTGGCTACCAATCTAGCCTTGTATCTACTTATGCTACCATCACTATTATGTTTCAACTTATACACCCACTTACAATATATACCAATAGCTTTCTTGCCTTTAGGCAATGGTACCAAATCCCAAGTCTCATTTCCATACAATGCATCCATCTCCTTACATGTGGGTTCTACAACTTGCACAACTTTTGCCATATAAGCATAGTAATGTGCCACATAACCATCATAAGTCAACCTCTGCAGCATAGGGTTTTTGACTCTTCCAGATCTTCGTAACTTTGCATTCCTTGCTCCCATAGCCTTCTTCACACCAGGTGTCCTCATTGCTAGAATCCCAAGCTCCTCACAAGGCTCATCTCCAAGCCACTAGAATCTCCATCAACAAGAGAATGCCTTGCAAAAATATCAGGCATACCAAGGGGCTCAACCACTTTCTCTTTGCCTTTATGTGATGTACCAACTACATTTTCAAGACTGGTATTATGATGTAGCCTGCCACTCCATGGTCTATTAATAGAATGGCTGGAGGAGGACTCTCCTGATCCACTCAATGACTGTGATTGCTGACTTGCATTCTGTGCAACCACATTTCCACTTACATCAGCTCCAACAGCATCTTTTTCAGCAGCATACGAGCTACTCATCTCATCAAATACAGCATCCATGCTTACCCTCAATTCACATGTAGCAGGATTATAACATATATATCACTTTTGCTCAAGGGAATACCCAATAAACACACATTTTATGCTTTTGGATCCAGCTTGGTACGTAACTCATTTGGCACATGCACATATGTAATACATCCAAAAACTTTCAAGTGAGACAAATCAGGTTTCTTGGAAGTAAACTTCTCCTCTGGCGTTATATTATGTATGGCTGCAGTAGGAGTCATGTTCATGATATAAACTACTGTAGACACAACCTTAGCCCAATAGCTATGTGGCCTATTCTTCTCTGCCACCATCAATGCTCCTGCTATCTCTGCAATGTGCCTATTTTTCTGCTCAACAGCAACTCCATTTTTCTGCAGAGTGTATCTACATGTAAATTGTCTCTGAATGTCATTCTTTCGCAAGAATTCAGAGAACTCATTGGAGAAGTATTCTCCCCTTCCATTTGACCTTAGGCACTTCACATGCTTTCCTGTCTGTTTTTCAGCCCATCACTCTGAAATTCTGAAAATGAGTGAACTCTTCACTCTTCTCCTTCATGAAATACACCCACACTTTCCTCGTGTGGTTTTTATAAAACAAATGAATGTTACGTAGTACCTACAGACACCCATAGACATAGTCTTTGCAGGACCCTATACATCTGAATGCACAACATCTAGTACATTCCTTCTCACATTTCTGTCATATGGAAATACATGTTTTGTTTGATTTCCAAATTGAAATGGCTCACATTTCTGTCATATGGAAATACATGTTTTGTTTGATTTCAAAATTGAAATTGCTCACAAGCTTTCTGCATACCTTCAACTTACTTAGGCAGCCCTGCCATAATTTCTTTAGTCTGCATAGACTTCATTCTTTGCACATTTACATGCCCAATTCTCTTATGCCAAGTGTCTATATCTGCAACAACTCTTGAACCATTTGTAAACATTGCATCACTCACTTCAGGCATATTTACATTCAACATTCTTCCCACTCTGTTGCCTTTTGCAAACCAACCTGCACTTATCTTTAAAGTCTTCTACATAGCACCATCAGGGTTAAACCGGACCTACAAACCCTGATTAGTCATCTTGCCACCAACAGAATCCAAATTCTTTATAATGTTCGGAACATGAAGTACATCTACAAGGTACTTCACCTTACCATCATGCATGGACAATGACACATCCCCAACATGGGCAATTGGATGAGCACTGTCATCCCCCTGTTTCAACAAAACCTGGTCTTTCAAGACTCTTCATTTCCTTGAACCACTCACCATGACTTGTCATGTGGTTCGAAGCACCTAAATCAACATACCATACATCATCCTTACATACTGCTACATCATTTCCAGACACAGCATTAACCACATGTTGCATAACAAACAACCTCTCATTATCCTCATTATTTTTGCTAGAGGATGCATAGTTATTTTGCTGCACTTTTCCATTTCATATGTCACTCTGCTTCTTATAGCAATCTGCCTGCACATGTCCAGGCTTACCACAATAAAAATAACCTCGTGTATAATTATGTTGCCTTTACCAATTACCACGACCTCTTTGACTCCCCCTTCCTCTAAACTGGCCTCTTCCACCTGTGTGTTGTTGTTATGAATCCTGGGACTATTGCTGTTGTTGCTGACCATACTTTTGATTACATGTTCGGCCACTACCTTGGCCACGTCCACGATCTCTATGTTGAGATATCAAGCTCATCTAGTGAGGCGGTGGACATTGATGACCTGCTTGGGGGATAGGCCCCACACTTACACCACTGGCATGGTTGGTGAGATCATGGGTGATATGCGGCCAGTGGGATGACAGGCTATGTGATATGCGGCGAGTGGGATGATAGCCATTCTAGAGACTAGCATAGTTATAGCACCAGCTCATTTAGTTGGGTTCACACTATAGAGAACCCTAGTATGTATTTGGTTGAGTACCTTTTCATATGTGTGTACTCTTATCTTTGTATATGGTGTTGTGACCCTTGTCGGGAACTCTACGGGAGGCACCGACAAAAACGATCTCTGATTGAGGAGCTTTCTTCGTGGGAGTAAAGCTATAGGGAGACTACACTCTCCTATCGGACAGCATTTTTAAGCCGAAAACGCGTTTCGGGTGCGTTACGACCTCTGTTTTTCATAAAGCAGGCGATTTCGAGCACTGCGGGTAAGTCATCGATTCTCTGCAGAACTCTGTTTTAAGAACTGCATGAAGACAGATTGGTTGTGTAGACACTGTGTGTGCTGCAAGGAGATCAACAGCTGCCATTGGGTGTATGTATGCACATTGAGGTCACTGGTTGTGACATTTGAGTGTACTACAGTACCGCTGCAGAAAATACAGCAGTTTGTGCAGGACAAACCAGAGTACTGTTTCTGGTAAATTTTATTGTCTGGCAAGATGTCAAATGATGGCATAAACCAGATTGTTTTACTGAGAAGCTTGATAAGAATAACTTCCATGCTTGGAGGTTCAGGTTGACGAATTTCCTAATGGGAAAGGGTCATTGGGACTACATAGAAGGTGAGCATGAAGAGGCACCATAGATACCGGAGATCAATCCGACTACTGCAGATGTGAAAGAGTTCAAGGATTAGAACCAAGGAGCCAGAAAAGCTATGTATTGGCTCTCTATCAGTATACAAGACACCATGATTGGGCACATACATGATGCCAAGTCCCCAAGGAGGCGTGGGACACCTTGGTAAAACCCTATGAAACAAATACCAAGGCACGAAAGATACAGTTGAAGAATGAACTTCATACTGTGGAGAAAAAGAGTGTCTATGAATGACTATGCATTGAAGATAAAGGGTATTGTGGAATCCCTTGCATCTATTGGTGTTTCAGTAGATGATGATGATAAGGTGGAAGTTTGTCTACGTGGTCTCGGGCCATAATACAAGGCGTTCAAGATGTCTATTCAAACTCGGAAAAACATTCCCAATTTTACAGATTTGGTGTCTATGTTGATTATAGAAGAGAAGAGCTTGGGTGAAGACTGTTAGTCTTCACAAAACAAAAACAGTTCAGAGCAATAGGCCTTCTACACAAGTTCAGGAAGAGAATGAGGTAGAGGAGGCTGTGGACACGGTCAAGGAGGTGGCCAAACAGGTAATCAGAATTATGGCCAGTAGTAGCAGCAACAACAACAGTCCCAGAATTCACAACAACAACGACAACAACATGCAGGTGGAAGAGGCCCATTCAGAGGCAGGGGGAGTCAAAGAGGTCGTGGAAATTGGCAAAGGCAGTATAACGATACACGTGGATGCTTTTATTGTGGTAAGCCTGGACATGTGTAGGCAGATTGTTATAAGAAGCAGGTTGACATGCAAAATGGGAAATTGCAGCAAAACAACTATGCATCCTCGAGCAGAAATAATGAGGATAATGAAAGGTTGTTTGTTATGCAGCGTGTTGTTAATGCCATGTCTGAAAATGTTGAAGCATCACATAAATATGATGTATGGTATGTTGATTTTAGGTGCTTCGAACCACATGACAAGTCATGGGGAGTGGTTCAAGGAGATGAAAAACCTTGAAAGACCAGGTTTTGTGGAAACAAGGGATGACACTGCTCATCCAATTGCCCATGTTGGAGATGTGCCATTATCTATGCAGGATGGCAAAGTGAAGTACCTTGCAGATGTACTTCATGTTCCGAACATAACAAAGAATCTGGTTTCAGTTGGCCAGATGATTGAGTAGGGTTTGCAGGTTCGGTTTAACCCTGATGGTTGTTATGTTGAAGACTTTAAAGACAAGTGCAGGTTGGTTGCAAAAGGCAACAAGTGGGCAGAATGTTTACATTGAATGTAAACATGTCTGAAGTGAGTGCTGTGATGTTTGCAAATGGTTCAAGAATTGTTCCAGACACAGACATTTGGCATAAAAGAATTGGACATGTGAATGTGCAAATAATGAAGTCTATGCAGACTAAAAGGAATTGTGACAGGGCTGCCAAAGTTTAAAGTTGAAGGTATGTAGAAAATATGTGAAGCATGCCAATTTGGAAAGCAAACAAAGCATGTATTTCCACGTAATAGAAATGTGAGCAGAAATGCACTAGATGTTGTGCATTCAGATGTATGGGGTCCTACGAAGACCATGTCTATGGGAGGCTGCTGCTGCAGGTATTATGTGACATTTAGATGAACCACACAAGGAAAGTGTGGGTATACTTCATGAAGGAGAAGGGGTGTTCACTCACTTTCAGAATTTTAGAGTTATGATTGAAAAGCAAACATGGAAATATGTAAAGTGCCTGAGGTCAGATGGAGGGGAAGAGTACTTCTCCAATGAGTTCTCTGATTTTTTGAAGAAAAATGGTATTCGGAGATGGTTTACATGAAGATACACTCCGCAACAAAATGGAGTTGCTGAGCAAAAAAAACAGGCACATTGCTGAGATTGCGCGAGCATTGATGGAAGAGAAGAATATGCCGCATAGCTATTGAGCTGAGGCTGTTTCTACAGCAGTTTACATCATGAACAGTCTTTGGATGCATTGCATATGTGCATGTGCTAGATGAGCTGAGAACTAAGCTAGATCCAAAAGCTGAAAAATATGTGTTTATTGGGTATTCCCTTGAGCAAAAGGGATACAGGTGTTATAACCCTGCTACACGTAAGTAGAGGGTAAGCAGGGATGTTGTTTTTGATGAGATGAGTGTGAGGTGAAAAAAAGAAAGAAAACCCTTGCCTCTATAGCCCTTCACCTCCCAAACTCGGAATACAACACACGAACGGAGGCACCACCAGCCATCGGCTGGAACACTCTCTCACAATTCACAACCCACCCACACCATAAGGATAGCTCAAAACCCCAATAAACAGATGATTATCCAGAGAGTGTTCCAGCCACCGGCTGGAACACTCTCTCACAATTCACAACCCACCCACACCATAAGGACAGCTCAAAACCCCAATAAACAGATGATTATCCAGCAAAGAAACATACAAAGCACCAACCATGTATAATTCAACAAATACACCAAAAACCAGGACTCTGGCCAGGATTTACTGCCAAGGGAAATACACCCTTGCGTCTGACAACCAAGCCTCTGTCTCCCGGTCTCTGCTCTCTCTAGAGAGCACCCCACCAGCAACCCTTCTTCACTTCACGTCTGTAGCCCGGCTACTCTCTGTCTGCTGGTGGCTACCTTCCAAGTGTCGTAGGCGAGCCCCACTGTCTCCAGCCCACACATCAGCACCTCTACTACAGCCAACACACACAAAAAACCAAGGCTCTCTCTCTGGTCAGCATCCACTCTCTACCTGCAATCATCGCCCACACAAAACCAGCCACTTTCTCTTCAGAGGGTGCCCACACCAGCTAACCCTCAACTCAGCAACTCTCACTCTCTGTGTGTCATGACCAGCAGCTTCGCCGACCACCAGAGCCTCTGCACAGTCTCTTCAACACCAACACTAACTGCTCAACGCAGCATCACCTTCTCTTGCATCCAGCCCAAGCCACATCAACTTCAATCAGCATCCAGCCACACCTGTATCACCCAAGGCCCACACCAGCCCGTCTCTTTGCCTGCAGCCAGTCTCAAAGGCGGCCTCTTTTAACCTTCTCTTGCTCATCTGGCTGCTGCGCTACCTGCACGCTTACCTGCCAGCCTTTTTCTCCTACAAGGCTACCACTTTATCCACAGGCGACCAGTCCACTTTGGCTCTCTCTCTCCAAAGTCACCCCTTGCGCCAGTCTGCAATTACCACTGAGAGCCTTTGACGCCAGCCAGCTCTCTTCGCTGCTATCACCAGAGTGCCTGCAGATCACCAGAGCCTTCCCAGCAGCCCTTTGCCTCTCACTGTCGTGGTGGCGACCTCCAGCACCAAGTACTTCAGTAACACTACTTCATGCTCTTCACCTGTCTGCAGAACTCGGGGCTTCACTCTCTCTCGCCAGCCTCTATATCGCGCTTCCTTCACACCAAGCGGCTGCAGCTGCAACAAGACCTTGTAGCCGGCCTTCCTCTCTTGACCACCAACCCTTCGCACCAAGGCAGCTCTTCACCCCCCTCGCCTCTGCAGACTCACGAGCCTCTTCTCTGCAGCTTTTCTTCCGCAAGGGCGACCTCCGTCTGGACCCCGGTCTCCTACTCCTTCGAGGCGGCCATCTTCTCTTTCTCGCATCTTCGCCACCACCTTCTCGATGGTCTCGCTGGCAGCCACAATAGCTTCCACGTGGTCATTAGATTGTTGGCCATGTTGATCATATATTTTTTATTTATTTTAAGCTTCAAAATGATGGCCACCACTTACAATGGCTCTTCCTTCCTTATGCTTCAGGTCATCACGCCGCACCCACTACCTTTCCAAAACCAGAGCTGCCCATAGCCTCGTTATCAGAGTCAACTTACCAAACATGACCATTCCAGTCGGTGCCATGCATTTAGTAACCACCCGCATACCATATGTTGCAATAAAAAACTTCCAATCTCAAGCATCTTCTCCGAAAAAAACACACACATATACCAGCTCACTGCAAAACCACCCAGTCTATACATTTGCCAGGGCATTCAGGGCAAAGTTTATTCACACATCACGCACCCCATATGTACACAGACCCAAAACACCTCTCAGATTTTCACCTGACATACTTTGCCCAACCCCTAGCCTGCTGAATCATTTATGATCAGCAGAAAGCATATGACCATGTTTCCCTCCGTCAATCCTTTGAGCATCATATAAGGTAACCAAAACATCTCTATTCCATGTGATCAAAGAAATACTGTCATCTTCCATAGGCGTAGTTTGCCATCCCACATCCCACAACATAACATAAGATCTTCTGGAAACAAAGCTTCTGACATACACACCATCCTGCCTCATCTCAATTCCAAAATCACTGATATGATCAACACTAATATTGGAGAACCAGTGAAGCAATTCCTGCTTAGGGTAATAACTGATGAAAGCTTCATCAAGAAAGACCTGCTGTGCTGTAACACTTTCCTGTCCATCCACATGAGAAACATCACCACCATAGCCAGCCACTATACAGGCAAAACAAACTCCCCTTCAAAAGGCACCATTGCCTGATGAAAGCTTCATCCTGCCTCATCTCAATTCCAAAATCACTTATATGATCAACACTAATATTGAAGAACCAATGAAGCAATTCCTGCTTAGGGTAATCACTGATGAAAGCTTCATCAAGAAAGACCTGCTGTGCTGTAACACTTTCCTGTCCATCCACATGAGAAACATCACCACCATAGCCAGCCACTACTACAGGCAAAACAAACTCCCCTTCAAAAGGCACCATTGCCAAAGCATCCACCTCAATTCCTGTATGCTCATCTTTATCAAGGCCAATAAGAAATTCATCTATCATCACAGCATCCATAGTCTCATCCATAGTATCATCATTCATAGACTTCTGGTGTTGCTCTTTCTTCATAGCCTCAATTCTGGTCATGGCTTTCTTAACATTAATGCACATCTGATCATCCAGCTCCAACTCAGGTTCATCATCCTGCAGACTTTCTATATCCCACTCATCCCACAACGGCTCATTATCCAAAGACTTTAAAGCAGACTCTTTCACATCACATGCATACCTTTGCTCATGATTCACTTGTACCTCCTCGCATTCTTCCTGTATGGCCTCTTCTTGTTGGGAAACCTCATCACCAAGCACTTTCTCATCAATAACCAGGGCATCCATGTCTGCATCCTCCTCACTGGATGAAGTGTCTTCTGTTCCCTCACTAGTAGTGGTGCTACTGGTCGTATCATCAACACTCGAATCAGCTTCACTTTCCCCTTCATCACTCACGAACAGGCTTTTGACTATCCATATTAAACTGCTTTTTATCCCCTCGTCTGTCATACAGAGTAATAACCCCTTTTCTCCAATCCTGAACAGCCTTCACCGCTCTCAGCCATGGTCTTCCCAGAATGATGGGGAATGCACCCATTCCTGCAGGCATAACATGACAATCCACAAGCACCTTTACATCAAAAGCCTGTAATTCTAACTCTTTGATCATACCTAAGCATTTGACCTTCTAATGATTGGCCAACCGAATACGGAATCCAGATGCTTCAGTAAAATTAAGACCAAGCCTCTCCACAGCTGCTAATGTGATTACACAAATTTGCGCACCACCATCTATGTATGCCTCTCCCAGATTCTTCCCTTTATACCACACATTCACCACAGGACATATATCAGGCAACTCCTGAACAGATAAAACAGTCACTATCCCTTTTGCAGGCTCCTTCTCTCTCGGGTTCACAAGTCTTTTCCACTGACGCTTCAATTTGGGAGCTAACTCTATCAAAAGTTATATTAGCTTTCCTTCCAGCCATGTCCTCCTGTAAACTGTAGCTATCCTGCCCAACCCCTAGTGGAAAATCAGTCACCTGAAACTTCCTACGAGACTTCTGCTTCGGCTTGACCTTCACATCCTCTCCTTCCTTCACTTTACCTTTCTTCTTGCTGGGCCTTGCAGCATCCCTGCTTTCCCTTTCCTGTGGCATCCGTTTCCCCAAAGGCATCACATCAGCTTCTATCTCCTTCGTCCTCTCAAGGGTGACCACATCTATCACCTTAGTTTTACCTTTCTCCTCATTTGTCAACCCACTGGTCCCTGCTTCACCTTTAATTTCAATTCCATAATCATTTTCCCTATTGGGAATCTGAGAGGGTAAGGGATACATATCACCCCCCATTCGCTGAGGCTTATCACAGTCTGTACTTAGATGTCCAAGTTCACCACAATTCCAGCATATCGGAATAAACCGTCTACCCCTGCCATAACCACGGCCACTTCCATAGCCTGTCTGACCTTCAACCCCTTCCTGGTTATAGCCTCTACCGCCTCGGCCACATCCACCACCTATGTTTTCCATCATTTTCAAGCTCAGATTCTTCATACAGTCCACCATTTGCCTCATGTCCTGTTTAAGCCTTTCATCAGAAGCTGTAAAAACAGCTGTAGGTACTACCTTTGTCCCCTGTGGTATGACATTATTCACCTGAGTTTCTGTCGGTTGCACTCTTTCCAACACGGTTCTCATCGGTACCGCTTCTACCCTTCTCATTTCAGGCCTCACTGCCACTGGAACCATCCCCAGCTGGTTCATCCGTTGCAATTTCCAATCCTTTGATTTGGCTATCTCCACCGCATCCTCATAAGACCTGGGCTTCTTTAACTCAACCTTCCAGCGAATGCCTCCTTTCAATCCTGCAATAAAACGATCCTTCTTCATCATGTCCGGAGGTACCTGATCATCTCCCAAAGCCCTGCACAAAGTCTCCCACAGCAAAGAGAATTTCTTCACATAATCATCAATCGGCTCCAACTCACCCTGTATCAACCCCTGCACTTCATGTCAAACTTTATTTGGATCCTCAATCTTCTTGAACCTGTTCAAAAGTGCAGTCTTCAATCCATTCTCAGTCATTGGAATGCGTGGCTCAGAATACTTTAACGACTCTTCAAAATTTTTGGACCATGCCCTTGCATCTCCCTTCAAGCAGATATTCAGTAACCGCAATACCTGTGCCGGCTCATTGATGTGATTGCTTATGCATGCAACCTCCATTCTTTCCAGAAAATCTGCCACATCTTCATTAGGACCACCAAAAAACTCTGGATACGACATCATTTTAATCCCCAAGCTTCACTTCAAATCTCAAGAAAAAACAGAAACACCTTCCTTCAATCTCTTACTCTGGGGCATACACCCTCGTAAGAGAAATCCCTGAGCTATCCTCTGTGGAGGCACCAGAAGAATGTGAGGTGAAAAAAAGAAAGAAAACCCTTGCCTCTATAGCCCTTCACCTCCCAAACTCGAAATACAACACACGAACGGAGGCACCACTAGCCACCGGCTGGAACACTCTCTCACAATTCACCACCCACCCACACCATAAGGACAGCTCAAAACCCCAATAAACAGATGATTATCCAGCAAAAAACATACAAAGCACCAACCATGTACAACTCAGCAAATATACCAAAAACCAGGACTCTGGCCAGGATTTACTGCCAAGGGAAATACACCCTTGCGTCTGACAACCAAGCCTCTGTCTCCCGGTCTCTGCTCTCTCCAGAGGGCGCCCCACCAGCAACCCTTCTTCACTTCACGTCTGTAGCCCGGCTACTCTCTGTCTGCTCTGCTACCTGCCAAGTGTCGTAGGCGAGCCCCACTGTCTCCAGCAGCCCACACATCAGCACCTCTACTCTACAGCCAACACACACAAAAAACCAAGGCTCTCTCTCTGGTCAGCATCCACTCTCTACCTGCAATCATCGCCCACACAAAACTAGCCACTTTCTCTTCAGAGGGCGCCCACACCAGCTAACCCTCAACTCAGCAACTCTCACTCTCTGTGTGTCGTGACCAACAGCTTCGCCGACCACCAGAGCCTCTGCACAATCTCTTCAACACCAACACTAACTGCTCAACGTAGCATCACCTTCTCTTGCATCCAGCCCAAGCCACATCAACTTCAATCAGCATCCAGCCACACCTGTATCACCCAAGGCCCACACCAGCCCGTCTCTTTGCCGTTGCCTGTAGCCAGTCTCAAAGGCGGCCTCTTTTAACCTTCTCTTGCTCATCTGGCTGCGCTACTTGCACGCTTACCCGCCAGCCTTTTTCTCCTACAAGGCTACCACTTTATCCACAAGCGGCCAGTCCACTTTGGCTCTCTCTCTCCAAAGTCACCCCTTGCGCCAGTCTGCAGTTACCACTGAGAGCCTTTGACGCCAGCCAGCTCTCTTCGCTGCTATCACCAGAGTGCCTGCAGATCACCAGAGCCTTCCCAGTAGCCCTTTGCCTCTCACTGTCGTGGTGGCGACCTCCAGCACCAAGTACTTCAGCAACACTGCTTCACGCTCTTCACCTGTCTGCAGAGCCCGGGGCTTCACTCTCTCTCGCCAGCCTCTATATCGCGCTTCCTTCACACCAGGCGGCTGCAGCTGCAACAAGACCTTGTAGCCGGCCTTCCTCTCTTGACCACCAACCCTTCGCACCAAGGCGGCTCTTCACCCCCCTCGCCTCTGCAGACTCACGAGCCTCTTCTCTGCAGCTTTTCTTCCGCAAGGGCGACCTCCTTCTGGACCCCGGTCTCCTACTCCTTCGAGGCGGCCATCTTCTCTTTCTCGCATCTTCGCCACCACCTTCTCGATGGTCTCTCTGGTAGCCACAATAGCTTCCACGTGGTCATTAGATTGTTGGCCATGTTGATCATATATTTTTTATTTATTTTAAGCTTCAAAATGATGGCCACCACTTACAATGGCTCTTCCTTCCTTATGCTTCAGGTCATCATGCCGCACCCACGACCTTTCCAAAACCAGAGCTGCCCACAGCCTCGTTATCAGCATCAACTTACCAAACATGACCATTCCAGTCGGTGCCATGCATTTAGTAACCACCCGCATACCATATGTTGCATTTAGTAACCACCCGCATACCATATGTTGCAATAAAATGTGAGTGTGTGTGTGCTTGCAAGAGCTCAAGCTCTCTTCTCCCCTGCATCTTTTCACTCTACCTCGTCCTCTACCTAAACTTGTGTAGAAGGCCTGCTGCTCTAAACTGTTTTTGTTTTGTGAAGACTATTGATCTTCACCTAAGTTCTTCTCTTCAATTATTAGCATTAACACCAAATCTGTGAAGTTGGGAATGTTCTCCCGAGTCTAAATAGACGTCTTAAAGAATGCCTTATATTGTGGCCCGAGACACGTAGACACACTTCCACCTTATCATCATCATCAACAGAAACACCAATTGATGCAAGGGATTCCAGAATTCCCTTGATCTTCAAGGCGTAATCATTCACAGACATATTTTTCTTCTCCACAATATGAAACTCATTCTTCAAGTGAATCTTTTGTGCCTTGGTGTTAGTTTCATACAGCTTCTTCAAGGTGTCCCATGCCCCCTTAGGTGACTTGGCATCCTGTATATGCCCAATCATAGTGTCATGTGTATGCTGATAGAAAGCCAATACATGACTTTCCTTGCTCCTTGATTCCAATCCTTGAATTCTTTTCGATTTGCAGTAGTTGGATTAATCTCCAGTATCTCTGGTGCCTCCTCATGTTCACCTTCAATGTAGTCCAGTAACCTTTTCCCATTAGAAAATTGGTCAATCTAAACCTCCAAGCATTGAAGTATTCTTGTCAAGCTTCTTTGTAACAATCTAGTTTATTCCATCATTCAACATCTTGTCTACAACAGAAATTTACTAAAAAACAACACTCTTGTGTGACCTGGACAAACTGCTGTATTCTCTGTAGGCGATACTATACTACACCAAAACTATCACAACCAGTGACCTCAATTTGCATACATACATACACCCAATGGTAACTTTAAAACCTCTTTGCAGTACACACATGGTCTGCACAACCAAGTGCCCTTCTTGCAGTTCCAAAAAATAGAGTTTTGCAAAGAATTGAAACTTACCCGCAATGCCTGTGAACGCCTGCAAACTAAAAAACGGAGGTCTCTAGACATGCCTAAAACACATTTTTGGTCCCAAAAACTAGGTCCAATGAACAATATAGTTTCCCAGTAGCTTTGCTCCTGTGAAGAAAGCTCCTTAATTGGAGCTTCGGACAAGGGTTTACTAGCCAAACACAAAGGGGGAAGAGTAGATGAAGCTCTTACCCTCGTACCACTTCCTGTGCTTCTCTTGCTTGTCACTCAGCCCTTAGCACGAACTAGGCTCTGATACCATGAAAAGATGTAGGGGAGAAGAGAGCTTGAGCTCTTGCAAGCACACACACACTCACACAAACCCTAGAAGAGAACACACAAGGTGAGAGGCTGAAAATTTTTCTTCTTCTTCACACAACGAAAGAGGTCTACAAAGAAGATAAAGTGACTAAAACACATAATAGAGTATATAAAAGCGGTCCATATGTGAACATGCTAAGAGGAGTGGGTAGATGTAGACTAGTTGTAGTCCAGCTATAGAATCTCTGTGGAGAAGATATGTCGGTGCCAGCTACCAAACTTGGCTAGTGATGTAAATGTCAAACGGTCATGCAGGCGCCCCGTGAGTGTCAGCTCATGTTGAGCTTGACATCTCAGCAAGTTGTGCCCACCCAACTCACCACAGCCCGAGGAGGCATTTCCACCCCCACGATTAGTGCCCCTCTCGTTGTGGCCCCCAACTCACCAGCACCACAACACGAGGAGGCACATCTGCCCCCGACTGGTGCCCCCTCACATTGTGGTGAGTTGGGTGTTTTTTGTGTTATCTTTTGCAGAGTTAGGCTTATTATTTCTTGCTACTTTTGTTTAAGATGGAGAAGTGTGGGAAGAGAAAAGTAACTTGTGTAGACATGCTCTCATCATTTCTTGACTACACCTTCAGAGCAAGGTGTTAAACATTGCCAACAATGTTCAACTGTGATTTCCTCTCAGTAACATTATTGTGTCAGCATAGGAGCAAATTGTTGAGGAAGAGCAGGGATTTTTTTGTATATCATTTCAAGCTGACTCTAAACTCTATGAAGTACTTTCTTTGCAGTTGTTTGTCTTTGAGGATGAGTTTCTCCGTCGTAGTAAAGGTAAACATACAAGTGGGTTTGGAAAATGACTCTGCACTCGTCAAGTATATAGTGGTTCAAGTATCCACAAGTTGTTATTTTCCACAAGAAGTCCTCCAAAGGCAACGTAACTTTTCCTTTGTTTGCAATCAAGATCTTGTCAAGATGTCTTGTCAAGATATCTTGGGGGTATCCAGTTAGGTGGAATAGTGACAGAGTAATGTTTTTAGAGAAGCAAACAACTCTATGAATCTTTGGCCAAGGCCTAGCTACCCATGCACTGAGAAGTTTGTATTACTTGTCTTATGCAGTGTATGCACTATCGGCTAGTGTAAAGGATCCTAGGGTGCTAACGGATTATGGAAAGCACGAGTTGTTTAGAAATGGAAGGAAAAGGTTTGATCAAAGGAAGCAACTTGAGGGAAATATAGATAATCAGCCTTCTAGCTTGACAACGATGATGCTACAAAGGAACACAATAGTCTTTAAACTTCTGAAAGTTAATGTAAATCCTTTTCCTTGTAATACATTCTCAATATAGTTTTCCATCTTTTTGGCAACTGTTGTTAATGCATTCTTGATACAGTCTTCCATCAATATAGTTAATCTTTTTGTAATGTTGTCTTCTTGTATTCAAAGAGATACAATTACAATCATTCCACTGTCTCAAGGATATGTGGCTCTTTATAGTCATGGCATGCCTTATAACTTTCATTTCTAGTTCCAACATTTCTAGTTCCAACATTTCTACCGTCTAACTTAAAGTAGAAATTTTGAGGGGGATCATGACACATAATTTGAATCTCTTGTCTAAGGAAACTCATTGGCCAATTTCTCTCTACGTTGATGATGATTGGCTCATGACCTTGCCAATGAATTACTACATCTATAAGATATAAGAATGCTCTCCATCTTGCATATCTTGATCCATGCTTAGCCAGTCTCCCTTCCATAGTTGCCACCTTGTATATTTGTAAAGTATGAAAAACATTTTGCCTTGCGATGAAGTACCTGTTTTAAAACAATTACAAATTTAGTTACATGAATCTTGCATCCTTGCACTCTCATTGGTTTGGCCTTTCTTTGTTTAATATTTAGTTAAAGGGCCCATTTGAGAGTCCAAATTTCTTCTAATGACAAAAAAATCCAGAATCACCACAACGCAAGAAGGCTATGTCCCTGCACGTATAAATAGACCAGCTCGTGTTGTGGTGATTCTACCTTAATATAAATAAATAACTTATCCAAAATCACCACATCGTTGTTGAGAAGGCACCACTGCCACGTGTCTATCACATATGCATGAGAATTTAATGCACCACTTCCATGTCTTTGTCACATGTGTAGAAACTTGTCCATGTCATCATTCTCTAGCCTGATAGCCTTTATTACACGTGCAAATTTATTGTTGGTGTGACATAGTTCTAATATTAATCATGCAACCGTACATGTCTATTTCTATGTAGATTTGTATATTTATACCCCATGTTTGGCAATGCGTACACTTTTTTGCTCCCTCGACGTAACATTTTGCTCCCCTCTCTCAGAGTGTGCCTATCCTTTGTCACCACGCTTCTTTCAAAGCTTCGCCCCCTCTCTCAGTAAGGCATGCACCCTAAACCCTTATACTGTATTCAAAATGTTATGTTTTTGTTCATTTCATAACGTTTATTCCTTTACTATCTTTTAAATCACCACAACGCAATTAGGGTTGTCTCCGTGCACATTGAAATGGTCTATTCAAGTTGTGGTTGATTATATCTTAATACACAAAATAATTCATTTAGAATATATGTTTTTGTTATTTCATAAGGTTTGATAGGGATGTGTGCATGTAGAAATGGCCTATTAGCGTTTTTCTTTGACTTTCATCCAAATCACCACAATGCGATAGGGCTATCTCCATGCATGTAGAAATGGCCGATTCGTGTTGTGGTGATTCTATCGTAATACACAAAAATAATTCATTCAGAATATTTATTTTTTTAGATGAGCCTTAAAATTTATATTAAGTAAAAAGGGGGGAGAAAACAATCTAACATAATAAATACAAAAAAACTTTTTTCTTGTAGAAGCTTAACTCCTTATCAACACTACATATTCACAGAGAAGCCTGAACCACAATGAGGTCCGTGATATAATGCATTAATTCTTTATCTCTATTCATAGTTGCCATTAGTTCCCTCTTCTTGTAAATCAGCTTTGACTCTGTAACTATGATTTCTTCCAAGGTATTATCCCCATCATTGTCCATCTTATCCACCAAAAACTCGTTCAATTCTTATATCTCAACCAGCAATAGTTTCGTCGTATCCTTTAGTGCTCTCCACATCTGCAGAATCAAGGAGCTATTCAGTCCCTGGAGCATATCAAATTATTATTTTTTGAAATAGCATCATATTTCAACTAATCCATGCATTCCACAGAAATGCTGATATCTGATTACATTCCATATTTTAGTAGAACACCCATTAGCTTCCCCCAACAAGAGCTCTTTCTAGTTAAGCTCGTGCATCTGAATGGTATGCCATGTAATCATCTACCAGACATCCCAAAGTGGCATATGATGCACCCAAAGATGAATATCCCGGCTCCAAAGAAACTGGGGTCGTGTAGACAATCTTGGAAGCCAAAGAAACACATCTCAAAGCCAGCATTGTGTAGGAACTCATGTGAACCAATGCTGTCTAGCATAGCTTGAATCATCTGAGGCATCCAGTGCATCAATGTGTGTATAGGCATGATCCAAAATATGCAGCGTGCCCTCATGCATGAAACCCTCTACATATGTATGGTCCTCCAAATTAAAACAATGCAACATGCCCTCATGCATGAAACCCTCTACATATGTATGGTCCTCTAAAGCAAAAGCATGATCAATAGGATCATGCATCATCATCACTAAATACTGATAGTGTATCCACACGAGATAAAAGTGGTATCATCCACCAAATCACTGACCATGTCATCCTTACAATCTCGAAAGTCATCATCATGAGAGCATGGTCAGTGTCCATCAAAGGTGTCCATGTATAACCTATATCACAAGATACATCAACCTCTCTAATCACTGGATCTAGGAAAATGCCTAAATCAAATACAAAGCTCTCTAGATCCATTGCACAATCCTACCTCTCCTACTCCTACGAGGCCTAACCTCATAAAAATCATCACTACCCTCATAAACAATGCCTGGCTACTCAAATATATGAACTATGTCTACACGAATGCTGCCAGTAGATCTATGAGAAGTAGGAATAGTGATGATAGCCATCTTGTGAATACGTCTACATGAAGAAATCCTAGAAGAGTAGCTTGACATGTCTAAAGCAAGAAACTCAAGACTATGCTCCTCATGGTGATTCCTATCAAATGCCTGCTCATAAAGTGTCATGTGAGGTATCACTAATCACATGTGCAACAACAGATGTATCACTAATCGAATACTCATAAACCACTAATCATTCCTCTCAATCAGCTAATGCATCACTATGATATCTAGGGGAATAGATGGACATAGGTGTATCAACCCTTGTTATGCTCGCTACTACTATCACTGTCCTCGAGATCATGCCCACATGATCTGACTCACACACATCACTACTAGGACATATATCATCATCACGTACATATGTAGCAACATCATCATGTGCATGTGTAGCTACATCAACATGTGCATGTGCACATGTGTCAATATAATCATATGTGTGTGTGTGCAATACAACATCATCATCCTCATCATCCCCATCATAATACAATGAATGAATCAGTTTAGTTAAATTAGAACCAATGAGACGATGGCTAGTCGATGTCGTGGGTGAGTCATAGAAGCTATCAAGGCCCATGCGAACACCACTACGATAGCAGCGCAAAAGTGTAAGCATGCTCGATTCATGTCTTCCAAGGATTTGATCTTGTCAAGACTCCATTGACCATCATGATCATCATCACCCATATAATCATCCATAGTTGTATCACAAACATCATCATCATCCTCAGCGGAATGATATGAATCAAGACCATACTCGCACGTGCACCACTCCTCCCAGAAGTGCTGATATGTGCAAAGGGTCCCAAATCGACTAATGAAATCCAAGTAGGCACCATAGCTCCTCGTTTGATCCCATACAAAGGGATGTAAAGATGCTTACATGTACATAGCCCTGCGCTCATCAAAATAGCATGATAATGCTGCCTACTCATCTGAACTAGACATTTGATAATCATGATATGTATATAGCTTGCCTACATAGAATACATACACGATGTCGCACCTCAACGCCATACGAGCATCCAAATGCTCAAAATGTGAGGCGAATGTGAACAACCACCAATAAGGCCTAGAGTGTGTAAACAAACTCACAAAATCCCAAAATTTGCCCACAATACACTAGGCGTGTAACTAGCAATACACAAAACTCACACTGTGTGTGAACATCCCAAAAGAAACATAAGCATGTGAACACCAACTCACTCACTCAAGGCATGTGAACAAGCCCAAATAATGCATCAACACATGTGACACACCTCGCACGTGTGAAAAATTGTGAAGGAAGCTCAAGGCATGTGATAAAACCCAAATAGTGCATCAATATGCGTAAATAAGCCCATAAAAGCATAAATCGTGTGAATAAGACCCACAATGTGCAAAGCATGTAAAAAGCCCAGAAAAGGTCTAAATATGTGTGAAGAGCTAAGGGTTGGACAAAATATGGATGGGCCAAAAGGTAGTTGTGAAATCCCTTAATGTGAATGGGTGAAATGAACAAAAATGTGAATAGACCCAAGTGTGAAAGAGGTGTGTAACCCTAAAGATGAAAGCTCAAAAACTTCTCTTCTCTTTATACACTCATGCTGGCAGCAGCTTTGTTTGAGCAAAAAAAATTTCCCCTCTTCTTTCTCTCCTCGTTGTGCTAGCTGAGCCTTTCGGGCAATGAAGCTTGTTGCTCCTTTTTTTTGAAGTTGTTTATTTTTTTTGTTGTGGAATCTGCGCTAGCCCTGAGAAAAGAAAAGGCGAATTGCTGTCTGGAGCTAGTATGAGCTGAGCCTTTGTAAAAGGCGATGATGCTCAAAATTACACATTGTACTGTGCTAAACAAGGCTCAGCTGGATTCGGTGCCAAGTAGGTCTGGTTTCACAGGAGCTGGTGCTGCTGGGCGCATCAATACGGGACAATATTACTTCACATTGCAATCATGCCTTTCAATTTGATGACATACCTCATCAACAAATCTAATAGAGCATATGAGCTAATCCTAGATCCACTAACAGACGTAGAAAAAAGTAGCATCATTAGTCTTTTGGTGGCTGGAAAGAAAGCACTCTGTTACCCCTTGCGGGGAGATGCACCATAAAGGGTCTGATTTATATGCCCATTCCACAACAGCATAGAAGTCTTCCTATGTAATTGCTTCAACTTTTGACAATCCTGAGAGTGTAAAGTTGGGCCATCGCAAGCTCATTGAGTAGAATTAGGCCCGTTACACATACCCCACTGTCCATGTACACATACCCCACCGCCCATGATTGGGCGGGGGAGATTGCTTGCCCATGAATTATGGGCGGTGGATACCCCCACCGTATCAGCATGGGCAAGCAGGGGTATGGCGATGTGTAATGGGCCTTAGTCTAGGCCCACAGGATTGCCACTTGAAGTCGAACATGAGTATTGATGATGATTTTGGAGCCTCCACTGAAGTTGATGACACCTAGGGTATGTGTGTAGGGTTCAACTAACCTTACTAGTGCCATGTGGTATAGCCTTCATTGTAATTGATTTTTCTCAATCAATAGTAGTTATCCACCATATCCTAATATCTTCTTTGAGTATTAAATGTATTCGGTCATTACCAACCTCAACTTTACTGGATTGTTTCTTTGATGTTCGGTCTGTTGTTGGCAATGTCTGGATGTTTGGAGGACACTCCACTTGCTTGCTTTTCCCCTTTGTACACTGATGCATTGCACAAGCCTTAGCCCTTGGTAGCCTGACTACATGATTGTCACAAAAGACCATTTTAACCATGTATTCTCATTATCCAAGGTTATAAGCCAAAGAAGTTTGTTGATTAGATCAATTTAAACACTTTGAACATGTGGGGCATAGTGAAGTCCAAATGGCTTGTTGTTAACATTATTCTTCTTCCTCAAGTAATTTTTGCTTTCTTTTCAAATTGTTTGAAACTTACCATCTTCTCATCAATCTCATAATAACCTTACCATCCAATGGCAATGTCCCACCAAAGCTTACACTTTTGGACACGAATGATAGGAATCATAACATCAATGATCGCAACTTGAGTTACATTGCCAAGTTGTAAATAAACTATGAATGAACAAAATGATAATTAGAATCATGAATGAACAAAATGATAATTATTGCCAAGTTGTAAATAAATTATGAATGACCAAAATGATAATTAGAATCATGAATGAACATTATACACAAAAAACTATACGAAAATGTGGTGCCTAAAATGCTTTACATACAAAAGTCTCTCTCTCTCTCTTCCCTTTTCCTTTTGCCACCTCTCTTCCCTTTCTTTCACTACCCCCCCTCCTTCTCTCTCTCACTCTCTTGGATTTTTTTTTTGCTATATAGTCCTCTCTCTCTCTCTTTCTCTCTCTCTCTCTCTCTCTCTCTCTCTCCTTTCCTCTTGCCACCTCTTTCTCTCTCTATATCTTTCTCTTCCCCCTTTCTCTCTCTATCTCTCACTCTCCCCCCTATTCATTTTTGCATTTAAAATGGGAAATCTGTTTTTCGATACATACTTTCCATAATAAAAAGTGTGTGTGTGTGCATGCACACACACACCTCTCTCTCTCTCCCACCACCCCCTTTTCTCTCTCTATCTGTTTGTCTCTCTCCCCTTTCTCTCACTAACCTTCTCTCTCTCCTCCCCTTACCTTCATCATCATCTCTCTCTCTCTCTCTCTCTCTCTCTCTCTCTCTCTCTCTCTCTCTCTCTCTCCACATCACATACATTCAAACTTAAACCACATATACATTAAAAACATTAGTGTGATATAAAAAAAAACACTTCCCCCTCTCTTTCTCTCCCACCAACCCCATCTCTTTCTCTCCCTACCCCCCCTCTCTCTCTTCCATTTCCTATTGCCATATCTTTCTCTCTCTCTCCCTTCCCCCTCACATTCTCTCTCTCGCTACCTCGCTCTCCCTCACTCTCTCTCTCCCCCTTTCTCTCTCTCTCTCTCTCTCTCTCTCTCTCCCCTCTCTCTCTCTCTCTCTCTCTCTCTCTCTCTCTCAACATCACATGCATTCCAAAACTTAAAAAATATTCCATATGCACATTAAAAACATTAAAGCAATAAAAAAGAAAACCACTTCCCCCCTCCTCTCTCCCACCACATTACATAGAATGTATTGTGTTTTTATATATTGAAAACATCCCCCCTCCCCCCCCCTCTCTCTCTCTCTCTCTCTCAAAACGACAAACATGGTAGGAGGGATATATATTTTTACTCCTTCATTTGATATTATACAAACCCCCTCCCCAAACTGAAGGTGGTAGAAAACGTATTAAAAAAAAAACACACTCCTCTCCACTGCCTGTTCCGTGAAGGCTTTGGACCTTTGTGTCGGATCATGGACTTTGAGGACCAAAGGTGCTTATACAGATTTTTTCAGAGCCAACATTGTAACCCCACTAGCCTCTACTCCCCCATCTACAGGTCTACCTGGCGGCGGCAGACCACCCTCCAGAGGAGTCACCATGGACAGAGCCATTGCCGTTTGTAGAGCGAGATGCCCACGACCACGAGGATTGCGTCCACGACTTCCTCACCATCGACAGACTCGAGCCGTCATTGCCCACCAACGGAGGAGCTCACCGCAACGATTTGGTGGTTTAGCTTTCAGCTCTTAGCTCTCTTAGGATGTTACTATTTTCATTCTTTCTTTCAGTTTGTTATGAATAAGACATCATCATCATCAGTTGTACCTTGTTTTGGTCTCATGGGCCATTTCGGCCTTTAGGAGACGTTAATATATCTTTCTTTCTCTCTCTCTCTCTCTCTCTCTCTCTCTCTCTCTCTCTCTCTCTCAAAATGATAGGTCACAGTGGCATGTATTTTTAAATTCATTCAATATACAATACAACAATACAAAGCCAAAAAAAAAAACAATACAAAGGTTTAAAAAACCTAGAAGCGAAGGTGGTGGCGAGCATTCGGTAGCATGGATGGAAGAGATGTCGGGGGCGTTCGGTAGCCTGGACGGTAGTGACATCGAGGGCTAGTGACGTTAAGGGTACGTGAGAGTGGGCAGCAGGGGCCAACGACGTAGCGGGGGGTTGGAGTAGTGAAGACGCACATGGGTGAGCTCCGTGTGGTGCAAAAGGAGCAAGGAGGGTAGGGTGATGCTGTGGAGTAAAGGAGCAAAGAGGGAGCAAGAAGATCGAAATGGGGGGTATGCCAACGTATGATGCGGCATCATTTTTTTGCCACTCCCTATTAAGTCTCCCTTCATCACCACATTATCAAATCACAAAGAAGAATTCGAATTCAAAAAAAAAAACCCTCAAAAAAGGCTTGGAGACGGGAGAGGCTCCCACGTGGGGCCCTCTTTGGTCTCCACGTGGAACCTTCCCTTAGTGAACAAACCTATGCTTTGCACGTCTTTTGAGACATCCAAATTCAAATTTTACTCGAACCTCCTCAAACCTCCTTCTCCCTTTCCCAAACCTCCAAATTTTTGCCACGTGGAAGCTTTGTGAAACTCTTCCTTTATATAATATATAGAGATATATAGAGATATATAGAGATGGAGTAGTTATAAAGAAGTGTCTCAAAGTTGTCTAGGTTAATTAAAAACAATGCTTGAGCTACCCCATAACTTTTTTGCTAAAAAAAATATTATAAATAGAAAGTAGCTACATCACAAGGAAAAAGTTAAACTTTATTTTAACAAGGAAGTAGCTACATCACATTAGGTAGTAGGCCTATGTTCACAAGAGTACATAATTTTTAATTTTGGTGTGACCTATGTAAGGACGTGTGCACTTTTATCACCAGGAGTGAAAGGGGTTAGCATGTGGTGCAAGGGTGCATGAGATGCTTGATCACATCTCTATCTCTATCTCTTCTCTATATTATCTTAAGGAAGAGTTTCATAAAGCTGCCACGTAGCAATAATTTGGAGGTTTGGGAAGGGGAGGAAGAGGTTTGGGTAAAATTTGAATTTGAAATCTCAAAAGATGTGCGAAGCACGGGTTGCCGACTAGTAGAGATGATGGAACAAGGGGAAGGGGGCGGGGACAAGACTCACTGTGTGTGTGTGTGAGAGAGAGAGAGAGAGAGAGAGAGAGAGAGAGAGTGTAAAATGCCCCAACACCCCAAAAGATAAAAAAATAAAAGACCTTGTTCACTTTTTTTCGTGGAGCGAATCATGCATGATAGAGACTATGGTATACGTTCTTCTAACTTCCAAGGTTTTGGTAGTGTCCCTTTGCACTTCAACTGAATCTCCATAGCCACAGTGAGTAGTAGCCTGGGGCCTTCGCGCAGCCCCTACATTTTGCCGCAGCTACCTTCTCTGTTACTCTAACAGCGCTACACCATGGCCTGCCGCCTTGCCTCCGCTTTCCACACGCTATGCGGACCTCGAGCTCCCACCCCCGAGCTTCGCAGCGCCATAGACCCTTCTTGCAGAACGCGGGATTGCCCGCCATGGAAGGTCCGAAGCTTCTCTTGCACTCCTGCGGCCAAGAAGAAGAAAAAGGTCAAGCCCAACAGCAGTTCAGCAATCTTCCCCAAGTTTTCCCTAAGGCAGGCCCTGTGCACCACAGCGTTTCCGAAGAGGGTCGGAGATCGCCATCGCAGGCAGCTCCATACTTGCAGATGGCAGGCCAAGCAGAAACCCTATGCATGCCAGTATACCACACGGCGTACATTCTACACGGGGGCATTTGGGGGTCCAGGCATGCGCAGATGTGCTAACCTTTCCCTCTTCCAAGGCATGCGGTGGCTTCCTTGTCATGAATTCTTTAGAGCCTCATTCAATGCTATCGACCGCAGCGGCAGTTTCTCATCAGATGAAGACCCCCATGGCATGCCCCCCTGCCATGGTGACAGCTTCACTAGCAATGACCTCCATGACCACGCCCTAATTACAGGTGACCTCCACGGATCCCATGGAGAGTCCCATGGCATCCATGATCCCCATGGATTAACCCTATCCTCACATGATGGCAGAGATGGTGGCCTGTGCAAGAAGGAAGGATCTTGCTGGAATGGCTTTAACCACGGCCACTCCTCCCTGTGCCATGGAGACAGCTTTAATGGCAATGGCAATCACCCCAATGGTCCCAATGTCCTAAACCTAGCCTCGGATGATGGTCTTCCCAAAAAGCAGGGATCTTGTTGGAAGAGGTTCAACCTGGGTCACCTTCCTACAGAAGAGAGAAAGACTGTCTTTGCCACATTCATGGTATCACTGATGTTCAGATGGTTTGTAGCAGAGCCCAGGTTCATCCCATCACTTTCAATGTATCCCACCTTTGAAGTGGGCGACCGCATTATTGCTGAAAAGGTGAAGTCATGCTTTTAGGGAACTTATTTTGGGTCAATCACACTGTTTGCCACACGAATCTGTAAGTGCACATGTTATATATACATCAATGTGCTACTGCTAATTGTAACCTGGTTACAAAGGTGGTCAAGTGTACATGCATTTATCACTTTGACTAGCTGCACGTGGTTCCTTGTCAATATGCTAGCTGGACTTGTCACATACCACAACTGATTATTCAAGGGCTAAAAGCAGCCGCCATGTACTAATCTGTTTACATGTTTTAACAGGTTTCTTATTATTTCAAAAGACCGCAGGTAAACGACATTGTGATTTTCAAAATCCCAACATTTCTGCAGGTAACAGGTTTTGACACATGAATTTGTGTGTTCTAAGGGTCTTTACAGACAGATCCCTGCCCATTGCACAGGCAGGGGTTGGACGGCCACCCTCCCCTTTCCACGGGCAGGGGTTGTGTCTCTAAAGCTTCTAGTAGGAAAGGGGCATATAAATTTTTCCGTAAGTGTGTTAATTCCTTGATATGGATGTTCAATTGCAGGAAAGTGGCTACAGCTCTGGGGCAGTTTTTGTGAAGAGAGTTGTTGCTAATGCAGGTGATCTTGTTGAGGTAAGCTTGTTCTTCTATGTTACTATGATTTATCATTGTCCTAGTAATGTTTTACATGTGACCAGCTTTAAAACAGTCATGGTTTTTGATGTTGCGTGATTGAGGGGTGTGCGCACGCGGCCACCGCGCAGGGCGGGCGGGGGGGTGTTGGTTATTGTCAGAATACGCTGTCAGAATACGCAGCGGAGATGATGACCAGATCTGGGAACACGAGCAAAACGCAGAAAATCACAGCACAAGAGAGAGAGAGATAGAGGCGTGTAACTCTGCTCTGTATACACAAGAAGATCCCGAGAAATGATACAAAAAATGACAAGGGACTGGGGGCATATTTATATGGCCCCCCATCAGCAGTCGGCCTGCTGTAGGGCAGCCGACTGGACACAAGAAACCTCCACGACTGAAAAATCACAGTCGGCCAGCAGAGCGGGTCGGCCAGCATCAGGGTCCTCCTGCCACTACTAGATTGCCTCCCATGCCACAGAAAAATAGGAAAAAATGGGGAAAAATACGGAGTGGGGAAAAATGAGAAAACACCTCATAAGGGCGGGCACACCCACAACAAAGGCTCTGGTGTATAAAAATAGACAGGAGATGACTTCTAACACCCCCTCTCAGCTCCTGTCTGTGAAACCAACCACAGGGAGCTGGGGTGCCACCTGAGCAAATCCTGAGATAGCCACTTCGTGAAGAGGTCCACTGTACTGTCCTCCGTCCAACAGAACTCTAGCAAGATGTCATCAGCAACGATCTGTTCACGAACAAAGTGCCTTTGGATGACCATGGGTTCCTCCAGTGGAAGCCCAATCCTGCAATGCAACCTCTGTAACCTCACCACCTCACGAGCAGCATCACAAGCAGCCCGGTACTCTGCCTTTGTCCTCGAGACAAGGCAAAAGATGACTGTCTCTTACTGCTCCAGAAAACTGCTCCTAGGCCTGAAGTAGGTCTCCTCGTGTCCGGATCTCCTCCCCAAACTGAGTCACTCCAACCGTGGAGTTGGACTCCATCCAACAATCCCCCTCCTGTGTACAAGAGTCCATGATCCTTCGCATGTCGCAGAAACCACAGGAAACGCAATCCTGCCTCCCAAAGAGTCATCCGCAACCACGAGCTCAACTGCCTCATCAGGAAGCTCCCGTCCAATCTGGAGTCCATCAACCAGATCAATGAACCATTCTGCTTCTGAGTCAAAGAGGCATCACACTGCTCACAAGGATCAACACCTGTTTTACGGTGCAAAAACAAATCCTGGAAACCTGCTGAAGACCACACAAGGCCTTCTGAAACCTGTCAACCAACCCCTCTGACTCCGGAACCACAAAGCCTGGAGTATGCACCTCCTTCTGCAAGTAATCAACTGCCACCTGCCTGGCTTTCTGAAAGGTCCTCGTGGAAAGAACATCCTCATCTATAGGAGTTTCTTTGTCCCGAATACTACGAGACATCATAGCATAATTTATCTGTTCAGTTTCCTCTGACTGACGAACACAAGAACTACCAACATCAGTACTGGAGAGTTCCTGCCAACTGCTGCCATCTACTGGCAAGCTATCCACCATCTCGTCCCGGAAAGTCTGCACCTGCAACGTATCCACACTTAAGTGGCCATTACCAGACTGCCACTCATCACAAACCTGAGGACCTGGGAGAGAGAGTGCTGAAAGCGTGTAAACTCCATTCTCCACTCCGCCTTCCCAAACCACTTGGCCTGTTGCTTTGTCCCGGAGAGCAACAAAATGCTCATCAAACTCCACCCGTACGCCAGTCTTGCAAACCTGATGCACTGACAACAGATGAAAAGGGTGCCCAGGCGTCGCCGGCCCCATGGACAACATAGGCAGAAATCTCAGGCATTGTCGAGGCAAACAAGACAAGTCATCCAAAGATAAAATCAAAGTCATGCACACACATGAGTGCAATTATATTGGAAGAAACACCCATCTGCTCAATTGTATCCGATAAAATGTCTAGGGCTCATGATCCTTCCGGAACCTTCCCAGAACATAAATACACAAGATCTCCAAGATAGCTTGTCCCAGAGACTTTCATCATGTCAGGCTCCATGGCCATACATGTACACCATGTCAAGCCCCACAAGCCGCACATGTACTATCATGTCAGGCTACACCAATCATACATGTACTGTCATGTCAGGTTCCATATGCCACACAGACACACCATGTTAGGCTACACCAGCCATACATGTATGTCATGTCAGGCTCCACATGCCACACATGAACATTAGAAAGATAGAAGCTGTAAGGAATTGTGTGACACCAGCACACACACACAAAAATTCTTGCCGCTCCTGATCCCTCCCGACGCTAGCAGTCCAGCTCGGCTCGTCGTTTGATTCACCATTTCTTTGATCTTGTGGAGATAACGATTGCAGTATCTTCGTTGGCTGCTCTCCATCTAGATTCCCCTGGCGCCCCCCTAATCATGGGAGCCCGATGGATTAAAACCTCTTTAGATACCAATGGAGGCAAGGGAGTTCTCAGAGAGAGTGGCTCCCCTCCGAGTCTGCGTGATTTTCCATCACTCTCGAACAGGCACTCCAGACAGTGGCATGGGGATATTTTCGTTCCTGCTCAGCGTTTGCCCTGGGTAGGGAGTGGGATTGTGAGATTGCATCCTCCACCATCCACTCTCAGGGGAGTCACTCTCTCTCGGCATTTGGGACACAGGGATGGATGGCTTGTTGGTAATGTCACACATTTCTAGCCCTTGGCCCAGTTGGAGCTATGGGGCAAGACGAAGCTCTGGACTCTTTGAGCTTGGAGGTGGTCTTGTTCTTATTCTTACATGTGGCAGTGGTATAACGTTATCTTCATTGTGAGGGATGGAGCCTCGAGTAGCCCACAATAGGCTAGAGCAGAGTGAGGTTTCATCGAGGGCAGGATAATGAGCACCTGGCTCGCATTCGGCCACACACAGATTGTCACTACTCTTCTTTCAAACCTACTTCCAAAATCCTCTGTGGAGTGCATTGAGCAGGTCTCACTCCTCGGGTGCATAGTTATGAAATTATCTCTTGGAACATTCATGGGATGGACGGGCCCCACTTCCAAACCAGGAGAGGGGTTCTTCTACACGAGATTCTGTGCGGGGGGCTCAATGGTTATTTTGCTCCTGCAAGAGCTCCATTTGTCAGCATGACGTATTCAGAGATGCGAGAAGATCTTGCCAGGTCGTAGTCACACTTTTTGGTTGCTTGCTTTTGGTCCAGTGGGGAACCAAGGGGGTGTTTGCATCTTAGTTGTGCTCGCTCGCGAGAGAGTCTAGCGGCACACGAGAGAGGTGGTTCCCCCCTCCCTTCGGTCTTTCTTATTGACCCCTTTCACTGCAGAGGAGTTGGCAGAGACGATGTGACGGCACCATGCAGGGGCAAATGCCCGGGGGCGGACGGGCTTCCTGTCTCTTTCTTTCTTCGCCATTGGGACCTCATGGAAGGTGGCCTTTGCGTTGCCTTCAATGAGATTATGCTCACATGTGCCATGCCAAAGAGGCTCATAGAGGGCTTGATACATTTGATTCCCAAGGAGAGTGGTGATAGATTGGAGATCTGGCAATGGAGACCCATCACCCTCCTAGGTACAACCTATAAGATTTTGGCCAAGGCCATCAACAAGCGACTTCAGCTTTCTCTCCTAGACTTTATCCACGACACTAAGACTGGCTTTGTTCAGGATCGGAGCATTCTAGACAACATCTTTACCTTTTGGGAGGTGACAGCTTCGGCCAGGATGCGGCAGCAAGACCTCATTGTGCGACTCCTAGACTTTGAGAAAGCTTTTTGGAGAGCACAATGAGCCAGATTGGATTCCCCATGGAGTGGATTCGTGGAGTCTCTGAACTTTACTCAACATCACACAGCCAGGTTCTCATTTAGGGAGCCTGAGGCGACAGATTCCCCATTTCCCGCTTGGTTCGACACGGTTGTCCTCTGGCACTGTACCTCTTCCTATTTGTCGCCGAGGCCATGAGTAGTTTGCTCTCCACCCACTAGGAGACCGAACTTTAGGGATTGTGCCTTCCCCTCCAAAACGCAAGAGAAGCTGCTGGACTCAGAGTTCGTAGACGACACAGCAGCCTACTTTGCAGGAGATGTTGGGAATCTCCAAGATTCGCGGAGGCGATCGAGATTTTCTGCCGTGCATATGAAGCGTAGATCAACTGCACAAGTCGTGTGGCTTTTGGGTAGGGTCAACACCTGCCCCGACTTGGTGACCAGTTGAGGCTTTCCAGTGGATCCCAAGGCGCACTCCAGTCCGCTACATCGGTTGCCAGGTTGGTATTCATATCTTGTCACGTGCATCCCGCACTTGGATGTCACGTAGACATATCTGTACAGAAGGTGCAGAACCTGGGATGGTAAACTGGTCCCATGTGAGCCCAGTCCGAGACGAGTCAGCCAGGGATCCATCCCAGTCGTCCGAGGTCGGGTGTGCATTGTCCTGCACAGGCGTCCAAGGTTAGGGTGCACTGTCCTGCACATGAAACAGTGCCAGTCCGTGCTGTGAGTCTCCCTCTGGAATGATGTCAGTGATTCTGTGTATCTGGTATGGTACTGGATGCTAAATCATTGTGTAGATAGTTAGGGTTTGCTTTTAGGAAAAGGGGCAAGCCCATAGGGCTACCTGGAGTCCTTGTGTGGGCATGGGGATAGGGTAAACCACCCCCATGAGGGCCAGGAAGGCCCTGGCTGAACCCACCAGCCATGGCCATGAGGGGCTGTAGGACAGCCCTAAGGGCAGGCTAGGGGAAGCCTACAGGCTGTACATCCTAGTTATGGCTGTAAGGGCAAGTATGGGGCAGCCCATACAGGCTGCCCAGTCCCCAAACAGTCTACAAACAGTGCCCAGCCCTATCTTGAATCATGCGCCTGATGCCCAGCCAACAAGGGAAAGAAGCGCAGCTTTTCTAGGATTTAACTAGCATTTAATGCTATTATTCAGTAGTGGGACAGAATTAATGCTGGCCGCCTGGTTTAGAACTGGCCGACTGCTTATTAGAAGAAGTATAAATAGGTGAGTCTTGTGTTATCTCATAATTCACCAAGTGCTCAAGCAACCAAAGGGCTAGGAGAGCCAAGGGCTTGCTAACGCAAAGGGGTGAAGGACTGCAGGTCAAGGGCAGAGATTTCTCAGCCAAGAAAGGTCAAGTTTTCCGGTATTTTCTTTCAGATTTACATCATTCTAATAAAGCAAATACACCATCCGTGGTGGGGGCCCTACAGAGGGTATTTGGGACCCAATACTGTGTCCTCTCCTCTCTCCCTCTCTCTCTCTCTCTCTCTATTTTTTGCACATCTTC
The DNA here is from genome assembly GCF_041138505.1 of Cibotium barometz. NCBI lineage: Eukaryota > Viridiplantae > Streptophyta > Polypodiopsida > Cyatheales > Cibotiaceae > Cibotium > Cibotium barometz. The sequence goes on from NC_141058.1 coordinate 26,661,116, forward strand.
ATTCAGTTTTGTGCGTTAATTCCGTCGCGAAAAGTGTGCTGATTTATGAGCATTGAAGTTACCGATCTTCCCCGAAGCTTCCACATGCTACATATCTCTCCCGAGCAGTAGCTCGCTCCGCTTCTTCTGAGTATTCGGAAGAAGCTTTTATACTAGAGCTCTGCGAGGCTATCCTTAGTAGGCAGAGTGGTGGTGGCGAACCAGGTACTGCTTGCCACCATGTGGTACATCACTTTGTGTTGGGCCTTTTCTCGGGCATGTATTGGCCAGGTACATCATTTGAGCCGGAACTTCTTGTGGGCCGGAAGTGATGGGAGGCCAGCTAGGGCCAAGGTGTCATGGAGAGTGATCATTCAGCCACGTACCAGAGGGGAGCTTGGCCTCATCGATCTTGCTATAAAGAGCCGTGCCCCACTAGGCAAGCTAATTGTTAGAGGACTCCTACCGGGTGGTGAGCCTTGGAAGGATTTTCTCTTGGCTTGGATTTTAGCCCGCACTCCGAGCCTTGGGGGCTCGTGGCCATAGAGTACTAGATGGATTTTCACAGAGATGCGAGCCCGTGGTTTTAGCTCAGCCTTTGAGGACAGATTCGCAGCTAGTCTACTTCGTGCTTGGGATCATCTCAAGCCAGCCCTCAGATAGATTGCTCCAGTTGCCTCAGAGGAGCAGCTTCGACAGCCTTTGGTCTGGGACCCCTTGATCCGTTTACCCAATGGCCACATTCTAGGGGCTCGACCGTATGTATCCTGGGGCGCCTTGAGCATGGGACCAGCCAGGTCTCTTGGAGATTGGATTGCACACAGGCAGTTACCTCAGGAGGGGTAGGAGAGAGGCCTGATAGGGATCCAGGGTAGAGACAAGACATTGACTCAGCTATTCCTCAAGAGTGGTTGACCCCTATTCCAGAGGTTTGGCTAGGCGTGTTTACCAGACATGATATCCTCGTGGCGGTCCATGGAGTAGATGAGGACAGTGGTCTGCTGGCTTTTTCTACTGGATCCCATGGCAGACTAGAGAGATCAGAGCTCCCCTTGGAGGATTTTAGAGGCCTCACCTTGCAGAGGGTGAGGGTGATTGGTTTTCAGGCACGGGAATGGCACATAGATCCAGCACCGGCCAAGGTGGCCAGGGAGAGACTATGGTGGCTATGGATTTGGGAGTGCCAACCTCTCACGTGACTGCAGTGGGACTCGGGAGAGTGGACTTGGCATGATCCCACAGATCGAGAGGAGACTTTGGATGCCCCCTTCTTTGCATATACAACGCGGCTTGGCCGCAGGATCCAGATGCCTGAGATAGATGGCACACCAGCAGCAGTAGCAGCACACTGGCAGTCTTAGGGCCTTTCACAACACTTCGTTTCTGACTTTTGGAAGATGCTTCGGGACAGCTTTCGGCCGAGGAAGATCACTCTCTTTCTTTGGCTGATGGCACACAGGAGTTTGGCAGTCGGTACTTGGCTGGCAGTTGGAGGTCGGTTAGCAGCTTGCCCGCGGTGTGGCCACCCCCAGGAGTCTCAGAGACATTGCCTTTGGGATTGCCTGAAGGCTCAACAGATTTGGCAACAGATTCTCTACATCTTCGCTATGGACAAGGCATCGACCCAGATCATCACTTGGGGTACTGTCGCTTGGGCCACCGAGGCTGGAGTGGTCAGGACTTATGATGAGGAGGATGGGGGAGGACTAGCCCTTCAGGTCTCCCACCATCGTATTACAGCAGTACCAGTCATAGTCCCACCTAGGTGACTGGCAACCAGGCTCATGCCAAAGATGGGAGATTTGCTGCTAGCATAGCAGCTTGGCACATCTGGCGTGCTAGATGCAGCGAGGCCATCAAGGGTGCCCACATTCCGCCGGCTGAGACCATTAGGAGCATATGGCTTGATATCATTCACACCCACCGCGGTCAGTGGGGGAAGCTAGAGGGAGGTTGTGACCGCATGTGGAAGCGGCGGGAAGCCTTCTTGAGACTTTGGAGGCATGGCCCTTTCCTCACAGATAGAGGCGGTGACCCCATTTGGCATTACAGACCACTTGTGTGGTTGTTTCGCCCCCCCCCCCCCCCCCCCCCCCCCCTCTTCCCTTGTATGAGATAGCCTTCTCCTCCAAGAGCAGCCAGTCGGAGGAGAAACATCTCTTCCCCTTATGATCATTTGTTTCGCGCCCTTATATGAGGCGAGTTGTATTTAGCTCGTCGTGGCTGTACTTAGCCCTTTGTGGCTGTTTTTTCTTTAACTAATTGAAGGATCTTTTTCCTAGGAAAAAAAAAGATTTGGGGCTTTTGCAATTTATGTGCAATCGACACAAAATTGAGTCAAACGGTGCATTAAAAATTGGGGTTTTTGCATTTGTGTGCAATCGGCACATCATTTAGCTCTCTAGCGCACAAAAATTTGGGGCTTTCCATTCTACATGCCTTGATTGGATGTTTATGCATTGATTGTGCAGAGATGCATTACTTGTGTTGTCAGGAGACTCCAAACATTTATACAACCTTGTATTGAGGCAAAAAGTTTGCTCAAGAATCTGTGATTGCCTGTCATAGCACTCCGGTGCATTGGGTTTTTGCCTGTAGGTGCTTTTTACAGCATACTTGGTTGCAAGTGTTTGCATCTCTTGGTAAAGAGATTTCATCATTATATGGCTAGGAATACAACTGATATATTTGGGGTTTTGTCCCAAGAGGAGAAATTGGATGGTCGTAACTACTCCCTTTGGAGTTTCATGGTCCGAAACCTTCTTGTGGCCAAAGGCTTATGGGGTTATGTATCACGTGAAGATGTATGCCCTGCAGACATAGCACCTAACACACCTGGCGGTGGTGCTCAACAAGCTGTAGTGCCTACTCCCTTATAGGAGCAGAAGAGATGGGATACTCGTGATGCCCAAGCGATGGCTTTGATTGTTTTGTTAGTAAAGCGATTAATCATACCGCATATCAGGTCTTGCAAGACCTCACAACGAACTTGGGATGTACATGAAACCATGTATGAGGCAAAGAATGAGGCCAGGGTTGCATATCTCAAGAAGCAACTTGAGAATTTGGACATGAATGATGACAATATGGCTGAACATCTTACAAAGATCCAGGATCTTCAGGAGCAGTTGCTAATATTGATGAGGTCATTTCTGAAAAGGAGCTGGTTTCGAGGACACTATCATCACTGCCAGAAACTTACTTTAACTTCCACACATGGCTCACTCTATCTATGTGGGGGAACCCAGAACCGATCTTGTTTGAAGAGTTGGCTGGCTTGTTACTACAGGAGGAGCAGAATCAGAAGTACAAATCTTTTGTCATGCGTGGTAGTGATGGGGCTTTTGTTGCCTAAGGCAAGGGCCAAGGAAAAGCCAAAAGCAATTTTCAGCCAAAGACTGATTTGGGACAACCTTCACATAAGGCTAAAATTGATGCAGGCAAGTCCAAGAAAAAGGGAAATGTTACTACTGCAAAAAGCCCGATCACTATTTGAATAAGTGTAGAAAGCGGCTTGCAAAGGAGAAGAAAAAGGCAAGCGGCATGGCTTTAGATTCTTCTTCATCACCTGCAGTGAAAAATGATGCATCAATAAATCTTGTGTAGGATGAGTGGACATTTCTTACTTACAATTATGATGAATCATTAGAGCATATGTCTCTCAGTGTCAATCATAGTTGTCACGGTACGAAAATACGATACGATACGGTACGATACCGTACGGGAATATTCGGTACGATATGAAATTTTGGGATACGGTACGATAAAATACGGTTTTTATTTTTTACACTTACAAGCTATGGAGCTTCAAGCTTGAATGTGAGGGAAGGTTGGGAGGGGAGGAGTCTACAGTGCTTGAGAAACCAGTACATGGATATGTGTCTCTCCCGGTTGGATCTCCCGATTGTCTCCAAAAAAGAACCTGGATGGTTAATGCAATACCAAAGGTCTCCCAGTGTAGCGTTTATGACTAAGGGACCGTCCTTGCACAAATACGAGGAGTGCATCTAGGGTGATAAGTTTAGGGACTCCTCTCTAGATCAAAATGGCCATGTCCAAATGTTCTCCTTTGTGCATAACTTGAGAATCTAATTGTCTAGCCTACCTATACCAGGGATCCCCAAGTGATGTAGCAAGATTCTCTCATCCTACCAATCAAGTGTACACTACCAGTCTACCTCGCCAGATTTTTTAGGTCTCTCCACAACCCCATATGGAATACTGAGTGGACACGAAAGTTGCGAAGTATTGCGAGCATTTGGGATCTTCGTAAAGCAGGGTTTCTATTTTTTTTAAGCATTTGGAAATTTTTTTTCAAGGGAAAAAAAATTTTGGGGGGGGGGAAAAAAAAAAAAAAACTAACTCGTACCGTACGATATCGTACGAATTCGTACGGTATCGTACCGTACGACTCGTACGTACGAATAGGTTCGTACGCGTACGAGAAACAACTATGGTGTCAATGAAAGATACGACACATGGTACTTTGACAGTGGTGCTTCTAAACACATTACCTCACAGAGGAATGTGTTTAAGAAGCTTATGGCTGCCCTTGAGACAAGGCAAATGGGTAACATGTGCAAACAATTCTTCTTATCCAGTGCAGGGTGTTGGTGAGATGATCCTCACAATAGCAAATCTCACAACAACAAATGGTGGAGACTTATGTCTTCCAGATGTATTGTATGTGCTTGGGATTAAGAAGAACATCCTGTCTGTCTCCTCCTTTGTTAAAAGAGGATACATAGAGAACTTTGAGGACGACAGGTGCACAATCAATGACCGTGAAGGTGGTTACTTACGGTCCATTGTACCATGGGTTATATCAGCTTGATAGGTTTGACAGGAGAGAGCATGATGCTCATGTGGTTACCACTCTTACACCTGCCATGCAAAAGGCAGAATTGTGGCATGCCAGGTTTGGGCATGTGAATTATGGCAGTTTGATGCTATTGCAAAGGCATCAAATGGTGTAGGACATGCCTTGTGTAGAACTGCCACCAAACCATGTATGTGAAGGGTGCAGCAGCACACACAAGATGTTGAGAGATGCAAAGAGAAGATTGCCTCGAGAGAAGTTTGAAGCTTTTCACAAAGCTTTGGGCTTACTCTCCTATAGAGAGTGATCTGCTACCCACCTTATACAGGTTCAGATTACCACTACAGCATAGTAGCAACGAAACTCGTTTCAGTCCATTTGAAACGGACTGAAATGTTTCACAAAAGTTTCATACTTTGAAATGCATTTTTTTTCTATAAAAAAAAAGGTCTTATCACATCGTTTCGCCCGACGTGTACTTTGTGTACTTTCACACAGCCGCACATGTTTCGACTTTCGAGCTGCTGCCGCCGCCTGCGTTGACTGAAGCTGTCCACGACTCCACCCATCACCCGTCACCCGACTGCTGTGACCTGTCCACCCTGTTCACGACTGCTGGCCAAGTCCCGACAACTGATATTCATGACTGATTGTTGGCGACTCCCGACTCCTTGTGACCTGTCCATTCGTTGCCAGCTCCTGAGGAGCCTGTGGTTGACTGCTACAGTGCTGTGGCCGACTGTTGTGTGTTCACCTTCACCCGACCGAGTGCTGTAGCCTGTACAGTGTGACCTGTCCACCACCCACCTTTGCGAGTCACGACTGCTGTGTCCAGACTCCAAGCCTACTGCCCAGTGCCAAGTCTCAAGGTAAGCCTAGCTGCCTAGGTGTTTTATGTTTCTAAAATCTATACTATTGTGTTTTATGTTTCTATACAGTATATTATTAACTATACATAATACAGGCTACTCTAGCCTACTACCTGCAGCCTATATCAGGCCTTTTTTCCCATAACTAAAATGGGGATTTTATCACAACCTATGCAGGCAACAGGTTACAAGGTATTTCTCTTGCTGCTTGCAACTTTGCAAGATGCCTCGTGCACGGGATCCCTTGTGGAGCAATGTCACATGGGAGAGCAAGTATGTAGGCTCAAGCCCGGGAAAATGGAGGTGCAATTTTTGTGCAGAAGTGCATCTTGGCAGCATTACACGGTTGAAGGCACACTTCACATATACAAAGGGCCATGGGGTGGGACCTTGTAAGGTCGTACCAAGGCACATTTATGAAAGCCTTAAGGCTTGGAAGGCTAAGGAAGTAGGCCTTCCTGTTGAGGAGATCGTGGATCCTGAGCATTTAAGAGAGGCTGCCATGATTGTGGAAGAGCAAGATTCTATAGTGGGTGACATGCAAAGTCAATATCATGGGACTTTTACTGTTGGGGGTAGCTCTAATTCACAACCTCGAGCAAAGAGGACAACTTTACCTTTGTTGAAGAAAGGGCATGTGAAGGCAGGGTTTCAAAAGGCTGCCATGAAGAAGGCAACAATCGAGATAACCAAGCTTTTTGTGCAGTGTGCATTGTCCTTCAATATTTTGCGGACTCCTCGATGGAGGACAACAATTAGAACAATCTCATGCATAGGTTGTGAGTGGGATGGTCCCTCATATGAGGCCTTACGTACTACAGAGCTTCGGAGAGAGAAGCTAGCAGTTGAGATAGAGATGGAGCCTCTTAAGGCTACTTGGGTTAAGTATGGGTGTACTTTGATGTGTGATGGCTGGTCAGATGTGAAGAAGAGGAGTGTTTATAACATTTTGGTCTCCTCATGCAAAGGCACTATGTTTATTCGTGCCATTGATGCCTCTGTGGCGGGGACGGTGGTGACAGTGGAGTTCATATTCAGGCATATATGCCAGGCTATACAGGAGATTGGCCGAGACAACACTGTGCAGGTGATAACAGACAATGGGTCGAATTGTGTTTCCATGGGAAGGATGCTTGAAGAAGAGTTTCCCAAGATTGTATGGACACCTTGTGCTGCACATAGCCTTGTGGGAAAGCTGGATTGGGTGAGGAACATTTTTTCTGTAGCCTCTAGTATGGTGAACTTTGTCACCAAAAAGGCCGAAAGTGCTGAGCATGTATAGAGCCAATTCTGATCTAGAGCTCTTGAAGCCATCCAAAACCCGCTTTGCCTACATGTTCATTGTGGTGGAGAGGCTCGTGAGGGTGCACCATGGCCTAATGCGCACAGTGGTATGTCGTGAGTGGGCAACATGGGATGACAAAGATGCACCAAAGTCAGTTTCATTTGCTCGTATGGTCATGAGGGAGACTTGGTGGAATGATGCACAGGCACTTGTCAAGACACTCAATCCCATGTATAGTGTCCTTCGACTCACGGACATGGAGGGGAGTTACCATTGGGCTCCTCTATGAGTTCATGGACAAGATTGGAGAAGCCCTCGATGCTTGTACATTATTGTCTCCAGAGAGGTATCACTCTTATTCTTTCTCTTGAAGCTAGATAGATCATAGAACTTAGAAGATTGAAGTATATGCTCATTGCTTACTTTTTGTTTTTCCACTTGCAACTTTGAACTCATATGCAAAGTTCAAGATATTAGGGAGATACGGAACCAACGCTGGGATTGGTTTCATAGGCCAATCCACGCAGTTGCACACATTTTGCATCCTCTTTGGAGAAGTGAGGAGCAGTACTTGAGTGAAGAGCTAGAGGCAGGATGGAGCTCTTACATTTCTAGGCTAGTGGGTGATGATGTGCAACTTATGAGAAAGCTGGAGGATGAGCTTCTCATATATCAGAACAGTAGCCATATGTTTGGACGGCCAATAACACAACTGAGGGACACACAGTTGGAGCCTGTGTCTTGGTGGGAGAAATATGACATTGGTACTCCAGATTTGGTAAGTAACAAGTTACTAAGTATAACTTGTCTAAGAATATTGACAGTCTTATACTTCTATTCAATGATGAATGGTGTTGATTTTTATTTGCAAAGACGCATTGCCATGAGAGTTCTCTCACAAGACTGTAGTTCAGGACCTTGTGAGAGAAACTAGAGTACATGGGCACTTTTCCACACCAAGAAGAGAAATAGGCTCTTAACTCCACAATTGGAGAGGCTTGTGTTCTGTCATTGCAACTTGCGATTGATAGAGCAGAAAGGTAACCCCATCGAGCCTTGCCAAGTCAATCCTGACAAGATTGATATCACAAAGTGCAAGGAGATCCCCGACATCCCTCAGGAGGACAGAGATATCTATTCCATGTTGTGTGAGGAGATTACAGCTACATCTCATGGTACACGATCCCAGGCAGTTGCTAGTACCAGTGCGACACCAGCAGATCATGAGGATGAGGCATTTGAGGAGGACTCAGCCAGTGGTACTAGTAGTGAGAGTGAGGATGAGTGTGATGGAGAGGATGATGAGGATGATGGGCAAGAGGATGAGCCTTGAGTCATTTATCTATGTACTTTTTTTTTGGATTTGGTGGACCGTGGGACATTGTGTGATTGTCATGACTCTTGGGAGTCATCATGATTTATCTTTATTATGATGTTTTTTATCATTGTGTTATGTGAAGTACCAGACTCTTGGCTGCCCAGTATCATGTATGGAATGTGGATTGTAGAGAGATGAATATGGGTGTTGTTTTCTAGCATTGAATCATTGTTTACATTGAATAATAATGAATCCAATGTGTTTTCTTATGAGGCATGTTTTAAGTATTCTGCATGTTGAATAAATAGGCTAAGTAGTAAGACCTAAACACTTATTTCTTGTACTATTGTACATTCTATATTAAAAAATATATATATTTTTGTATTTTTGTTTGAAACTTTTTTTTGTCGTTTCAAAAAGTTATGAAACTTCTAAAACATTTCTGAAACCGGTTTCAAATCAGGCATTTCTGAAATTCCTGGTTACTATGCACTAAGGGGGGATTTATTGGCATATATGATATGAGTAGTGCCACATGTGAACATGGGCTAACCAAGGGCAGTTTTTCCCTTTGGCTTTTTCTTCTTGGAGATCTAGTGTGAAAGGACACCTTCTATTTTAGTTGTATTATGATATTATGGAATTGACCCGCCATTGCAGGCTGGGGTCCTCCCGTCCCTAGATCCGAGTAACTCCATACATTCCAATGCAATCTTCTCTTTTCATCTCTCATCACCTTGTGTGTGCTTCACTCTGTGTGTGTGCTGTTGTGCCAAACCCTAGTTCAGTTCTTGTAGCTCCCCTCCTGCGCCAACAGTACACTACTCCCTTGCTTGAGAATGGGATGCTTCAAAGGTTGGCTATAACAAGACGCTCTCCATAGCCTCAAAAGCTCATGTAAATAGGGTTTATGGCTGGCTAGGGTTGGCAAAAGGAAAACCTATGGAAAGGTGTGCATAGAGCACACTTCCACGTGCTACTTTATGCCCCCTTGAGGATGGGTGCCTTGTTTTGGCTACCCAAGAGCACACTTGTCGGAACAATACCCATTGTTCCTTTTTGGTCCTTGACTCAGGGGTGCCCATGGGCTGTCCACAAGGACCATGGCCCCAAAATGACCATTGCTAGTAACCATAGGACAATGTGGCTCACACATGGATTGACACAATCGCCTGGGATTTTGACAATGACCCGACACTAGACTTGGCCTCTCCAGACACCCGACGATGGTTCTAACAAGTGTCTGGTCTAGCGTGTACAAACATTACATCTTTATAAAAAGAGGGTTACTAAGACTTGGCCCAGGGGCACGATAGGACTAAACCCTAATGACCTAGATGGCACCTGCGTGGTGTGACTTGTCCCTTGAACTAGGGCTTACATGTCCTTGGTCCATCAAAAAAGAAAATCTCTGTCCTAGATGAAGGAGAATGTCCACGTAGCACCCTAGGACAGATGGTGCCCGTGACAACTTCATGCGTGGAACTTGAACATTGTGACATAACCTTTGATAAAGGCTTTTGCATGGAACATTTTTTGAAATTTTCCCACGTGTGGTGCGTCGGTGGGTTTTTCTCTCTGCATCGCCTCTTTCTCCATCGCCTACTGTATGTGCTGTTGCTGTGCCTGATTGCTGCCCACGCCTGTACCTGCCTGCAGGGCTGCCCACGCCTGTATCTGCTTGCTGTCTTGTTGTATCTGGATTGTACTCACCGTACCAGGTGCCCCCATGTTTTCTAACGAAGAAGTAACCACAATGAATGAAGGAAAAGGATCCCGTGAAAACCTCTTTTGAGAAATGATTTGTGTAAATCTGAAATTTGTTAATTAAAATTCAGGGAATTCTTTAAGTTGTGTAGTGCAGGAGCAAAGCATGTATATGCTGACCATGCTCAGGAATGTTCTTTCTGGTGTGGTCAGTATATTTCCCTGTGTGGTGTTGTTAACCGCGCTCTCAGAGCTTTTGAGAGCCAGTGAAGGTAAGACTCACCAGGGAATTTGGGAGCAAAGCTCATTGGGGAGAACCATGCCACGTTCCCTCCGCGGTGTATCCCTTGGCCTGCGTTAGTACGAGCGTGCCTGTTGGTGCATGGTCTCGGAAGACCAGTGAAAGGCAGGTGTCCACCCAGTGAAGGTGCGAATGAGCCTGTGATTTGGGGCTACTCCAACCAACACCTCTTCATCAACTTGAACCAGTTTTATTTGGTTGTTTTCACTCCCTTGTGGAGAAATCTGGCCTGTTAGGCCCGTGACACTTGAACAAATATAAATACTCCAAGAAATTCAAAAAGTATTGACGGGGAGGCCGGCCCTTTCCGGCCCCCCCCCTCAATACTTTTTCAGTATTTCCAGTATTTGTGTTGTTGATGATGTTTCCACTGTCTAATAACAGTTAAATTAAGTGTTCTAAAAATGTGTATATTGTCTTCCGATCTGTAGGCCTCCTGTAGGGAGCGGTCACACATGGAAGGGAGATTTTGTCCATTATTTGTATACATGCATTTATGCGTGCATGCATAAATTTGTTTTTGCATGACTGGTTTGCATGTGTTTGCCTGTTATGCCGTGCCAGTACATTGGATGGGGACGCCCCCAGTGTACCGTGGAATGCTGTTTGCTGACTTGGTGGTGTGGCGTGTGAACAAGTGGTAAGTATTTTCATTTTGGCCTTTTTAAAAAGTAAAATCCATAAACTATGGTTAACTTTAATGTTTATATGCTAATGTGTTCACACACATTTTAAAAAGGGGCTGGACATTTTCTTTTGATGGTGCCCATAGTATTAAATTGGTTTTAAGGCTTTATAACCTTCAAAAAAAGTATTGCATGAAATATTAATATTTTATGCCCCACGTGGGTGGTGGTTGAATTTTTCTCTCCATCGCGTGCTCTGCTCTCTCCATCGCCTGGTATTCTACTCCATTTTTGTACTCGCTTGCTGCCCACCTGAATGGAACAGGCTGCCTGTGTGCTGTACGGCTGAAGTACTGTTGTACCTGCCTCCCACCTGCACACGTGTGCTGTAAGGCTGTTGAAAACTGTACCTGCCTGCTCTGAACCAGCCTGTACTTGCTGCCCATGTACTGAATCTGCAAGGACAACACCTGATGTACCTGCTGCAAAATCTGAATAGCACTTGGCTGGTTGTACGTGCACACGTGTGGAGCATCTAATATACCTACTAGACTTGCATAGTACCTGGTTGGTTGTACCTGCACACGTGTGAAGCATTTAATGTATCTGTTGTACCTGTTGAAAGTACAGTACTTGCATAGTACTTGGTTGGTTGTACTTGCACACGTGTGAAGCATATAATGTAGCTGTTGTACCTGCTGCAAGTACAGAATCTGAATACTAGCTGGCTGTACCTGATGTGCTTGATTGTACTCGTTACAAATTGTACCTATTGTACCTGGATTGTATTCACCGTACCTGGTGCCCTCATGTTTTTGTGTAATTCTGAAATTTGTTAATTTAAATTCAGAGAATTCTTGAAGTTGTGTAGTGCAGGAGCAAAGCATGTATATGTTGACCATGCTCAAGAATGTTCTTCCTGGTGTGGTGTTGTTCTCAGAGCTTCTGAGAGCCAGTGAAGGTTTGACTCACCAGGGAATTTGGGAGCAAAGCTCATTGCGGAGAACCAAGTCATGCTCCCTTTACGGTGTACCCCTTGGCCTGCGTTAGTACAGGCGTGCTTGTTGGTGCACGGTCCTGGAAGACCAGTGAAAGGCAGGTGTCCACCCAGTGAAGGTGGGAATGAGTCTGTGATTTGGGGCTACTCCGACCAAAACCTCTTCATTGACTTGAATCAGTTTTATTTGGTTGTTTTCACTCCCTTGTGGAGAAATCTGGCCTGTCAGGCCCGTGACACTTGTACAAATATAAATACTCCAAGAAATACAAAAAGTATTGAGGGGGGGGGCCGGCCCTTTCCGGCCCCAGTGCTGGTGTCATTTGTATTTTGAGCATTTCAAGTATTTGTGTTGCTGATGATGTTTCCATTGTTTAATAACAGTTAAATTAAGTGTTCTAAATATGTGTATATTGTCTTCCAATCTGTAGGCTTCCTGTAGGGAGCGGTCACATTGGTATCAGAGCCCGGTCGTCTCTCTTTCTCAAGAGGAGACATGGAGTTTTGAGATCGGAAGCAAGCACACACACTTAATTCAATGGACAGCCAGGGCAATCCATTGGAAGTGCCGAATTCGAGGGGCCAATCAAGTGCTTCACGGGATTCTGATGCCTTGCATGGAAGACATAAGCCTCTTGAGAGAGTCTATGACAGTGCATACATGGGACAGCCATCACGTGGTAAAGGCACGAGGAAGAGCCCAATGCATTTAGGGCTGAGTTGGAGCACATGAAGAGGCTCTTGCAGGCAAAAGAGCAAGAGCTGAAATTCTTGCATGAAGACCCTTATGTACAAAGTGTCATAGAAGCCAAGAAAGCTGATGCTATGGTGGACATGACTTTTGAGTCTCTTGCTCGAGAAGTGGGCAAGAAGCCAAGGGAGCTGGCACTTTCTTATCTTATCCGCAAGGGTGACCTTAAAGAGGGAGAGGATGGACAGCTTATGTTCAAGAATCCACCCCGTTTGCAGCATGGAGACCCAGCCTCTCAAAGGTTGAGATCACACTTGCATAAAGAAGAAGTTTCGGTCACCTCCCACCATGCATCCACTTCTCAGGGCATAAGAGGAAACAGATTTATGCATGTTCAAGGCCATTTGGATTCCAAGAATGTACATCGTGGGGACAGTGGTCGGCATGCAATCCGAAAGACTTTGCCCATTGAGTTGTCTCGTGGTGAGACATTGCATCATTTAGGGAGGTCACATGCATCGGGGCCACAGATTCATAATGCACATGTCACCGTGCCTTTTGAAACATCTTTGGTTGCCCATGAAGCCCATGCAGAGAAAGCTGCCCCGTTGGATAAGGGGAAGAGAAAAAGAGTAGAACATGTACCACATCCCAAGAAACTCAAGGAGTTCAAGGCAAGGGACAAGTCCGTGAAATTTGATGCCTTTCATGGAGAGTATGATGCCTCTAAGGTGCTAGCTTTTGTGGCCCAGTTTGATATTGCTTTTAGTGATGAGGACTTCACTGAGAAGTCCAAAATTCGTCATGCAAGCATGTTCTTGAAGGGGACAACTACCCATTGGTGGATCACTGAAAAGATCACCAAAGACTCCATTTGCACTTGGAAAGAGTTTAAGGATAGATTTTATGCCCAATTCTTGCCTCCTAATGCGGAGCAAACTCTCACCCAAAAGTGGGATAGACTTGAGCAAAAAGATAATGAAAGTGTGCAGCAGTATGTCAATAAGTTTTGGAAAGTGTTGCTTGAGGTAACTCCCTTTATGCAACTCTCCGAGGATGAAAGAAAGAGGAAGTTTCGCTCTGGATTGCAACAGCTTATCGTTCGGGCATTGAATTGCACCCGAAACACACTCTACAACAGCTTATAGCCTCTGCTCTTGCTACGGAGCAATTGGTGCTCAAAATTAAGCAAGATCAAGGGGGTTCTAAGGGCAAAGAGAAGGCTGTCCCAAACCTGCAAAAAGGTGGACAGTCACCTAAAAAGAGCTTCCGAGATGTCCAGAAAGGAGGTAAAGCTGAAAATACCTCATCCAAGGGTCATGGGCCAAAGAAGAACAAATTTGGCTTGACCCCCGAGCAAAGGGAGCAATATGCAAAGGAGGGGAAATGCTTTTCTTGTGGGAGCAAAGAGCATATGTTTAGACAATGCCCCAACCGCAAACCAAAGCATGAGAACAAGCAACCCAAGGCAAATGTACATGCAGTTCCCGATGTGCAGGGAAACACAAAGCATGATGGAAAAGAGAGGATGGTATGCAAAGCATGGGATCAAATCAAGGATCAGCCCGCTCTATTTATGTTTGATGATTGTGCAACAGATAACTTCATCTATATTCAGATGGCAGCCGCCTTGGGTATTGAGGTTGAGGACATGGAGCCTCAAATTGAAGCAGAAGCTGCCTTTGTTGGTAAAGAGGTGCAGGTTACCCCACTTATTGGGAAGTTGCGCATACATATTCAGGGTTATCTTGATTGTCACGTGCACACCCATTAGGTGTATAAGTGGCATGGCATCATCAAGCATTAATCAGGACATTTAAGTATTATTCAGACATATATCAGCATAAGCATGTATATGGGGGTGTTTTAGCACCAACATCAATACCTTAGCCTTCATAAGCATATAAGGCATTTAGTTGCATCAGGTTGGGGTTGTTAGCACCAGCCGACAACACATTAGCACCAACCAACAGCATGGTATGGGCAGCCGACAGCCTTCTAGGCATTTATGAGAAGTCGTGAGCATCTGGGGGGCTGGCTGATTGCAGCAAACTGGCCGACCAGCAGCCATGTTCCCATATAAATAGAAGCGCATCCATTCAGTCCATCAGATCTCAGTTCAGTTCATAGATCATCCATCTCCTCAGCATTTCCTTCCCAGGCAACAAGGGAGCATCAGCTCAACATCAGTACATCAGTGTTTCAGCATACAGATAGCATCGCATCAGTTCCAAGCATTCCCTTCAGCGTTTCCTTCCCAAGTGACAAGGGAAAGTCAGTGGGACAGCAGGGGTATGTCTAAGTTCATTGTTGGGGATAGAGATCCCAGGACGACGAGCCTCTTCCGGAGGGCTTTATTTCATAACATGGGCACTAAACTTGAGTTTTCATCATCTTATCATCCCCAAACGGATGGCCAAAGTGAAGCTGAAAATTCAGCCGTGTTGGATTTGTTGAAGTGTTATGTGGCAGATCAAAAGACGAAAGCTAGCCAAGCCCCCACAGCCAGTCCTCTATGCGCTGTGAGCCAGAGAAACAGCGTCACCTTCCGGGGCCGGAAGCTGGCCCAAAGGCGCTGCCAGAAGTCCCTAAGAAAGGCAGGGGAGAGCCCCTGTCGCCGCCAATGCTCGGCCGCCGCCGGGGTGCTCGCTATCCTGTGTCTCTGAATTCGCCGCCCCAGCCTCGCTGTGTACTGAAAAAAGGGAATGCCTGGGCTGGTAGGGGCCAAGTAGGGATCTCGCCAAAACCACTCACCTGGATCCCACTGAAGGCGAATAAGAGGCCTGCTGTCCCAAGCCCATAATCTCCAAGAACAGTCCTCCCCTATCGAGGCCGGTGAGGGGTCTACATGCCACTGTCTCTGATGAAAGCCGACCACCCGCACCCTCTGAAGAATACATCCCTGGAACCCATCCAAATCTAGTCGTGTCCTCTGAAGCTGGCCACCCTCTCCCACCTCGAAAGTGAGTGGGGCGACTCTCTCCGCTGTGCCGCAGACCGCTAGAAGGATCTCATGCCGAGTAAAGACACCCATCCACTGTGGAGGTGGAGGGTCCTGTACTGGGGTCCGCCACTCCCGGGGGATGGCCGCCTCAATGTCCTGTCTCATCAACTCTCTGCCCCTCATCCCACTGAGTCTCCTCTCCTGAGCCTCTAGAGGCAGCTGCTGAAAACCTATCCAGTCGTCTAGGGACTGGGTTGGGCCAGAGCTCAGCGGGCCCCACGACACGTGAGACCGCGATCCAACCATATGGCCACTGGGGAGACGAATCAAGGGGTTCCAGATCAAAGGCTGCCTCAGGCGCTCCTCATCGGTGCCCGGGGGAGTCTGGAAGAGTGACGGCCTCAGATGCGACCAGGCCCTCAGAAGGCTAGCTGCAAAACGCTCCTCGAAGCCAAGGCCCACTCCTTTGGATCGCTGCTCTGTAAAGATCCACTTGATGCTGGGGGTCCAGGGGCCGCTAAGAGAAGGGGTGCGGCTGAGCATCCTGGAAACAAGAAACTCCTTCCACGGCTCAGCGCCTGGCAGGAGGCCACGAACTACCAGCTTGCCAAGCAATGCTCGGCTTTGGCAAATAGGATCAACAATGCCCAGGCCGCCTCTCTCCCTCGGCTGAGTGATCACCGCCCATGCCACCTTGGCCCTGGCGGGCCGCCCGTCGCCACCGGACCAAAGAAAGTTCCTGATGAGCCTCTACACCTGGCCAATGCACGCCCGAGAGAAGGCCCAGCAAGAAGTGATGTACCACATAGTAGCAAGCAGAACCTGGTTGGCCACAACTACTCGGCCAGCCAGAGATAAACGAGCGGTACTCCAATACAGAAGCTTCTTCCGAATGCTCAGAAGAAGGGGGGCTATCTGCTGCTCCGGAGATATGTCAATGCCCACATAGCATCCCAAATAACGCACTGTAGTGCCGGGGGGCAGCCACTGAAAACCGTCAACTGGCCTCCAAGTCGGGGGGGGCATAGAGCTGACCCACAACCCACACGACTTGTGCCAGTTGATCAAAGCGCCCGAAGCTCTGCAAAACCTGTCCATGGCTAAGGCGAAGCGGCAGAGGTTCTCCTCACCCCCCTGAAGATAGACAGCAGTGTCATCCGCAAACTCCGAGTCTAGGAGCTCCTCCGAGGTGCGGATGGGAAGCTGGAGGCCCCGCAAACCTGTATCCTGTGCCGTCAAAAAAGTGCTCATGGCCTCCGCCACAAAAAGAAAAAGAAAGGGCGCCAAGGGGCACCCCTGCCGCACCGAGCGCGACAGCTGGAACCTCTCTCCGCGCACGCCCTGTATCAGCACCTGGCTATGAGCCGATGTGTAGAGTGCAGAGACCCCACGGATCCACTGAGGGGGGAAGCCCATCCTCTCCATAGTGCCTTCCAAGAAGGCCCAGTCCACCCGATCATATGCCTTCTCGAAGTCGAGAAGGAGCACTGTTAGATCCTCCTGTCGAAATCTAGCCAGAGCCGTAGCCTCCCAGAAAGAGAAAATGTTATCCAGAATGCTCCTATCCTGGATGAAGCCTGTCTGCGTGGAGTGGATGATGTCCGGAAGGTGAGGCTGAAGCCGCCTGCTGATCGCCTTAGCTAGGACCTTGTAGGCCGTGCCTAGCAAGGTGATCGGTCGCCACTGTCTAATCTCCAGTCTGTCTCCTCCCTCTTTGGGGATCAAGTGGATCAACCCCTCTGCCATGCTGTCCGGCATGACTCCTGACTCCATAATCTCCTGGAATGCCACTCTGAAGCCCCTATGTAAGAGGCCCCAGTACCTCTGGAAGAAAGCCACCGAAAGACCGTCCTCTCCAGGGCATTTGCCCCGAGGTAATGCCTGAAGAGCCTCCTCCAGTTCCGTATCCGAGAAGGGGGAGAGAAGGGAGTGCTGCAAATGGGCCGGCACAACCGGTCTCGTGAAGCTCCAGACTGCCTCCCGAGCCTCTCTCACCCTGTCATCTGCTGGCTCAGCAGAGAGAAGATCCCTGTAAAAATCTGTGGCTATAGCCCGAACCCTGGGGGGATCCACCACAACCTGGCCATCAGCCTGCCGAAGACGCCTGAGACCCTCTCGTCTGAAGCGAGGCCCTTGTTGGGGTAAAGGCACTATGCCCACCCTTATAGTGTGTACAAGCCCATAAGTTATAGTACATAGTACACTTAGTACTTTTAATGTACTAAGTGCACTATGTGTACTAGTGCAATATACATGTGTGATAGGGGAGTCACACACTCATGCTATTGATGAGTTGACTTATCCCCACAACTCTCTCTCTCTCTCTTCCTTGCTTCTCTGTGTATGTCTCCCATGAATGAACTCTAAACCCTAATTCAGGTTTCTCCCCATCAACTGGTATCAGAGCATAGGTTGCTGTTTTGATCCTCTTCCTTCTCCCTAGAGCCGTCAATTTTTTTTGCTGCCCTGCACTGGAGGTGTCTGAAGCGAAGGCCACAGGAGGAAAACCTGCAGTTGGCTAACCTTAATTGTTGCAAGCAGCACGTCGACCTCAAACGTGTAGAAGGCGCACTGCGTAGCAAATCCAAAGCAACAAGCGATTGACTTCAGGCGTGTAGGCGCTGGGCGTAGAAGGCTCTAGGCGAATACACGGCGCAGGCAAAATATGCATGCGAAGGCAGCAGCACAAAGCGTGGCGTCAAGCGTGGAGGCGAGCGAGTGACGAAAGGCGTATAGTGGCGATTTGATCGGCTGGCGCAGCTTCTGGGCGAGAGGGTAGGCGGGGCTGGCAGGATCATCGGCGTACGTGAAGACGTGCTCGTTTTCACCACGCTAATTAGCACGTCTTCACGCAGAAGCACGACGGCAGCAGCACTCCATCAGTGTCAGGCGCCACCCGACTCAGGCGTGTCAGGCGCCACACGCTAATCGTGTAGCGTGGCTGAGGCAACGAGCGAAGCGCCAGCGCTAGGCGGACAGCCATTTTCTGCGTTTCTCATACGAAGGCGTGTCGGGCGCTGTTCATCCTCTCTGTGGCGCTGCTACTCGGTGAAGAGGCCAGAAAAAAGCTGGTATCTCTTGAAGCCCTTCAGCAGAGGTGAAACCAGCCGTCCTCCCTACCTGCACAGCTGCAGGATCATCAGCATCTGCATCAATACAGCACCAGCATATTCATCACGCCCCCCCCTCTCCTGCAACAGAAATCAACCTGCAAATCAAAAAAAAAAAAAATCAGAAATTTCAGAGGTATTTGCCTCTAATTTTTTGCGAATTTCTTATCAATTTAATCAATTGAGCAGGTACAGGTGCCCAATTGCTCAATTTTTGAGCAAAATTGGCAAAATTGGGTGAAATTGGTCAAATCAGGATCAATTTGCAGGAAATTGGATGTCGAAATTTGGGGCTTTTGATGTAATTGTGCAATTAAGCACTCATACATGCTGTATGATGTGAAAAATCGCACATTTGGGCAAAATTGCAGCAAATTGCAGTGCAAATCAAGGGGCTTTTGTGCCGATTTGGTTGATTTGCATGCAGGCAATCGCATTTGATGCTGTGGACAATGTGTTGATGCCTTACAAGCACTCAATGTGCCTGTAAATCAAGGGGCTTTCATGTATTGGATGAATATGTGGCCAGGGGGAAGCATCGTGAACACTCTGGATGCCTTCATGTGCGTCAATGTACCATGCATGATCAGAAATTGATCTTAAATCAAGGGGCTTTTCAAGTTTGTATGCTTGTTGAGCTGGGCAAAGCAGCAGGCAAGACATTTATGCCTTGAATCCTCAAAAATCAGCTTGCAGTCAAGGGGCTTTTGCCCAATTTCTGTTCGGAACTGTTGTATGCAGTGTACAGGACTGTAAAAGTCTGATTTTCACTCATTTGGACAGCCAGGAGAGCATTTATTGCTACTGTACCTGTTGGTACAGATTTGGTACAGATTTGTACATGTTTTGGCATGGCTGTACACTGTTTTGAGTGATCAAAAGGTTCAAATTCAGCTGCTGAAATTGCCGGTACAGGTTTGGTACATCATTGGTGAGCACTTGGTACTGCTGTACAGTACTTTGGAAGGGCAAAAGAGCACATTTAAGGTGCTGTCCAAAATCTGCAACAACCAGATTTTGGTGTTTTCATCACAAAAAGTGGGAGAAAAGTTGCATTCTTGCTTCCGCAGTGGGAGATAAAGCTTGGGAGAACATTTGTAAGCACTTTGTGTGCTTTGGGTGCAGTGTTTGCACATCTTGGGTGCAGTGTTTGCACATTTGCAGGGAGTCAGGCATTACAGGTTGTATTTTGCTATGGCAACCACAGGTGAGAGCTCTTCATTGCTTCACATCAAGAAGCTTGAAGGCTCGCATAATTATGATATTTGGCAAACCCAGTGCTACAATGTGTTGCTTCAGAAAAAGCAACATAAGCCTATCAAAGAAAGGGGTGTGATGCCCGCTTCTCTTACGGCTGAAGAGTGGGAAGATATGGATGAGCTGGCAAGATCTACTATCATGTTGTCTGTGTCAGACTCATTACTTTTCAGCATTCGTGAAGAGAAGACAGCTTGGGGAATGTGGCAGAGATTGCAGGACTTGTATGCCCAACAAAGTGCCTCAAGCAAAGTGTATTGGTTGAAGAAACTCATAGGTCTTCAGATGAAGGAAGGGGCATCTATGACAGCCCATCTCAATGAGTTTAATGGTATAGTCAGCCAAGTCATTAATCAAAAGTTGGCAATGGACGATGAGTTCAAAGCCACTTTTTTGTTATGCACTTTGCCAGAGAGTTGGGACACATTCAGGACAGCCACTAGCAATTCGAATGCTATGCTGTCATATGCAGATGTTGAGGGTGCTCTTCTTCAAGAAGAGATGAACAGGAAAAACAACTCTGTTGGCAAGTCTAATGCAATGAATGCACGTGGGAGATCCCAGCAAAGGGGGAAAAGCCAAGAAAGGGGAAGGAGCAAGTCTAGCTCCAAAAAGGATTTGGAATGCCATTATTGTGGCAAAAAGGGACACATTAAAAAACAATGCTACAAATGGAAAAATGATCAAAAAGAAAAGGGAAAAGGCAAAGACAAAGAGAAAGATGAAGCCAAAGATATAAAGCCAAAGGGCAAAAGTGGAGTCAAGATCGAAGAAATCAATGTGTCACATGCAGGTGGCAGTGAGGATGAGGTCCTCTTTACGTCTTCACTTGATGCCCATTTACTTCTTACAGGTGGTCATGGTATGCACTCATGGATCATTGATTCAGGTGCCTCCTTTCATGTCACAGGTTGCAGAGACTTGTTTGTCAGGTATACTGCTGGCAATGAAGGAGTGGTTTATTTGGGTGATAACCATGCATGCAAGATACTTGGCAGAGGTGATGTGAGGCTTGTATTTTCAGATGGCTCACAGCTTATGCTCCATGATGTCAGGCATGTGCCTGAGATCAAGAAGAATCTGCTTTCTACTGGACAGCTTGATGATGCTGATTATGTTACCACATTTGGTAGTGGAAAGTGGAAGATTAGTAAGGGCTCACTGGTTGTTGCCAGAGGCTCTAAGGTGGACACTCTTTATTTCATGCATGCAGGTGTTTGTCACCATGCTAATGTAAATGCAACCGAGCTGCCGGAAATTTCTATGTGGCATAGCCGGTTGGGACACATGAGTGTCAAAGGAATGGAGCAATTGTCTCGTTTGGGTTACTTGCCTTCTCTAAAGTTTTCAAGTTTTCAGTTTTGTGAGCATTGTATATATGGTAGGCAACTACAGTGCCCCCACAAGAAAGCTCTTGGACAGAAAGATGCTCAGTTAGAGCTTGTGCATACAGATGTATGTGAGATGCCTCAGCTTTCTTTGGGAGGGGCAAAATACTTTGTGTCCTTTATTGATGATGCCACACGTAAGGTGTGGGTCTATCCTCTTCGTTTGAAGAGCGATACATTCTCAGTGTTTGAGAAGTTTGTTGCTCTTGTTGAGAATCAAACTGGCAAAACACTGAAAGCTTTGCGTTCCGACAATGGTGGAGAGTACATGTCCAAACAGTTTCAGGACTTTTGT
Source organism: Cibotium barometz (assembly GCF_041138505.1). Lineage (NCBI taxonomy): Eukaryota > Viridiplantae > Streptophyta > Polypodiopsida > Cyatheales > Cibotiaceae > Cibotium > Cibotium barometz. The sequence goes on from NC_141058.1 coordinate 26,682,702, forward strand.
GATGCTAAAGGCATCAAGAGGGAGCTCTCTACTCCTTATGATCCTCCACAAAACGGGACAGCAGAGAGGATGAACAGGACCATACAGGAGAAGGTCCGTTCTATGTTGTCACATGCTGCATTACCTCATGGTTTTTGGGCTGAAGCTGTTATGACAGCTGTTCACCTTATAAACAGGTCACCTAACACGAGGCTTGGTGGGAAAGTGCCAGAAGAAGTATGGACAGGGAAGCCTCCGTCATACAAGCACTTGAGAGTGTTTGGTTGCGTTGCGTACGTGCACATACGCAGGGAAATGCGCACCAAACTTGATCCTAAGTCTCACAAATGCATATTCCTAGGATATGGTGACAGAGGTGAAATGGGGTATAGACTTTGGGATCCCATGAATAGAAAGATCATACGCAGCAATGATGTCATTTTTGATGAAACATGCATGTATAAGGAGCCTGCAAGGCAACAGGAGCCTGGCAGAGTCATCTTTGATGATGATGGACATCATGGACAACAACAAAGGGCTGTAAATCAGCCATTACAGCAGGAAAACCAGCCCTTAAATGGTGCTGAAAATGGTCCAAATGGACAGCCAGATATGGCAGAAGATATCCCTATGGATATACCACAGTTAGAGGATATACCGGGCATGATTTTTCAGCCTTATGGCATGGAACAGGAGCCACCAATGGGTGATATGCAGGCTGGACAGCAACCTGCAAATGATGGTCATTGGGTATGGAGGTCCACTAGACCCTCCAGAGTCCCTGACAGGTTTGTTCCAGGGGTTGACTATTTGATGCTTACTGACTGTAGGGAGCCCTCATGTTACAAGGAGGCTTTACAGAGGGCAGACAAGGCTCTTTGGGAGCGTGCCATGAAATCAGAGATGGATTCTCTGTATAAAAATGGAACTTGGAAGTTGGTGCCTTTGCCTGCAGGCAAAAAGGTTTTGCCATGCAAGTGGGTATACAGGCTCAAAGTTGCATCAGATGCAAAGCCAAGATACAAAGCCAGGTTAGTGGCTAAGGGCTTTAAGCAGGAATATGGTGTGGACTTTGATGAGATCTTCTCTCCAGTGGTCAAAATGACCACACTTAGAGCTGTGTTGGCTTTGGTTGCGCATGATGATCTGGACTTGATTCAGATGGATGTGAAGACAGCTTTTCTTCACGGTGATCTCCATGAGGAGATATATATGCAGCAGCCAGAGGGTTATGCAGTAAGTGGAAAGGAGAAGCTTGTATGCAAGCTGAAAAAGAGTCTTTATGGGCTCAAACAGGCACCAAGAGAATGGTATCATAAATTTGATACATTCATGAAATCTCAGAAATTCAGGAGAAGTGACATATATCACTGCTTGTACACCAAGAAAGCTTTGGATGGCAGTCTCTTGATTCTCATTTTGTATGTTGATGATATGTTGATTGCCGGGAAATCTCGTAAAGAGATGGATGCCTTGAAGCAGAAACTGCATCAAACCTTTGATATGAAGGATTTGGGTAATGCAAATCACATCTTGGGTATGCGGATACTTCGGGACAGAAATCAGCATGTGTTGTATTTGTCTCAGAAGGAATACATTGGCAAAGTCTTGCAGAGGTTCAATATGGACGGGGGGAAGAAGACTAGTACTCCTTTGCCTCCATATGTGAAACTCAGTGCTATGGACAGCCCACAGTCAGATAGAGACAGGGCTGATATGGCCAAGATTCCGTATGCTTCAGCTTGTGGCAGTCTCATGTATGCCATGGTTGCTACTAGGCCGGACATTGCATTTGCAGTGGGAGTGGTTTCTAGATACATGGCCAAAGACTAGTACTCCTTTGCCTCCATATGTGAAACTCAGTGCTATGGACAGCCCACAGTCAGATAGAGACAGGGCTGATATGGCCAAGATTCCGTATGCTTCAGCTTGTGGCAGTCTCATGTATGCCATGGTTGCTACTAGGCCGGACATTGCATTTGCAGTGGGAGTGGTTTCTAGATACATGGCCAACCCTGGCAAGAAGCATTGGGAAGCAGTGAAAGGTGTCATGAGATACCTGAAGGGCACACAGGATATGTGCATTTGCTTTGGCAAACAGGATGCATTAGTGCATGGTTACACGGATTCGGATTATGCCGGTCATCCAGATAACCGGAAGTCTACTACCGGTTATGTGTTTACATTCACAGGAGGTGCTGTGTCATGGATATCCAGGATGCAGAAGTGCACTGCCTTATCTACTACAGAGGCCGAGTATATTGCAGCCACAGAGGCTTGCAAGGAGGCATTATGGCTATCTCGGTTAGTGGTTGATTTGGGCTATACAGGGGATATTCCATTGTTGCATTGTGACAGTCAGAGTGCCATCCAGTTGGCAAAGAACCCTGTCTTTCATGCAAAGACGAAGCATGTGGATGTGAAGTATCACTTCATCAGAGAGGTGATAGAGAACAAGCAAATTCAGCTTGTTAAGATTCATACGGATGACAACCCGGCTGATCTGTTGACGAAGAGTTTGCCTCCGGAGCGGTTTGCTCATTGCAGACACTTGATGGGCATTGGATGAGGCCATTTTCAGCCTTGATATGGCCTTGTATATTATCATGTACATGCTGATTTTTCTTTTCCTTTACTTAAGGGCACTTTGCCTTTAGGTGGGAGGTTGTTGGGGTAAAGGCACTATGCCCACCCTTATAGTGTGTACAAGCCCATAAGTTATAGTACATAGTACACTTAGTACTTTTAATGTACTAAGTGCACTATGTGTACTAGTGCAATATACATGTGTGATAGGGGAGTCACACACTCATGCTATTGATGAGTTGACTTATCCCCACAACTCTCTCTCTCTCTCTTCCTTGCTTCTCTGTGTATGTCTCCCATGAATGAACTCTAAACCCTAATTCAGGTTTCTCCCCATCAGCCCTGTCGCCTCAAAGAAATCTCGAGTCACTCTGTCTCCAGCCTGTGTCCAAAAAGACGCCCGAGCATGGAATCGGAACTCCACCCTCCTCTCCTCGATGGATCTGATCTCAGTGCGAGCTGACTCCATCTGCTCTGAGATCCAAGGGCTCGTAGGATCCCTCTCCTGGAGTCTCTGGAGGGACGCTAGACTCCTCCGTAGGCTCCTCTCCTGCTCTCTGAAGGCCTCCAGCCGGTCCAAGGCAGCCTGTCTGAGCATCTGGCTGATCTCCTGCAAGCCACTGGCAAGATCGCTGGCTGCCGATCCTCTCCTGAACTGCAGCTCCTGCCAGACCTGCTCAACTCTGATCGCAATCTCGGGCTCCTCTATGAGACAATCTGGAATCCGGACGCTCTGGCCCTGCTCTCCTCTCGTGGGGTCCTCGATCTGGAGAAGCACTGGAAAGTGGTCTGAAAACGAGGAGCCTGCAAGTATGCCCACTGTGCCACCTCTATCACAGGCCCACTCATCAATGTAAAACCTGTCGATGCGGGAAAGGTTAACTCCTGTGGCCCGTCTATTCGAGCGCGAGAAAGATAGACTCCCCTGCAACCTGCCAAACTCCGGGAGAGTCCACGGATCCTGGCCTCTCACCTGTAGCACTAGTTCCTCCCAAGCAGCGAGCTCCGGCCCATGAATGGTCTCCTGGCTGCCCCCCATCCTGTCCTCTGCATCCTCCAGCATGTTGCAATCCCCTCCGAGGCACCAGTGGTCTGCCAAGGGGAGGGACTGCCTAATGGTGCTCCAGAACTCGGCTCTCCCGGTCGCCCCATCAGGGGCGTAGAAGTTGAGGAAGCCAATGCGGTCTTCCCCAACCCGAAGGATGATCCACTGCGCACGACCTTGGACCAGAATGCCAGAGTCCACAACCTCGGATAGAAGCTGCTCGCTGACTGAGATGCATACTCCACCCTGGTTCCCCTGGGAGCCATATGCCGGTGACCAAAAAGTGTGACTCCTGCCTGGCAAGATCTTCCCGCAGGTGCGGGTACGCCCGGCAGAAAGGTGGTGCTCCTGGATGAAAAGGATATCTATGGGTCCTCCAACGAGAGCCCTCTGGATCTCCTGACGAAGTCTGCCCCGACCAATGTAGCAGCGATGTCCACCGAGACCCTGGATGTTCCATGAGAGGATCCTCATGGATGAGCTATGGCAAGTGAAGCAGCCTCCACTGGCTCACCCCTCTCAGCCGGCCCGGATGATCTGCCCTCCACTCTGTGAGTCTTGGGCGCCGGCTTGGAGGGAGAATAATCACTGTCTGTCCAGGTGCGGAGTCTCTCCAAAAAGAGGGTGACCTGTCTCTGTGTCCAGCCCCACTCCGCCTTCGCCCTGTCCAGGGCATAGGCGTGAGACCAATCCTCTGCATATATGTATCTAAAGGTAGGCTGCACCCTCGGGGCGGCATGGAGGAGAATCAGAAGCACCGCCTCAACTGAGGTGTGGACCGGATCCGCCCGCCAGTCTCCTATACCAAACAAGCTCATGCGGGCTGAGTGTAGTCGGGTCTGCAATAGGTCCGTGAGCCCCAAGTCACTGAAGTGGTGGGAAAACTCCAGTATCTGATCACGCAAAACTTCCTCTACAGAGTTGCAATCCCAAGCTGTGTCTGGGGCAACACTGAGAGGAAAGGAGAAAGCCACCATGCTGCTCACCACAGAGGGAGAACGAGAGGGATGGCACACCACGCAAACTCGCAAGGGCGCGACCAGTGTCTCGAAAGGGCCAGCATCCAGCTGGAGGCACCTGAAAAAACCGTAATCCACTGGTAGCCCCATCACTCGCGGGGGCCCCCCAGGGGAGGCTGGAGAGAACTCTGTGGCGGGCGAAGCAAGGATCGCCATCTCCACCGGCCCGGAGTGGCGGTGGAACAGCCGTTGGACTGAGCTCTGGCCTACCCAGCTGCGCTGCCCCGGGGCAGTGGGTGGTCTGGCGAAGTATCCTGGAGAGGCCGAGGGAGGGATGGGGGCTCGCGGCGAGGAGGGGGGGGAGCGAGGAGAGGATGGAGAGGCATCTGCCAGAGGATAGGTGTCAGGGGGGGCCGCCGGGGGAGGAGGGAGGGGGGGGGCTGGGGGGGGGGGAGAGGGGAGGGTGGAAGGAGTGCTCTCCGGGTGGGGGGAAGGGGAGCCGGGGGGCGAAGAGTGCGGCCCGGGATCCTCAGGAATCTGCTCCAAGGAGGGGGCGGGGCCCCCCGCGGGGGGAGGCGGGAGCGGGGTCTCCACGTGGGAGGCTCCACCAGCGGCCTCAACGGGCACTGAGTCTGAATCCTCGTCCATCGGGGTGGGACCTGCTGGCCGCCTAACCCTGACAGGAGCATAAGTGCGGGTAGGTGCCTGTACGCCACCCGGAGTCGCCTGTCCGCCAGCCTGTGCTGCCTGCTGGATTCTGCGACGGTCCCTGCGGGCCGGGCGTTTCCGCCGGCGAACCTCTTGCCATCCGCCAGCCTCCTGGGACTGCGCGGCATCCTCCGCCGGGGCCTGCTCGTCAGATGATGGCGCCTGCTGTGGCGAGCCAGGGATGTCCGGTCTCTGAAGTGGATGGCCACCCCTTGGGACTCCTGCAGGGGGTCCAGAGGCGGCATAGCGTGAAGGATGAGTCCCCTTGCGGGGACAGGCGTGTGCGAGATGGCCCATCTCCCGACATGTGTAACACTGGCCGGGGAGGCCCGAATACTCCACGCGCTGTATCATATGACCTCCAGAAAGACAAGGGAGAAGGATCGTCTTCGGGAGGGACTCCGGTGACGGAACCACAACCCGAATGGCCGGGAGTCCTGCTGCCCGAGCAATCACTGAAGCCGCTGTCTGAGGCGTCTCCACCACCTGCCCGAACGCCTTGCCAATGGATGACAAGAGGGGCAAGTACTCCCTACGGAGTCCAGGAAAGCAGATAGTGACGGGGAAACCTGTCGCGCCTGCTAGCGGGTCAGAAGCGGGGTCGAAACCATGAGTCCATCGCGCCAGGAACGCCCGGGATGAGCGGAGGGCAATGGGGCTCCGAGCCAGCACCATCTGAGCTGCCTGTGGGGACTCGAAATCCACCTGGTAGTAGCCACGTCCCAAAAAATCTACGCTGACGATCTTGGCGGGCACGCCAACAAGGCTGCCTTGCAGAAGGTCGCGAAGCTCTCTCCGCATCGGACGGCTACCCACTATCTTGCAGACCAAGGAGGAGGCCTCAAGAGCGGAAACTGTGGAAACAAACAACTGAAGATCTTCAGCTGTGAACTCCAGACGGAGACCGGAATCGGCAGGGTTAGTCGGAGCGGCTTCCATGGAGTCCTCCAAAGGGAAAAAGCCAGAAACCGGGGTCACCAACGGGAGGGACACAGCCCTGCGAGGAAAAAAGGAGGTGGAGGGCTACAGGATAGCGGGAGCGGGGCGCGGGGGGGGGGGGGGGGGGGGGGGGGGGGGGGGGGGGGGCTATGGCGGGGAGAGAAGAGAGGCGGAAGGGAGGAGAGAGACGGCGGAGGGGCGAGAGGAGGGGGAGAAGGAAGGGAGGAGAGAGAAGGCGGAGGGGGGAGACGGAAGGGAGGAGAGAGAAGGCGGAGGGGGGAGAGGAGGCGGGGGAGAGAAGAGAGGCGGGGGAGAAGGAGGCGAAGGGGGTTAGAGAAGCGGAGGAAAAGATGACGGGGGAAGGAAGCAAGCGGCGGGGGGAATGGCGGGGACGGCAGGGTGGAAGGTGGCGAAGGAAGAGAAGGCGGGGGGAAAGAAGGCGGAAACGAGGAGGGAGGCGGGGGAGTGAAGGCGGGGGAGGACGTGAGGCAGAAGGCGGGGGAGAGAAGGCGCAATGCAGGCGGACTGGCGGGGGGAGAGGGGGGTGCGATGGCGAGAAGCAGCGCGGGGGGGGGGGGGGGGGTGGGGGGAGGAGGAGAAGCGGAGCTCGCAGGCGATTCACATTTGTTTCCTTAGAAGGATCTTATGTGCAGGGGGGGGTTCTCTTCCACAGAAGAAGACGGAAGTTTGCTCCAACATTGCCTCAGGAGGTTCAGAGTTTCAGGAACGACGGAGATGGTAGGTGAAAGGATTCCACAGACAGGTCAGGCGTGACTCAGGTATTTCCAAGCAGTTTTAGCAGCATTTGCCATTCAGTTCCCACGGTAGACAAGTCTTTGGCTCAAAGGATTCAACTCCTACAGTCGACCTCAATCCCGGTAGAAGAAGTCAGAAGGGGCCAGTGGTTTCAGTGGAGTAGGATCACCAGAGGAGTCGAAAGGTTGCCAGGTACACCACCTAGCAACAGTTTAGCAAAGGGGAATGTCACGTGTCCCAGGAGACAAGGGAAAGTCAGCGTTTCCTTCCCAGGAGACAGGGGAAAGTCAGTGGGACAGCAGTTCATCTAGCATATAGGCAGCATATTTAGCAGATAGGTCATCATTCCTACCTCCTACATAGAGGGAAGCCGGCATCGAAGGGTGGACCTCAGCATTGGAGCAAGGACCAGTCCTCATCTTCAGCATTCAGCCCATCCACCTCATCCCGAGAAGGATATTCGTCTAGGACAGCATCATAGATCTATTTAGATCTCATTGTAACCCATTCATCTAATATAGCTGCATTGCATTGCATTGACACTATTTGTCTATCTCTTAAGCATCATTAAGTGAAGTTTAGCTAGCCTAAGGTTGTGTTTACGATGGTCAATCTGCCACATGTCACATTGGTATGAGAGCGTTACAGGGTAACGAGCCTTACATCATTTTCATTTCATCAATCATTCAGTCAGACATCATGTTAATCGCTTCCGCACAGTTAAACCCAATTCTCAAAATCTTGCAAGCCATCCTTAGGGATTTTCCCTTAGGCATGCATTAGTAACCCATCCATGTGCATTCTTGCACAACATATAGGGTTGCACATGGCTTGCATAGCAGACATCTTAGTAGTCAGTCTTGCATCTGCAAGGCATACATGTTTACCCATGAATTCTCTGGGGAAGAATGACATCCATCATCAAAGGAGTACATAAAGTTTTGGGTTTCAACTGGCAGCAGAGCAGGGGGTTCTCTTCCAAAGAAGAAGACGGAAGTTTGCTCCAACGTCGCCTCAGGAGGTTTAGAGTTCCAGGAACGACGGAGATGGTAGGTGAAAGGATTCCACAGACAGGACAAGGGTGACTCAGGTATTTCCAAGCAGTTTTAGCAGCATTTGCCATTCAGTTCCCACAGTAGACAAGTCTTTGGCTCAAAGGATTCAACTCCTACAGTCGACCTCAATCCCGGTAGAAGAAGTCAGAAGGGGCCAGTGGTTTCAGTGGAGTAGGATCACCAGAGGAGTCGAAAGGTTGCCAGGTTTACCACCTAGCAATAGTTTAGCAAAGGGGAATGTCACGGGCACACCCATCAGGTGTACAAGTGGCATGGCATCATCAAGCATTAATCAGGACATTTAAGTATTATTCAGGCATATATCAGCATAAGCATGTATATGGGGGTGTTTCAACACCAACATCAGTACCTTAGCCTTCATAAGCATATAAGGCATTTAGTTGCATCAGGTCGGGGTTGTTAGCACCAGCCGACAGCATGGTACGGGCAGCTGACAGCCTTCTAGGCATTTATGACAAGTCGTGAGCATCTGGGGGCCTGGCTGACTGTAGCAAACTGGCCGACCAGCAGCCATGTTCCCCTATAAATAGAAGCGCATCCATTCAGTCCATCAGATCTCAGTTCAGTTCATAGATCATCCATTTCCTCAGTGTTTCCTTCCCAGGCAACAAGGAGAGCATCAGTTCAGCATCAGTACATCAGCGTTTCAGCATACAGATAGCATGCGTTTCAGCATACAGATAGCATCGCATCAGTTCCAAGCATTCCCTTCAGCGTTTCCTTCCCAGGAGACAAGGGAAAGTCAGTGGGACAGCAGTTCATCCAGCATATAGGCAGCATATTTAGTAGATAGGTCATCATTCCTACCTCCTACATAGAGGGAAGCCGGCATCGAAGGGTGGACCTCAGCATTGGAGCAAGGAACAGTCCTCATCTTCAGCATTCAGCCCATCCACCTCATCTCGAGAAGGATATTCGTCTAGAACAGCATCATAGATCTATTTAAATCTCATTGTAACCCATTCATCTAATATAGCTGCATTGCATTGCATTGACACTATTTATCTATCTCTTAAGCATCATTAAGTGAAGTTTAGCTAGCCTAAGGTTGTGTTTACAACGGTCAATCTCTCACATGTCACATTGATCATGAGCATTTCTTGGTTGCCCCACTTAATGGATGCGATGTATTGCTTGGCAAGCCATGGCATCATAGGCTTGAGCCCTGCAAAGAGTACAAGACAAACAGGATTTCCCTTATGCATAGAGGCCGCATGCATGTTATTGATGCTGGCAAGGAAGGGGATTCTATCCCAGTTGTATCTCACATCCAGATTAATAAAGCAATGAAAAAGAGTCTTTCTGCGTACTTGGTTTTTGTTCGTGATAGCATTGAACCAAGTCATTAAAATGTGGATGCTGAATTTTCTTCATGCATACAAAGATTGTTTTGCTGATGCATTGTCTGGTGAACTACCTCCTCAAAGACGCGAGGATCATCGCATGGATCTTGTGCCAGGTAGTTCTCCACCTAACAAACGTGCATATCGTGTGAGTGCCGCACAACAAGAAGAGATCATGAAGCAGGTTAATGAGCTTTTGGAGAAAGGTTTGGTTCAGCCAAGTTCCTCCCCTTATTGCTCTCCCATGCTTGTTGTTCAAAAGAAAGATGGGTCATTTTGCATGTGTGTGGATTATAGAGCTCTAAATAAGCTCACCATCAAGAATAGATTTCCAATCCTGCGTATTGATGACATTCTGGATAAGCTTGATGGCTCGGCTCGTTTCAGCTGTATTGATTTGAAGAGTGGTTATCACCAGATACGAGTGGTGCCACAGGATATCCACAAAACTGCATTCAGGACAGCTTTTGGATTGTATGATTTTTTGGTGATGCCTTTTGGTCTCACCAATGCCCCAGCCACATTCAATCGTATGATGGATAGGATATTCCGACCCCATGGAAAATTCACAGGTGTATTCTTTGATGACATCTTGGTTTTCTCCAAGAATGAGCAGGGGCATAGGACTCATTTGGCCACAGTGTTTGAAGAGTTGCGGAAGCATAAACTCTTCATTAATGCCAAGAAAAGTGAGTTCTTTCTTTCAGAGATACACTATTTGGGTCACATTGTATCCAAGGATGGTGTAAGAATGGATCCTGCCAAGATTGAAACCATTCGGATTTGGCCAGAGTTGCAAAATGTATATCAAGTATGTAGTTTTGTGGGGTTATGTTCATATTACAGGCGCTTCATAAGGCATTTTGCTATGATTGCCACCCCTCTACATGATCTCACGAAGAAGAAAGCCACTTTTAAATGGACCCCAAAGGAGCAAGATGCTTTCTTGCAACTCAAGAATGGTATCGTATGTGGACCCGTATTGATTGTTCCCGACTTGCAAAGGTCATTCATAGTGGAATGTGATGCTTGTGGCGATTGTATAGGGGCTGTCCTAAATCAAGAAGGTCATGCAGTTGCATATGAGAGCCGTCGGTTGCATGATGCGAGCTTCATATGGATATCTATGAGAAAGAGCTCTTGGCTGTAATTCATGCCTTAAAGATATGGAAACATTATCTTCTTGGGGCTGAATTTGTAGTCAAGACAGATCATCAAAGCTTGAGATACTTTCTATCTCAAACAAAGCTTTTGGAGAAGCAAATGAGAATGGCAAACTTGGCAAACTTTCTTTCCATGTTTCATTTTCAGATTGTACATACTCCGGGAAAGAAAAATGTGGTGGCAGATGCATTATCTAGGAGGCCTTATGTGGCTGCAGTTTCAGTGGCCTCTCATGGGGACTTATCTGCCATGCGAGATTTGTATCATTTGCATGCTGATTTTTGCCATATATGAATTGATTTGATGGCTGGTCACTCACATGCCTCTTATGTGATCAAAGAGGGTTATCTTACGAAGGATAACTGCTTATGTGTGGTAAAGGATATGCCTCCAAAGGTTATGGAGGAATGCCACGCTCCACCTTATGCTGGTCATAGAGATATCATGCCTTCTACAGGCATGATTGAGATATATTTCTTTTGGCCAAGCATGCGTAAAGACATTGAGGCATATGTACGTGCATGTCTTACTTGCCAAAAGGTGAAATTTGACAGGCAAAAGCCTCCAGGTTTGCTTTAGCCATTGCCTATTCTCTTGCAGCCATGGGAAAGTATTACTATGGACTTTATTATGGACTTGCCTCGATCCCAGCATGGGAATGATGCTATTTGGACCATTGTGGACAAGTTTAGCAAGCAAGCTCACTTCTTGCCTGTCAAGAAAACCATTAAAGTTGATCATATGGTGAAGCTTTTTCTTGCTAACATCTTTAAGCATCATGGTATGTCTAAGTTCATTGTTGGGGATAGAGATCCCAGGACGACGAGCCTCTTCCGGAGGGCTTTATTTCATAACATGGGCACTAAACTTGAGTTTTCATCATCTTATCATCCCCAAACGGATGGCCAAAGTGAAGCTGAAAATTCAGCCGTGTTGGATTTGTTGAAGTGTTATGTGGCAGATCAAAAGACGCATGGAAGAAGTATCTTCCAATTGTAGAGTTTGCCTTCAACAACACAGTTCATGCCTCCACGGGAAAGGCCCCGTTTGAGATTATTTATAGCAGAGTGATCTTGCCACCCATCCTTCGTACAAAGGATGAGATTTTTGCAGCTGATGAGTATGTGCGTGACTTGGATGCAGCCTTTGCTTAGGTGCGGACAGCCATTGCAAGGTCACAAGATAAGCGAAAAAGGGTTGCTGACAAGCATAGAAGAGACATGCAAGTCAAGGAAGGTGATTGGGTATTGTTGAAATTTGAGAAAGCTAGGCTTCGGAAGAGGCCAGGACGAGAGGGATCATATCCAAAGCTTTCTACTCGATATTATGGACTCTTCAAAGTGACTGACAAGATCAATGAAGTGTCCTTCAGGCTTGCTTTACCCAGCCATTGGAAGATTCACAATGCTTTTCATGTGAGTCTTTTGCGGAAGTATGTGGGGCCAGATACAGAGGAGCTTGTCATAGAAGATCCGCCAGAAGTTGATGAGCTTGAGGAGATCCTTCAGCCAGAGCAGATTGTATTTCACAAGGACAGAAAGTTACCACATGGGAAGCTTTCTAGGAGATACCTTTTGAAATTTAAAAATTATTTACCAATTGATGCAAAGTGTGTAGATGAGGATTATTTTGCTGACGACCCTCAGCTTCTACAGGCATATCTTGAAGCTTTTCAGTTGAGGTTAACTGTTTAGAAGCCCGGGGGGATGTCACCATTTGGTCCATCTCCATTTGTGGAGCCACTTCTATGGGACTGTCACTCCATAGAGCAGCTAGATTTGTGCCATGTTCACATGGGGCCAGGCCAGTGTCCCATGTGAAAGGGCCAGTTTTATGGTGTCACATGGACGGGCGCCAGATCAGTGCCACCCGTGTGCGACCAGTGCTGCGTCACATGGACGGGAACCAATTTCGTGTCACCCGTGTGTGATTTGCTTCGTGCTGTATGGACGGAAGCCTGTTGGTGCCACTCGTGTATGGCCAGGATGGTGTCTTTCCTATGGGACTGTCACTCCATAGGAAGACCAGGACATATTTATTTATATTTGTCGCACCAGTTTTTTGCCCAACAGGAACCTCTTGTATAAGTTTCATGGAAGGGAGATTTTGTCCATTATTTGTATACATGCATTTATGCCTGCATGCATAAATTTGTTTTTGCATGACTTGTTTGCGTGTGTTTGCCTATTATGCCGTGCCAGTACATTGGACGGGGACGCTCCCAGTGTACCGTGGAATGCTGTTTGCTGACTTGGTGGTGTGGTGTGTGAACAGGTGGTAAGTATTTTCATTTTGGCCTTTTTAAAAGGTAAAATCCATAAACTATGGTTAACTTTAATGTTTATAAGCTAATGTGTTCACACACATTTTAAAAAGAGACTGAACATTTTCTTTTGATGGTGTCCATAGTATTAAATTGGTCTTAAGGCTTTATAACCTTCAAAAAAAGTATTGCATGAAATATTAATATTTTATGCCCCACGTGGGTGGTGGCTGAATTTTTCTCTCCATCGCCTTGTATTCTACTCCATTTTTGTACTCGCCTGCTGCCCACCTGAATGGAACAGGCTACCTGTGTGCTGTATGGCTGAAGTACCTGCTGTACCTGCCTCCCACTTGCACACGTGTGCTGTAAGGCTGCTGAAAACTCTACCTGCCTGCTGTGAACCAGCCTGTACTTGCTGCCCATGTACTAAATCTGCAAGTACAGCACCTGATGTACCTGCTGCAAAATCTGAATAGCACTTGGCTGGTTGTACTTGCACACGTGTGGAGCATCTAATATACCTACTGTACCTGCATAGTACCTGGCTGGTTGTACCTGCACACGTGTGAAGCATTTAATGTATCTGTTGTACTGGTTGCAAGTACAGTACTAGTTGTACTTGCACACGTGTGAAGCATTTAATGTACTTGCTGTACCTGTTGCAAGTACAGAACTTGAATACTATCTGGCTGTACCTGATGTGCCTGATTGTACCCGTTACAAATTGTACCTGTTGTACTTGGATTGTACTCACTGTACCAAGTGTCCTTATATTTTCTCATTTGTGTAATTCTGAAATTTGTTAATTTAAATTCAAAGAATTCTTTAAGTTGTGTAGTGCAGGAGCAAAGCATGTATACGCTGACCATGCTCAGGAATGTTCTTCCTGGTGTGGTCAGTATATTTTCTTGTGTGTTGTTGTTAACCGCGCTCTCAAAGCTTCTGAGAGCCAGTGAAGGTTTGACTCACCAGGGAATTTAGGAGCAAAGCTCATTGGGCAGAACCAGGTCATGCTTCCTCCGCGATGTACCCCTTGGCTTGTGTTAGTACGGGCGTGCCTGTTGGTGCACGGTCTCGGAAGACCAATGAAAGGCAGGTGTCGACCTAGTGAAGGTGGGAATGAGCCTGATATTTGGGGCTACTCCGACCAACACCTCTTCATCAACTTGAACCAGTTTTTTTTGGTTGTTTTCACTCCCTTGTGGAGAAATCTGGCATGTCAGGCCTGTGACACTTGTACAAATATAAATACTCCAAGAAGTACAAAAAGTATTGAGGGGGGGGGGTGGTAGCCCTTTCCGGCCCCAGTGCTGGTGTCATTTGTATTTTAAGTATTTCCGTATTTGTGTTGCTGATGTTGTTTCCATTGCTTAATAACAGTTAAATTAAGTGTTCTAAATATGTGTATATTGTCTTCCGATTTGTAGGCCTCCTGTAGGGAGCGGTCACAACAAGGGTCATTTTTCATGCATTTAGAGATAGGGGATGCAGAGCCAAGACCAAGGACATGCAATGTGACATTTGGATCAGCAAGTACACCTCCATATCATAGGTTTTCATCAATGTAGAGGAGAGCCGTAAGCATTAGTTTATGCATTGCATAAGTTCATGCACATCATTCAAGGCTTAAGATCTGATTTGGATCTTTGCCAATCATCGTAAATACTCATTGCTTCAATATAGGAGTAGGTTAGGAAAACAGTCTCTCTCTTCTCGTTCTCTCTATTGCTCTCTGTCATCATTGTGCGTGTGACTAGCGTTAATCTTTGTTGCTTAGCATTGACCATCATTAATTTGCTTCCACATAAGTTAGCGGTTTCACAATGGCCATCTGAAAAGGTGTTATGAGTACTGAATGCACCATTATGTCAACATGTGACCATTCACAATTTTTGAATTCTTAAAAATAACTACTTACAACCATGTTTGGATTTTAACTTCATAATCTTAATTTTGTTCCAGGTAGAAAATGGGAAGCTTGTCGTAAATGGTATTGTGAGAGAAGAAGACTTCATTGCAGAGCCACCGACTTATGACATGAGTGCAATCGTATGATTCTTGCTCCATTCACACCACTTAGTTTCATACCAGATGTTTTCAAAGTTTTGTTCTGGTTGTCTAAATTCTATTCATGGATTTTGTGGTTTTCTCCTCATCATAGTTTTGGGAAACGGCACAAACAAGGGATTTTTGGGTGGCTGTTTAACAACCCTCCTCCCTGCAGTTGTCGGTGCCATTTCCTGACGTTTCTTGCAAAACCCCACTGTCAGTTCGATATTAGCTTCTCTTTTTGTTCCCTGTTCTCACCAATCTCTTTTCAGCCAGTCTCCCTCCAATTTTCTTACATCTCCATGTGTTTCTCTACTTCTCCCTCCCTCTTATTTTGCATTTTCCTAGCTGATGTGGCATTTTCCTGTTTCTCCCACTCATAAATGTCTATTCCATTTCCCTGTTTCCATAACTCTGCTCCTTACTGGCAATATGTATGTGGTCTTTGGATGAGTTTTAGTAGACTCTAGTAACAAAATAACCTGTGAGTATCAAGATATTAACACCCTGGGTAAATGCTGCAGCTTGTGCCCAAAGGTTACGTGTTTGTCATGGGAGACAATCGCAACAATAGTAATGATTCTCACATATGGTAATATGGGAGTAAGCAGCAAGAACATTGTTTGTACTAAGGGATTGATGAAGCAAGTTTATGAACTTACAAGCCCTTTTTATCGTCATGCCAGGGGACCTTTGCCTGTGAAGAACATACTTGGGAGGTCTGTGCTACGATATTGGCCTCCAACCCGTGCGGGATGCACAATTTGAAAACCAGGATTCAGGTTTGAGTAAACAGTATGAAGACCATTTTAAACACTGTTCATACACACTTTCGGGGAAGCTTGATCTCTTATACAGAGATATCAGACAGCCTTTCAAGGCAATAAACATGCCCCAAAGATCACAGCCAAGACTGTAAGAAGAGGGATACATTGGTCAAAGCAGAACAGAATAGATAAAATCTGCACTAATAGGTACAAAATTGAGCTCATGTCCAGAAATCCACATGTCGTGAGTTGCTGGTTTTGAATAGATGTCAAAAGGCTGAAGGTGAATAAAATTTATTTTAAGTTTCTTGGGAGTTGGCAGCAAGCTTCTAGATGAAATCCCTGCAGCTCTGCAATATCAGAATCCACAGGGTCCTGCTAGCTCCCACTATTATAGCACCAGATTTCTTTTTTACAGATGTGAGGGTTTGAACTCATAACCTTTTGGGTAAGATGGGCCATGAGCTAATCATTCGAGCAAGAGCCTTAGATGGAGCTTATGACCTTTTGGGTAGGGCTAACCACTCGGTCAAGAGCCCCAACAAGAGCCTGTGGGCATTATAACCTTGGTGGGCTTGTTTGTAGTTGTAGTACAGTTCATATAAATTGATGCTACCTTATTTTAGAGTTTTGTGCGTTTTTTGAATGCACCTATTTTGAGAATCCATATGGTGCTTAGCTTGAACACAAGCTGCTTTTGGTCTTACAAAGTAAGATTATAAATATTGTCCTTTAATCGATGTTGTAATGTGCAATATCAAAGTATCTGAACAAATGAGTGCAAGTGCGAGAGAGTGAGTGAGAGCAATTATATTGCTTTGTGATAGCCAAATTGTCCTAACAATTGTACTTAAGTGAAATGCTAAACAAGAGAAGTGGCCTTTACTATGCTTGTACAGTAAGGACTAGAAATGCGAAGTCAACGAATTGAGGTCAATGGTGTGTATTCTCAATTTTTGCAATGTGCAAGTGTCGTTTCATTTCATCGTATTTAGAGCTTTGTATCTGTGGATTCCATTAATGGGTAACAACAGTGCACACTTTTTTCTTCTGAACACACAATTAGTATGTGTACATGTGTGTGTAGAGTTGGCACATTTCCTCTCCAAATTGAAAGACCAAGGAATGTGTCCTTCGGCGGAAGAATACATATACAGTGTAATCTGTGGTTTTTATGTTCTGCGAGTGGGGTTTTTTCAACGAATTGATTTCAGAGCTTTGTAGTTTGCGGATTCTGGTAATGTGTAGCAAAAGTGTACATAAGCATTCATGCAATTAGTACATGCATATTTGTATAAATTATTTATATATATAATACATATTCTAGTAATGTGTAGCAAAAGTGTACATACACATACATGTAAACACACAATTAGTACATGTATATGTGCATAAATTATTTATGTATAATACGATCACACTTTTCATGTGGATGGAGGGTTGGCACCTCTATAAGGTGAGTTGTTTTTGCGTCCATTGCTTACAGGCGGTTGGGAAAACCGTCTCAAAGAGAAGAAAAAGCCAGAAAAAAATCGTCTTCCTTGGACACTGTTTGAAAATGGTGTCACCACCATCATCAGCATATGATAACCATTATTATTAATTGCTTAATTGTATAAAGCAAGCATGCAAATCCTTGCTTTATAAGCATACCTTCTTCTGTTGGGGTTCGCGTACGTTCCAGAATATGGAGCTCTTGATGATGCCCACTCCATTTTGCTTGGCTTTTGAGATAGGTCGTCCCACCGGTGTAAGCACACAAGAGACACAGGGAGTCTGAGAGAGAGAGAGAGAGAGAGAGAGAGTGTGTGTGTGTGTGTGTGTGGGTGTGTGTATTCGTTGACCTCTTGTGTAGAGCACATATTTTCTCTTGCACCCACCCTTTTTTTTTTTTTGGGCTTGCTAGTGTAAGTTTACACACATAATTATGTGTGCAAAATGTTTTTTTTTTGATAATGAACGTTATATTAAGAAAAGAATGCTTAATTAAGGTCAAAATCTTTCTATTCGAATCTTTAAAAAAATATTTTGACATGTTTCCTTTTCCATAGCCTTTGCTATTTTTCTCCCATTTTTATTTTTCTCTCAGCCTTCATCTCTCTCTCTCTCTCTCCACCTTCGATCTATTGTTTGAAATAATTTGTCCTCGTTTGCAAGAGATAGAGATAGTGTGTTGCTATGATATCGCAAGGGGTTGCAAGAGATAATCTCTCTCTCTCTCTCTCACACACACACACACACACACACACACACACATCAAAGAACAACGATCCTCTTTCTCTCTCTTGATCTTCCCATTTCTTCTCTATGTAAACACTCTACTCTTTAGGTAGACACACTCTCTCTCTTGCAGACGAGGAGGTGGATGAGGAGTTTGTTTTTGCACGAAAGGGGTGTCGAGCCCATAGGAGTAGAGGTTGTCTTCATCCTAGGTAGGAGGAAGGGGAGGTAGAGGTAAAGGCGGTGGCAGTGGGAGGAGGCTAGTATCACCCAACCTTAGGTAGATTACCTAAGGTCTTGTATTAAATAATGCCACGTCAATGGCATTATTTAATACAAGGTAAACATTGTGTGAATATACAAGATAAAAGTAAACTATATTAACCAAAGACAAGCATTAGCTTTCTTCATGCATAGCTGCTTGCTAGTAAGTCAATATAACACATATAAAAGTAACCTATGCTTGAAGCCTTCAAACAAACACAACAGATGGGATCGATAGAATTCTATTAATAAGGCACAAGGTAGAACATGTAGCCTATTTTGGTCCTTGAGGTCACATAGGCTTAATCCATGGAATATTTAGGACATAGACTCCCATTGGAAATCTATCAAAGGAGAGCTTTATGTATAGGATCACTATGATGGACATGCACATGTTATGTCATATCATGTCTTACTTGAAAAAACCTTCATTGATATCGAGCTCTCATAACTTGTGTACTTGTGTAAGCGACAATGTCTAACCTATTAACATTTAACTTCATGAATTTCTAATATAAACATTATTGAGCTTTAAGTGTCTATAATATTAACTAGACAAAGATATGTCGATGCTTCTTTAAAAAGATTGTGCTATGTTAACTATGTTGGTGTTTTTGGAAATCCTTCATCTTAGTCTCCTTCAATATATTTCCTTGTTCTTTAACAGATTGAAACATTTAATTCATTGTATCATCCCTCGATGGCTCCTTTTCTCCCACAAATTCATAGTTATGCTAAAAAAGAGCTCTTATTTCTAGCAAGTCCGATCCAACACAAAGACAAACAAAATGAGGATGGTTGGAGAGAGAGAGAGAGAGAGAGAGAGAGAGAGAGAGTTGATACACTCATTGTTAAAGATAAGAGATTACCTTAGCCTACATTGTAAAAGTGTCGGTTAGTGCTTTGTCGTAGAGCTGTGCAAATGCAATTTCCCGATGTGGGTGTGCTAGGTCCTCTATCGCATCCTCACTCTCGTCACGCTAGAATACTTCCATGGCTATGGGGTATGGAGGTAGAGCTTCACCCACCTTGATGGAGGTGAGAAGCACATTGGGCTACACTATGGATTTATCACACGAGGTGGGTAGAGAGGAGAAGCTCATACAAGAGAGATTCTACAATCTAGAGAGATTCTCATGCATCCATTAAGCAGGCAAGATTCCATAGACAAGCAAGAGGGTAGGGAGAAGAAAGAGAGTTCAAAAATATTGTATTATAACGGAATGAATGTGTATTACTCAATTTCAAAAATTGACTTACAAACAAATGGCTACCTTTCACACTAGGCCTAATAAAAATTAAAAAAAGTCCATGGCCACTAGTTCTAGCCTTAAGCTAGTATGTAGACAAAATTTTTGACTTCCCTATTTGGCATTAAGGTCAAGGTATGGTTGCTTCATAAAGTTCAATGTTGTCTTACAAAAAATAGGCTTCTATTACCTGGAGGTAAGATGGACAAATACCTTACATTAGGTTGGATAGGTGAAACCATGTTAACCAAGGAAGTGGTTAACATACCCCCTTCCCAATTGAGACTACCTACTTGGGTCTCCAAGCTTGGGTGGTGTAGATGCTATCAATTCCAGAGAGATGTGGATGGTCAAATATGTAATCTGTGAAAAGATCAATCCACATGCTTTGGGACCTATTGGAGATAGAGTTTGGTTGGCCCTTGAGTTAGGAAGCATGTCAAGGCTGCATATGGTGTAGTTATGGTATAAAAACTGCTTGATACAAGGCCTCATATTTGGGTGTGTGAGCTGTTTCGGCGCATACAAAGAAAGAGGGACGATGCTTTGCTTTACAAATTCATGCGCCAAGGCCACCTTCATTTGATTGGCAATGATTAATGGTGGTCCAAAATTGTTTGGCTCATTAAGGTAAGATTTCCATATCTGAAGGTGGCACTAGAGATTGGGCTTCTTCATTTGCATGTTGCATCTTTGGTGGTGGGGTTCTTTTGTTGTGATGATAAAGTTGGACAAAGAAGTAGCAAATGGTCTATTGGAGACTATAGTAGTTTTCTATGTAGATCTTTGCATCTTCCTGCATAATCAAAGATTGCATAATCAAAGAGGATCCAAGTGATGGGTCATACCATGGATTAGACTTTCACCCACACCATACCCACCCATGCAGAGATGTACTTAGATAGCTGCTGATGAGGCTTGGTGTAGGTGCTAGCTATTCTGAGTTGCCTATGTATGCAAGATGTGCTTGTACTACGCACACAACCCTTATGAGTGATGTAGGGATCGTGCATGGATTGTAAGGGTTGTAGGTGTGTCCATGTATATTCTCCTTCATGTGAAAGATCCAATATTGTGCGTTCTTTGACTCTTATTTATATTTTCTTTGACATTTTATCACTTTGGTTGAGAGAAAGTTAAGGGGCTTTTTTATGTCGAGGCTTGTCATTTTTGAGCGTTTAGTGGTTGTGCTAACAAGATTGGGTTGTCAAAAAGAATGGTAGAATTACCAATTGTCCATGCACCAGTTGAAGGACTCTAGCAATGCGGTTATATACCATGAACCAGGCTTTTCCCTACCATGTCCCTAGTATGTTTATGGCAAGGGTGGTATGGTGCATGCAGCCTTTGTAGTACTTTGGGGCCAAGCGAGTGACAAACAATTCATTACCATCAAGCTTTTCAATTATAGCTACTCTTAAGTTGGGGATCATGAACTCCCAAGACATTACTGCCTCAAGTCTATGCACCATCTTAAAGGGCATGCAATCAAATAACTTTATATGATACGTGATAGGCCCATAAAGCTAATTTGTTTCATGAAGCTCTTGCTTCAGCCCATTTAGTTACATAATCTATGGCAACAATGATGAAGTATGCTTGTGTGCCGCCACGTGTGCAGCAGGACTAATAGGGACAATGAAATCTAAGCCCCATTTTTCAAAAGGCTAGTTGACTCTAACAAGATGCAATGGCATCATGTCCTTCTTCTATGGCTTGGCACAACGTTGGTACTCATCACAACCTTTTATAAATAGTGTGCAGTCCTTAAAAAGTGTGGGCCACTAGTACCCTGATTGGAGTATTTTCTTGGCAGACCCAGTGATCTTCGTCACAAAATGTCCACCTGCTACCCCCTGGTGTGTTTGTTCTAGGATCATGAGATATTCATCCTCTTGTGGGAAACATCTAAGAATATTATCCTTACCTCTTCTATAAAGACTTATGGCAATTAGTTAGTAAGGATCACTCTCTTTTAGCAACCTTACTAAATCTTTCCTCAATTCCTTTCCTTATGGAAAACCCTTAGCTAAAAAGTTAATGATTTTCTCGCTCCACTTTGAATAGCCTCTACTTTGAATAGTGTAGCATTTGGTAAATCATCATCAACTCCATTTGGCGCTTCACGATTAGGTATGTGATATAAATGATCAGCCAACCATGACATGTTTCTTGCCAGGCCTCACAGCCATTGTAAAGTCACATTCAAGAAGACTCAGCAACCACCTAGTGATTCTTTTTGTGGAACACGGTTCGTTCACAAGATACAACAAGGCTTGATGATCAACATAAAATACAAATTTGTTTGCAAGAAGGTAATGTCAAAATGTCTTTATAGTACAAATCATTTTTAACCCTTCACACTCAGTGCTAGTATAATTTATTTAAGCCTCATCTAGTTGCCAACTTGTAAAACTAATAGAATAGTCCAACTTGTGTTCTCTTGGTTGTGCTAGGATGCATCTAATTGCAAAGTTTGAGGCATCAATGTGCACATGGAAGATGGCATCCCAGTCAGGTGCTCGAAAAATTGGAGCACTTGCCAAGCTTGCTTCAGCATGTCATAAATTTGTGGACACTCCTCGGTCTATATGAATATAACCAATAGTTTGTACAAAGAACGAGCTATCTCTACATAGAAAAGAATAAACCGACGGTAGTAGTCGACATGGCCCATGAATCTTTGGACTCCCTTGTAGTTTATTGGCGATTGTGACTCCCAATATGACCTTGATTTTTCTCTTATCAGTGGAAATCCCATTTTTGGACACTATATGCCCAAAAATAACTCCATGCTTCACCCAAAATCAGCATTTGTAAGGGCTTAAGGATATGCGCTGAAATCGACACCTTTCAAACACTCTTTTTAGGCATGCTAGGTGTTCTTTCCAAGATGAATGAATGCATAAATCATCCAAGAAAGCTTCAAGAAACTTTCTTAAGAATTCCTTAAAAGTGGTATTCATAAGTCTTTGGAATGTGGCTGGTGCATTGGTTAGGCCAAATGGCATAACTCTATAAGCATAAACTCCGTATCCTATAATATCAAAAGTAGTTTTAGCTTGATTCTCCAAAGCAATGGAAATTTGGTTATATCCTGAATACCCATCTAAGAAGTTGTATGCTTCCTTGCCAGCTACTCGTTTGAGTACATGTTTTGAATACGAAAAGGGGAAATGATCTTGTATAATTGACCTTTTTGAGATTGACACATACTCATAATTTTACATTCTTATTCGGAACAACCACAATGGGTGACACCCAGTCTGAATGTTCAATTTCATAGATGAATCCACATTCGATGAAATTGTTTATCTCGTCTTTCACAATGCTTGCATATTTGGGATTCATCGGATAGGGTCGTTGTTGGACTGGTTTAGCCTTGGGTATCATGGGGATGGTGTGTTATACCTCCTTTGTGGGAACTCCTTTCATGTCATGGTATGTCCACGTAAAGCAATCCCTAAAGTCCTTGAGGAGAGAAACGAGCTCAACCTCCTCTTCCTTGGTGAGGTCTTTAGCAATGTAAATTGGCTTATAATATTCACTAAATTTTGCCAAGTCTAGCTACTTCATTTAAGCAGGTCTATCATAGACTAGCTTAGAATCTTCACTAAATTTTGCTAAGTCTACCTCCTTCACTTCAGTAGGTCTATTATAGACTCCTCTCTCCTCACTCTCTCAAGTCCTCGTTTTGGATTGTCAAACACTAGCTTACACTCCCCTATGGTGTATCATTTGTAATGCTCCGGTATTGGGCATAAGGTTTTTGTTCTTTCTCCTCCTCCTTAGCCACTTTGACAGTCTTAGCCTCCATCTCTCGTTCCTTTTGGGCTAACGCATGGTTTTGGTTCCTTTGGGCTGAATGACTAAGTTTGGGTTGGCTAGAGACTTCCACCTAGGCTATATCAGTTGGGGGTGGTCTACAATACATGACATTTTGTAACTCTTATCTCCCCCAATTATCTATAAATTTTTGATGAATGTCTTCTGCACTAATGTATTGTAGCCATTGGGCTATGGTTGTTGTTTCTTGCAACCTCATGTGCGTGTTTATCTTATAATGCTTTCATTTTTTTGGGTTTCTTCAGTGTTATTTTGCTTTGGTGAGAAGCTCCTTCATCCACTTCTATTTCTGTTTCACTTGTCTCAATTTTTCTTGGTTTGGTTCCACTCACTCGTGTTTGCTTTGGTTCTATTTATGTCTCATTTCTATACTCCTCACCCTATAGGTGTAAGAGTTAGAAGTGTACGAATTTAAGTCTTCTTTCTATGTGGATTCAAGCTCACTATACTCCCTAATTCCCTGATTGTCTAAGTAAATGGCGCTCATCATTCGCAAAAAATGGTACAACTTTGGGAAGTTCCTCACCATCTTGGTGTTACCCATGTTGATCCTCGCCTTTCCTAAGTGTCTATGGCCATCATTTGAATTCAATTTAAATTATCATCTTCATCTATGACCTTTGATTAGGGTGATCGCTGGCTTGTATCAGTGTCCTTCTTCCATGTGAAGCAATATTGTAATGGAATAGAATTGATGGTGGTATTTGAAGAAAAGTCCACCACTACCCCATAGGATGTACGTGACAAGTCACAAGATCTATGCTAAGGATTGAATTATCGAATTGTAAGTAGACATGGTTCCTTGCCTAATCATGGACCATTTTAGCTTCACACATAAACGGTCTTCTTAGGGTCATCTCATAAGAGCCGCGTTATTTGGATAAATACATCATGACCCAATGTTTCAACACCTTGATCCTAAGATTTCGTAGCATCCCCATAGGCTTGGAAAGTTTTCTAATAGCAACAATGTTTGACACTTCAAGACAAGGTTTACCCATCTTTTCCCAACACTTCTTGGTGATTAAACTCACTACCGTGCCACCATCATTACTGTGATTCCTTTGGTGGTGATGGAATGGGTTGGATTAGTCTCATCAATCTCAAAGTATTGTCCTAGTTTGTTCAATGGTATTTTGACCATAGACTTGGTGTTGTCCTTGAGGATTTGGTAGTCTCATAGGAAGGATGTTGTTTATACATGTTTGCA
This sequence comes from Cibotium barometz, assembly GCF_041138505.1. NCBI lineage: Eukaryota > Viridiplantae > Streptophyta > Polypodiopsida > Cyatheales > Cibotiaceae > Cibotium > Cibotium barometz. The sequence goes on from NC_141058.1 coordinate 26,707,129, forward strand.
AAGGGTAGCCATATTATCCTCGTCATGATGAACACACATAGGCAACTTCACACTTCTTTGATCCACTTGGATCAAAAGGAAATTCACTTCCATTCTTTACATCTTCCACTTCACTCCTCTTTGATCCACCTGGGTCAAAAAGAAATCAAGTAACCCCATGTTAAAATGCATAAATGTACATATATCCATTGTGTGCATAGCATCCACCCGGATCATATGGAAATGAATTCAAACCACCCATACTGATAAGAAAAGCATAATTGATGAAGCTCTTCCTCACACTTAAGCCAGGGTCAAAAGGATATGCGTCATCAGCATCATCATTGGAAACATAGGTATTTGGCCATCTAATGAATTACCATCATTGACCTCCCATGAGTCATCTACATTTATATTTAGACTAACACCATAGATGTCCTCATAGGCATCATAACCCACAACATCTTCTGCATAAATGTCCTCATATGGATCACAATCATTTGCATCCCCACTATCATCCACATTATCATCATATGGATCTTTAACACTTGTCTCATCTTCATGACCATAATACACATTGACCTCTTGAGAGTCAACATCATAAAGATTACTGTAATAGTCATCCTCTTCAACAAGAAAATTCTGATCATAAGCATCACTATTCCAATAATCATTGTCATTAAGAGAACCATGCAATTGTTCTTCATTAACCTCATCTATACTTGCATCCTCATGGTTATCCACCACTGGTTCATTTTTAGCCACCAATGCATATCTTGACATTTCTCATTGGCATCACCATCTTCACTTGAAGAACCTTCATGGAAGTAATGGTCTCCAATAAAATACTTGGGCTGAAGTGAACTCCTTGTAGATTGCCCACTAAGAGATGAGGGTAGGCATTCCCAGAACATTTGTTCCACTTTGACCATCACTTGTATTAGATTGAGGTCTTTGGTTCAAACTCTCCATAATCTTTCCAAACATTAGCAAATTATTTTGCTCATTCCAATGCATCTTCTCAAGCAATCGACTCATAATGCTTTTTTGATCAAGATACATCTTCTCGATCACATGCACAACCCCTTGAGTCTCAATGGAACCTTGTGGTATATGTGACCCTTGATGCAAGTCAATGTTAGTTTGCACAAGCTCTTGAGTATCTTTCCTTGCATAGCTTTGCTTCCGGAGCATAACCCTCATGCTCAACCACTTCCTTGAAAGTGCCCCCTGGTCTTTGACGCCATTATGGGAAATGACCAATTTCTAATCAGATTTGATCCCAAACTCCGATTTGCGAGTTGTTTAGCTCTATAGAGAGGTAGTGATGTGTAGAATCCCCGTGTATGATCACTTTGACTGTTGACAAGTACTCTTTGTTTTGACCTTTTTGAAAAGTCAATCGATGAGTAATTTGCAACTTTGACCAAGCAAACAAAGTCTGCTTCTTAGCTTGCCAGAATGGGAAAATAGTGTACTATCCAACTATGATGTCGAAATTGATTAACCTTAATTTATGGAGAAATAGGGTATCCAGTAGGGAAATGGGCATAGCGGATAGCTCAAGTGTCCGATTGGTGAGGTTAAAGGCTTGATGGGAAGCTTAGGGTGTGGGGAACATCACCCTATGCTCACTTTTCCAATATTTAGTGTTGTTTTGGACTGGTTGACCTATTTGCAAAAGATTTTTCATTTGGAGAAGCAGTTGTTGTCGGAATTGAGTGCTTGATAGTTTGAATTGTAGCCCTTGGTATAATCTTTCAAGCTATATGTATCACCTTTCAAATCAACACCTTTGGTTATGAACTGAATTAGGGTTTTAGGTTGTTGCCATGCAGGGATTTTATGCAAATTTGGGCAGCATCTCCTTTGGAATTTGGACCAAATCTTAAATATCCTATGCACAATGTATCAAATGCAACCCAATGGCTACACAATGAAATTTTCTTTGCACCTCAATTTGCAACCAAAACAATCCAAATCTTTGCCAAATCAATACGAATTGCCCTTACCAATTGCCAATGCAAATTTCCCTTGCCAATGGTTAATTCTTTCACATGAGAATGCATCATCATTACTTGCAATCCCACCAATAAAGAGTATGTCAATTCAATGTAGCATGTTAAAGCTTGCTGATCTCCTAGCCAAGCTCTTCCAACCCCCTTTCTCAAGTTTAAAGTCCAAGAGCAAGAGTTTGGGCCATGTCTTTCGCACCAAGTATCTAATCCCTCATTGTACCGCTTTACCATGGAACTCACGACACGGTGAATTCAAGCCATGCTCCCCTTGGCCTCTCCTCCAATTGCCAACAAGGTACCCTCACACACATTCTAGCTAAATTTTGAATTGAAAGGTGTTTATAAATGTGTATGAGAACCAATGAATCAAAGCCAATGAGAAGAATCACTCACATCTAAGGCACTTATAGATGTATGTTGTCTTGAATCCCCTTGCTTGTTGATTCTTTAATAGCTTCAAGGAAATAGCTCAATGCACAAATGCATGAAATAAACCCTCAAGGTGAAGAGTAATATGACCTCAATGAGTTAAAAACTTTGATATATGCCATTCCAAGGGTACAAACAATGCATGACATCATCAAAGGAATATAAGGGCATGTGTTTATGTATTTGAAATCAAGAAGATCCCAAGATAAACCCTGATTTTGAATCATTTATTCTAAAATCCTATTTTATGAAGAAACCCTAGTTTTCCCACCTTTTTGATGCAATGATGGCATGTATGGCAAAAGGGAAGACTAATGATCATGCTTGATTCCCTTGATCCCTAAAAAGACGGAAGAAAGTCCTAATTTCTCAAGAATTTCAAGATATACAAGAAAGGAAAGAATCCCATGAAATCTCATGCTTAAGCAACAATTAATTTCATACATGAGTAGAGACAAGCATGAAGAATGAGATTATTGAAGAAATTTTCCAAAATTTTATGATAGAAACTATGATTTCTCATGAGAACCCTAATATTCAAGAACTTGAGAAATGAGAACATTGAATAGAGTAATAGCTTGCTTACACATTAGAGACTGTTTCCAAAGAATTTGAGAAGCCAATGTATGAGTCTTCATCTCCCACATTAAGCAAAAACACGCGCATCTTCACGGCCAACAAAACACGCATAAGAGTGGCATAGAGTGTGGAATAAGCTTTTACATGATTCCTTACACCATGCTACCCAAGACTTAAGGGATTGCCATGCTATAGGCTTTACTTGGAGCTTATAAAAATGCCAGCAGCACGTGTAGCTTGCTAGTGGCATCATGGAGAAAATGTGCACAAAAAATGGCTTGTCAGGAGCTTGAAATGAAGCCCATGCCTTGCCTAATCAAACCCCCAGGCATAGGCAAACTACAATGAAGCTTCATAGCTCTCAGAGATCAAACAGAGAGGGAAGAAAGAGAGAAAACGTTTTGATTAGCAATACTAATCAAGATTAGTAAAAACTTCCCCCAAATTTGGTCATGAATTTTTAAACTTGGTGAAACTCCCACAAAATTTGGTCCCCAATATAGCGAAAAAACTTCAAGAATTAACCATAGGAATGGAATTTACACCACTTAAGAACACTATATCGATCTTCTTGATCAAGCAAATGCAAAAAATAAAGACAATTGGTAGGAAATAGGGAAAAAAAGGGATCAAAATAAGGACTCTAATACCAATGAAAGAAAGTAGCTAGCCTCATTAGCGTAGGAAACATGGATTAAGTAAAGATGAAAGAGATTAGCCTATGATTAGGAAAAGAAAGGGGAATTTCCATTAGGAAAGTGATTATCAAAGTTAGCCCCCAATAACGTCCTATGTTAGTATATATACATGACCATCTGTTTCACACTATCATTAATATTGTCCATGGGCATGGTCCATTGGCCTTGGGCCCATTATTCATATGAGACCATTCACTTTGTTACACTAACTATCTGACCTCCAGAAACCACCATTTGGTGTCAAAATTAGGTCTTACCACATGTCTGAGCTAACATGGTGTGCCTTAGGAAGAAGGGATTTACAAACAGGTGCCATTTAGTTACAAATAGAATGGTGCACTAGGAGGTAATAAGACCAGTGTTTTCAAATGGTAGTAGCTGATCACCTCGCTCCACTATGCTTATAAATCTCTTGGTCAAAACATTAGCCTAAGATTATAGCCTTTAGTGTAAGATTTGATTCATAACACTGAAACTCAAATCTTGTAGGGACTTTGCCTTGTTGGATCAAGAGGGAGATCATGTATTTTAGTCCATCTAGGTAGGATAGAAATTGGTGTACTATGATTGATGAGGAATCAACTCATGGTACTCTTTTACATCCTGTTAGAGTAGTAGTGGGCCAATCAGGGAAGCATTAGTTTATTGATCCTTCCCCTGAGTCTGTGACATGTGGATCTTGGAATCTATGGCTTTATCGTGGGTGTCCAATAAAATATCTTCATTGGGATCGTGGTGAATGGGAACAAATAGATTCCTCTAACCCAATAAAGAGTTTTCCTTTCTTTAGATACAGAATCAAGACTCTTATTACTCAAACATATCCAAAAAATTCCTACCCTAAGACCACATTGCATGATCACTCCTCCATTGATCCAACAGAAGTTTTGGGATTGGCTTTGGTACTACTCGTACAGGAAGGGTCAGATCTCTCATTTCTTTTACCCATCTCTACATATGATTTGCTTATTAATCAGCGGCGGTGAAGAGATATTTTTGATGTAAATCATTTTATGTCATAGAGACAAGACTCTTAGATGATTTGCAGTTCTATAACTAGGGTTATATAGGTTAGGTAACCCAATCTGCCCCCCCACATATCTTCTATGAGGTCGAGGAGCATGATCTTGCATCTTAGTATGAAGATATGTGGCTTGCATGCAAATTACACGATATTCCTATCTTACACTTTGCACCACCCCAAGGTAGGTTACACACTTCCTAGGAGATTATTGTCAGTGTTATGGCCTAGCAGATTTGGAGGCCTATATGCATAGAGGTGATGGATGGTACTCAAACATATTACACTTAGTCCATTTGTATTATTTGAGTAGATATCATACATACTCTCATGGCTCACATATAAGTCTCATGCAGATATGCATAAGTCAAGTGCACTGACTTTATGAGGGAGCGGGACCATGGGATCTTCTTCTAATCAACTCCCTCTGGATTCTCTTGGCATCACTATGCCCCAAATTGGTTGTGTTTACCCTCCATTCTAGGATGAGGTTTTTTTTTTCTTCCTTTTTTGCTTCCACCTTTGGCTGTGATTTTGTACTAGATATGTCATACTTACTAGAAGTCTCTTTCTTGAAAAAAGAAAAAACCATGTAGGATAGAGGCATATTTGATAAAATCATCCATTTTAAGGAAGCAAAAGAATTCTCTAAGGAGATTGTCATCCTCTTGCTCAACACTCTCAACGAGATTTTGTATGACCTAGATGCCATGTTGCTATTGAGATTGTACAGGGATGTAGAGACTCTTAGATGATCTAGAGTTGTATGACTCTGCTCATTATAACTATAGCTTAGCTAGCCCAATTTGGCTCACAAATCTTCTATGAGGTTGAGAAGCATGATCTTGCCATCTTGGTATGTAGATGTGTGGTCCACAGATGCACATTACATGATATTCCTCTCTTACAACTTGCACCACCCCAAGGTAGGTCACACACTTCCTAGAAGATTATTTCTAGCATTATGACGGCCTAGTATATTTGGAGGGCTATATGCATAGAGATGATGGGATGATACTTAGACATATTGCACTCAGTTCATTTGTATTATTTGGGTGGATATCATGCATACTCTCATGGCTCACATACAGGGCCCATCTAAATTTGCACAAGCCAAAAGCGCACTACCTTTTTGAGGGACTTAGACCATGGGATCTTCTTTTCATTGACTCCCTCTAGAGTCTCTTGGCATCGTTGTGTCCCAAATTGGTTGTGTTTGTAGCCATATTTGGTAGTGATGTGTGTGAACACACTAGGACCCGCCGATGCACTTTTCCCTCTTTAAGAGGTTTTTTTCCTTTTGCTAGTATACACCCATCTTGGGGTATACTTATCTTCTTTGTATAATAAACATTCATTATCTATCTATCATCTCATTGTGTGCTCCCTTGAGCTTCTCCACTGTGTGTGTGTGTGTGTGCATGCGTGTGCATTCCTACAACCCTATTTCCAACATTTGGTATCAGAGCATATGCTCCTTGCTCCTATGCTGGTGCCTACGCGTCACCTTGAGTCACATGTCTTCTTGAATTAGATCAAGGAGCCATTTTGGGAGAAAAAAGAGGACCATGAAGTGTGTAGTACTTTGTGGTGAAGTTTATCGGTTAGATTTTTATTTTTTGGGCGCGTTTTAGGGACGTTCACATGGTTTTTAATTTTTTGCAAACATCTTCGGGGACTAGATTTGCACTATTCATCATTAGATTATGGAGGAGTTTTGTCAAGTCTACTATAGACGGGTGTGAAGATACACAAAGAAAGCATCTATGGGCTTCACTTTAGTGACATCGATCTCTTACGAGTAAAATTTTTACACTATACTTTGCATTTCTTTCATACACCTTGCAGGTATCCATTGTCAGTGACCTTATTAGCAGCCACCTTATCAAAGAGAACTCAGCACTTTGTAGGAAGTGTGATAACTTGCTTGGTTTTTATAAAAAATGGCAGTTAGTGATGTATTTTGGATGTTATCCACGCTGAGGAGGATAAGCTTGACATCTTCATAATGCGTCATCTTCTCCTCAGACTTCGTGACATTCTCCTTGCATGTTTCCAAGAGAGCTTACATCCTTTCCACTTTATCCTTTGCATGGGGATTCACATTATCATGGCTGAATGCTACAATTAGCATATGCACCTTGTAGCAATACATAGTTTTGGCGTTGGCCAGTCTGTGCCATGGGCTAGAGCCACAATAGCTTCCGGGCAGCTGCCCTGCATGTCAGCATCGCCAACAGCGCTTCCTTAACACTAGTTGCCGCACGTTAATACCAAGGGAATCACAGAGAGCGATACTGACATGTAGCTGCCCTGCATGTCAGTATCGCCAAGAACGCTTCCTTAACACTAGTTGGTGCACGTTAATACCAAGGGAATCACAGTACCAACAAAACGGATACTTTAAGCAAGCAGTATAAAAGGATGGATCCGAAGCTTTACAAGGCTAGCTGCCAATTGTATCATATTTCATCTTTGGAATAAAGTAAGATTGTTCTTCTGTTTTCTCTATCTTGTATATGTGTTTCTTTTTTGATTGTATCTTTGTATATTCATCTCCGTCCATGTATTGTTGTGTAAGTTTGTATGTTAAGTCATCGTGTCTGTGTACTTCTTTTAGTAGGTGATCACTGTAGCCTGAAGGCAGCATCTGTTGTCGTGTTGTGTTTATATCCACCAAGTGTAGGCTACACGCATAACTAGATAAATCTCAACAGGTTGCTTGGGAGGATAAGCGATCAATTCCCCTGCTAACACTTTGGCGACCACGATGTTTTTTTTTCTTCTTGTTAGTGTCAATTTGCTTCCTGCCTAATTGTTGTTGTGTTTGAATATACTCTCCTTGTTTTCAAACCCATTTTTCATATCAGCACCACATGAACGACGCTACTTGGCGTACTATCAAGCTCAAGGATTCCTGTTTGCCAGCCTGATGTGAGTACCTCACTGCCTTTGAACCAGAACAACTAGACTCTCAATTAGAAGAAGAGCTAGTCACCCCTACTACCTCACCTCCACCACTGTTCATACCCCCTCCACCATCGCCAGCCCCACAGTCACACCTCCTAAACTCCAACATGCTACGTCAACTAGTTGTCAAACCCAATGTTCTCTAAGAAATCCTCAGAGGATGTGGATGCTCACATCCTACTATTTGACAACGCATGGTGTGTGAATGTACCCGGCCCAATGGACCAGCACCTCAAAAAGGTCGCATTTGTCCCAACACTCCACAAGGGTGCCGATATCAGGGTTGCTCAATCAATATGAGTACAACAATTTTCCAACCTATGATGCCATTTGTGATGCCTTCCTTTAGGAAGACAATACCTTTGTGCATGTGTTGTGGATAAGCTGTGTAGGATGAACTAAAAGAGCCTCACCATGGAAGATTATGCTTCAAAGTTCAAGAAGCTTCTCCGCCCCAGCTGGATGCAGCCAATCGTCCAACAAAAGAAATCCTCAATTCTTACTTCATGAAATTTGGAGGAAGCATAGGGCAGAAGTCAAAGGATCTCAGGCTTCATTATCCAGTGTAGAAATCCAAGCTCTGGATAAGCAAGGAGTAGCCCGACCGTTGACAACATAGCAAACCGAATCATCAGCCATGGCGGTGACAAGATCCATGCAACCCAAGCCTCTAGATGTGGTGACCAAACCGACCTCGGATAAGAAGGGGAAGCACCAAGAGGTAACCTAGCAGGAATAACATAAAATCTAGATGGAACTGCCTGATTGGGTGGAAAATCAGCAGGCCCAAAGAGGCACTGTGAAAAAAGGATCTGGAAAAGCTCAGGCAAATCTGTCTTGACAAAAGAATCACAATTCAATGTTCCGGAGATGTACCTGGAAGAGGAAGGCAAACTATCCTTGCAGTAGAGATGCAATGGCCAAAGCAAGGTGCGGAGACACCACGGCCAAAAGGATGTGCACAAGCACACCACCGGTGGGTAGCTTACCCAAGTTGGCTCACCGAAGCCGAAACCCAACCGTCCGATCTATGGGAAGATCTAAAGTAGCAGTCGATTCACATTTCCGTGGAACAGCTCCTAACCTTAGTACCGAGTTTCCAGGAGTAGCTGATGGTCGCTTGAAACCTCAAGAAGAGAAGACACTACCCTTACAGCCATTGGAAGCCTTGAATATTTAGAAGGAAGATACCCCACCAAGGGAATCCCTTATCCATGATGAAGCCATCCTAATGATCCATGTCAAGTCGGCCAGAGTGGATATTGCAGAAGTTTTGCTAAATGGTGGTTCTAGATGCAACATGCCGTATGCTCGAGTTGGGCAAATGGGAACCTACACCATTCGCTCCTGTCAAGATGGCAGATCAACGGCAAGTGCAGCCACTCGGATTAATCTGCGATCTCACAACACTTGAAGTATCCGAATTTTATTTCCAGATAGTAGTACTCCGGATGGAAGACATCAAAGGTGCTTACACGATGCTTCTCGGCAGACCCTGGCTCCAGCAGGCATGGATAAAGCAGTATTGGGACACATATATGATCACTATCCGGTGTGGAAAGAAGAAATTTATAACAGGCAACCTAGCATGGTGGATGCTAATACTCGAGGAGTTTGAGTTCACAATAGTGCACACACCAGGTGCAAATCATACAGTAGTGGATTATCTATCTCGGCTAGAGTCCGGGAGGAGAAGCCTCAAGCGGAGTAGTAGATGACCTATCGGATGTCGAATTGTTCACAACTGCAGCAGTCACCCCAACTCACAACACTTGGTATACGATTAAATGCTAACATTTGTTGCCATAGGTCTGCTGAAGGAGAATCTTCCCAAAGACGAGATGAAGTGGATTTTGGTACACAGTCGGCACTTCCAAGTCATAGCCAGGGAGTTATATAAGAAGGGGATTGATAAGATCCTCCGGCGTGGTGCATTCCACCACATGAACAGGAAGCTATCCTCAGAGAATCTAATGAAGGAACTAGTGGAGGACACTTCGCCAAAGAAGTCACCAGGAGGAAAATCCTCCAAGTAGGTCTCTGGTGGCCGACTGTACTCAGTGATGCCTACGAATGGGCCAAGCAGTGTGACATATGTTAACGTCTCGGCCAGCCAACCGATAGAGACAGGATGCCGCACAACCCAATCCTACCTCCATAACCATTCCAGAAATGGGGCCTTGACTTTATAGGCTTGTTTAAGCCCCTAGCTCGCTTCACCAGCCACACAAGTCCACAGATTACAGCACCAAGTGGAGCACCAAGTGGGTAGAAGCCCATGCTCTTTGGGATAACACAGCAAAATCAACTGCTAAATTCCTCTACGGGATGATAATCACTCATTTCGGATGCCCAATCGAGCTGATTAGTCGCCAAGGAAAGCACTTTGTCAATGATGTCATCTGAGAACTGGTCACCCAGCATCTCACTATCCATAAACGCTCCATAGTGCATTATCCACAAGCCAATGTGGTCAAGTCGAGTCGAACAACAAAATCCTCATACAGATCCTTACAAAGTTAGTCAATTAAAATCACATTGACTGGGATGAAAAGTTGTATTCAACTTTATAGGCATTCCGCGCACATCATATAAGGTCTTGATCGGAATGACCCCATTCAAACTACTATATGTCACAGAGGCAATCGTACCAATGGAATTCCTAGTGCCGAGCCTCAGAATTGTAATTGCAAAAAAATTAAGCCCGGAGGAGTCCCTGCAACATCGCCTAGATCAGCTCCTTGAGCTAGATGAAGAATGCCTCAAAAGTTTCTTCGTCACCATAGTCGTCCAGAAAAGAAGAAAGAAGTGGGTCAATCAGCACTCTAAGTTCTGCATGTTCAACGAAGATGATCCGGTTTTGTTATTTTAATTTCACATGGGTCCACATCCCGAAAAACTGAAGCTCTAGTGGATGGGACCATTCTAGATATTAGAAAAATTCTACAATGAAACTTTCCTACTCAACACGTTCAACGGTGAACGGTTTCAAAAGCCTGTCACAACAGCTACCGCTACTACGACCCTACCACGTGCCAATGTGAGCGAATCCCTTCGTCGATGAGGCAGCACCACTAACCTACTATCTGGGTATTTATCACCTTGATGAGATGGCACCTCTCCGAACCATCATGAAAGATTGGTCTTGAGTATCGAGCGATGTAATGTAGCCCCATCAAGACTTGTCAAAATCATTGTGTGCCAATCAAACCAGGTAACTTTATTTAAATCCTCGCACCCTCTAGTTATTTATTGTCTCTCTCTCTGTTTGCATGTAGAACCTCTTCTCGCTCCAAGCATCAACCTTTTGGCTATAACTACCTTTGACATTCTTTCTCGCAAACCCCCCGCTCTGTTCCCAGGTATAGTGACCTTAGCACCTTCCGAAGACCCTGACACACCACAGTGGTGGGACACCAAAAACCAACCTCTACTTCCAGAAGAACAACACACATGAGAAGAAGGACCACTGGGCTACCCTAAGAAAACTTCGCCCCAACTGTCGAAGCTGAAGTACCGACGACCATCCCAAAGAGTCGAGTTCCTCTTTTTGGTTCTGCGTATAGTGGCGGTGGTTACCATTACCCTCCTAAAGAGGAAGGTGGCTTTTGAGGTCCTCGAATGGGTTTCTGTAGTGAAGGACAGTCATTTAGTGGCAGCGGTAAAGAGCTTTCCAACAGCTGGAGAGGAAGAGATGGGCCATGAAGAGCACTGCCCTCTTCGTAGGACTGAAGATCAAAGGGTAGGTTCCAAAGGCATGCTTATGGATATGGCAACCTTTTGCAAAGAAGTCACAGTTCTGGTGGTAAAAGAAGTCCCTCTAAAGGGAAAGGTCAAAGAATCCATCATTTTGACAGATGGAGGACGAGCAGAGCAGAAGACCAAATGCAAGAGGCAAACAAGGTTTTGAAGCTACTAGCAGTGATAGTGGCGCGGAGAAGCAGCCAGACACTTGGTCTCATATTCAAGGATCATGGGAAAATCTCTTGCCTCCTTTGTCGGTGTTGTTATCTAATATAGCGGGTATATCACTACAAGAGGCAAAGCCATCCTTACCTCAGCCCAAAGAAAGCATCACTTTGACCTCTAAAGTAAGTGGTGAAGTTAGGAAAGCAGCAGAAGCATGAGAAACGGTAATGCCTCCAACATCAAGGCCTGTTGTGGCTAAGCAGTAGAAACCTCTCCGAAACCTAACCAAATCACAAGAGAAGGCAAAAATCGACATGGGAATCCTGCAACTACTATGTGAGATCCCACTGCCCCCTCCGCACACCGGATTCCTGGTAGCTGGCAGGCGGAAGCAGCTCCCCTTTGCGTGGGGCAAGGTTTCCCACTCAGGGCCTCGCCCTCGAATGTCTGGGCACGAGACTATGCTGGTGGTCATTCTGAAAACGAAAACCGGGGAAATTTTCCTTGCCCAAAAAACGGGGACGATTCTACCATTTTGAATTTCTTAACGAATTTTTCTAACGGGGTCAAGATACTGAACTAACCTTCATATGATTAAACCAGATAGAAGAAAAACTATTACAGACTTATCTTGAAGGAATCAATGCTTTTTTCCTAATTGAATCAGGCACAGCCGTTGATCTATTCATTAGAGAAGTCTTCAAGCTTTTATTTAACTACTCGAGTTCTAAGCGTATTCCTATTAATCAATTTTATTATTAAAACTCTACTAATTCTAGCATACCCCATCCGGCCCATGGGTTAGCAACCGCCCAACCACTGGAATTAGTAGAACTAGACAAGTACTCACCCACCCATAATTGAATGCCTTTCTTAACTTTTGCTTTAGAATACATATACGCACACACTCCTCTTTAAACTTTAAAAACAATCCATTGATAAACAATTATTGGTTTTACAGATGTCATAACTCAAAATTTCCATTCAATCCTTGTTTCTCATAAAACAGTATCACTTTGGACTCTCCCTTGACACCAGCAGGTCAGCAACGAGATCCAGTAAAACAGATTACAATAATTTTCTCGTTATCATACATATATATATCTTCCACGACATACGCATGGGTGTCCTAAGCACTGTGAGCCCGTACATCACCTGGTCAGAACCCTCCAGGATCCTCCTTAGGTGTCCTGGCACGTCACTCAGGGAACACTTCGTCGGCCCTCGCTCATCGTACCGGAAGCACACCATTTTTCACCATACCCAGGCTGGTCAAGACTTGGGTAGGTTTTTGCCGCGTGAGCCGTCCTGTGAACACTCTTCGCCCTAGCTGTTGTTGCAACCAAACTTCCCTTAGAAAAACACATATACCAATGCTCCCTCCAGCATTCTGGCGTAAGACAGTCCTTTAAGAAAACAGGGTTTCTATGCAAGTTTTCAGTTTTGATTTTCTTTTGAATACAATGGGTATATCTTAAATCCGTATCCTAATACTTCTAGATCACAGGTCTAAAATTCCAATAGAATTTCCTGAATTCTGTAACCTTGATCCTTAGATCAGAATCAAGGGTCTTAACTTGATTTCAGATTCGGTGGGTGATTTGAGTGAATTTTTCTGAACTCGTCACATCATCTTTTCTTGAAACTGACGAAGGAGTTATGTCTTGGTCATAGTCTGATTCAGGGTTTGAGTCTAGAAAGGTTCTCCTGAATTATCTTTCTCGAAGGGTAATATTTCAATTACTACTTTACTGAATTTCATTCATGATCATGAATTCCTATGAGGAATAATATTTACTTATTCATTTACCAATATTCATGGGATTTAAACATAGGATTAAAGAGAACTCTTATTTTGATATAAAAATTTTGTATGCATCTATTTATGCATAAAATCCAACTTCTATGGAAATAACACTTTTATATAAAAGAAAATCCTTTTATGCATCTATTTATGTAAAAAATCAATTTTGATGAAAGTAACACTTTTATAATAAAAAAATTCTTTAATGCATCATTTTATGCATGAAAATCAATATTGATGAAAGTAACACTTTTATAATAAAAAAATTCTGTTATGCATCATTTTATGCATGAAAATCAATATTGATGAAAGTAACACTTTTATATAAAAAAAATCTTTTATGCATAAAAATCAATATTGGTGAAAGTAACACTTTTATAATTAAAAAATTCTTTTATGCATCTATTTATGCATAAAAATCAATTTTGATGAAAGTAACACTTTTATAATAAAAAATTTCTTTTATGCATCTATTTATGCATAAAAATCAATTTTGATGAAAGTAACACTTTTATAAAAAAAATATCTTTTATGCATCTATTTATGCATAAAAATCAATATTGGTGAAGGTAACACTTTTATAATAAAAACAATTCTTTTATGCATCTATTTATGCATAAAAATCAATTTTGATGAAAGTAACACTTTTATAATAAAAAATTCTTTTATGCATTTATTAATGCATAAAAATCAATATTGGTGAAAGTAACACTTTTATAATAAAAAAATTATTTCGAATGTGCATCTTTCTATGCATAGAATTTAATTCTAATGAAAATCACACTTTTATAATAAAAAAATATCCAATATGCATCTTTCTATGGATAGAATTTAAATCTAATGAAAAGAACTCTTTTATAATAAAAACATAACCAATATGCATCTTTCTATGCATAGAATTTAAATTTTAATGGAAATAACACTTTTATAATAAAAATATTTCTACTATGCATTTTTTTTAATGCCTAGAATGAAAATAACACTTTTAGAATACACAAATGGTGGGGATTACTCTTTTTGAATAATAAAAGATAAAACTTATTTCACAAAATTTAAGAAAATTTTGCCATAACCTCCTTTGTATGGTTGACCATTTTTCAAAATTTTCTATCCTCAAGTTACTTAAAAATTATCCCAAATGGTTTAAAGCATTCTAAACTAATCAAATTTCACTTTTAAAAGAGAAACAATATGAAAAGTTTAATTCTAATAATTTGATTACTTATCTAGGATAAAGAAAGGCTGAATTTAAGAATGAAGAGAGGGGGAAAGCCTTTCCAACAAGGCATAACATCATTTTTTTTCATTTTTAAGAAAATAAAAAATTAGAAAACCATTAAAAAGAATAAAGAAAAAGTAGGATTTCTAGCTTACTTGAATTTTTGTGAGCTTTGCTTTGGCTTGATGGTTTGAGGGATCTACTCTTGTTTGCAACAAGAGTGGCCACCAATTCTTTTGAAGAGGGAAAGGTCAAAAACTAATGAATTATCAATAAATTCACTGTTTTTGGCTCTGGGGTAGAGTAGAGTAACAGTGCATAAAACACTATTAAGCTTCTACAAAGGGGGAGGCTTCTATTTATAGAAAAAAGTGAGCTTCTAACCAAGCAAACTGATTCTAGAATTTTCCAGATTAGTTTGGTCAATTTTTGACCATTTTTGGGTCAGTTTAGCTTACTTTTTGGAACTAGACTTGAATCAGGAGAGAGGAGAGATGAAATATCTCAATATTTGAGAATTTAAAACTCCACCACACATGTGAAATAGGTGCCTCCTTCATGAGGGGGAATCCCCACTCTTGAGGTGTCAAAAATTTATTTTTTTAGTATTTCCTTTGGTCCTTAGTCCACTCTTCATCTTATGTGAGTATTTACTCATTTTTGGGGAGATTTTCTTTCCTTTGGTCCTTAGTCCACTCTTCATCTTATGTGAGTATTTACTCATTTTTGGAGAGATTTTCTTTATTTCTTCAATTTATCTCCTCCATACATTTGGATGAATCTGATTGGTCCCTCAGAACCTTAATTTAAAACTTTCAAAAAATCTGGACCGTTAGGGAGGATAAGGCCTTTAGAACAGACTATAATTTATTTCTAATGCACCTTCTGAAAATCTTTTTGAAGTTCTGTTTCGAGGGAATTTATTTTAATAAGAAGAGATATTTTTCCATCCAAAAATATCTAAAATTTGAATAATCTCTCTCTAGAACATTTTCTCTCTCTAAGCTAAAATAGGTAGAAACAAGGTCTTTTATTATTCTGAAGAGGGAATTGATTACAGGGGGAAGATACTTGACATCTTGAGGGGCTGGGGAGGAATCTTACATTCTCTCCCACTTGAAAAACACGAGATGTCCTCATCTCGCAAACTGGGGGTAATCCCGCAAGATGTCCTCATCTCGCAAACTGGGGGTAATCCCGCAACAACAGCTCGGCTTCTTTCTCCCAGGTGGCATCTTCAAAAGGATAGAACTTCCATTTAACCAATAATTCTCTCAGAATTATATTCTTGAGAACCTTCTCTCGAACATCAAGGATTTCTTCAGGTTGGAGTTCCATTTGCCTTTGGGTTGAAGAAGTTGAGATTTCATCATCAAGCACATGATTTGGACTTGGTATATACTTTTTAAGTAGGCTGACATGAAATACATTATGTACTTTGAGATGAGGAGGCAGAAGAAGTTTGTAGGCTAAGTCACTTACTTTCTTTGTAATCAGATATGGCCCACAATATCTGGGGGATAACTTCTTGTACTTCCCAAGAGATAGAGAACTTCTTTTGGGGCGTACTCGAATGAAGACCATATCTGCTTCTTTGAATTTTCTATCTGTCCTCTTCTTATCTGCATACTGCTTCTGTCTATCCTAAGCAACTTTTATATCTTTGCGAATTGACTGCATTTGCTGCTCCATGTCGTTAAGCATCTGTCTGGACATCTCAACCCTAATCAATGGGTCAGACCAAGTTAATGGAGTTAAACAATCTTGTCCATACAGAGCTTTGAAAGGGCTCATCCCATTACTTCGATGATGATAAGAAGCATTGTAGGGAAACTCGACTAGGTGCAGATAACTTAGCCACTTCTTGGGTTCCCTGCCATAGCATGATTGAGTATATCTTCGATTACTTGGTGTATCCTTTCTGATTGACCATCGGTCTCGGGGTGGTAAGCTGTGCTGAGATCCAAGAAAGTTCCTACTGCTTCGAGAAATGCAGTCTAGAATCTTGACGTGAACTTGGGATCTCGATCACTTACTATTCTCCTTGGTAGGCCATGCAATTTGAAGATTTCCTTGAGGAACACTCTGGCCACATCCACTGTACTGTAGGTTTCTTTTATTGGAATCAGATGGGCAACTTTGGTTAGTCTATCAACTACCACATCCATTGCAGCGTAGGTTTCTTTTATTGGAATCAGATGGGCAACTTTGGTTAGTCTATCAACTACCACGAAGATAGAGTTGTAACTTGATTGCACTGAAGGTAATCCAGTAATAAAATCCATATTGATACATTCCCACTGCATCTGGGGGATGTCTAATGTCTCTTTTACAGCCTCTAACCAAGCGCTTGTTCCCGCACACACCCTATTCACTTGTATATTTCAACAGAAGGTACTAGCCTTTCCAAATATTGGCCACTTTATAGGTAGTGGACAAGCCATGGGACAAACCCCACACGTTAGTCACTTGGCAGATTGGAGTGAACACCCTGCACAGCTTTGGTAGAACTGGGCATCGTAAGTCGAGTCATGATCTTTGCTATCCGTGGCAACCATCATCCCTGATCTAGAGCGTGAGCTTCAAGGGCAAGCATTGCACACTGTTGTTGCCATAGGATCGCCGAAGAGGAAGGTCAAGCAATACTGAGACCAAGATGATGGTGATTATGATGAAGATCGTGATGGTTATGAGAGGACAATCAAGAAGTCGATGTTGATAGCAGCGACAAACAAGTATGTTGTGTTTGTAAATAGAAATAAAAAACTAGTACTGAAAAGAGAAATGACAAACAAGTATGATCACTAGTGTCTTTTCAGATATGAAAAGGCACATCCATTATCTATAATAATGCAATGCTTGTTAAATAAATAATGACGAGTTCGAGCGTGTGTAACTATTGTAAACACTTCTACGTATGCGACTTCGTGTGTGTCTTTGAGAGAGATGCTAGAGAGCCATGCATTGAATTCTATAATATACGATTCTTTCAAAATAAGACCCATCTCTCTCTCTCTCTCTCTCTCTCTCTCTCTCTCTCTCTCGTGCAGACATTTTCATGAATATAGACTATGGAGTGAGATAGAAGCTTGTTACAATTATGCTTGCTCAAGGAGACCACACAATAGCTGTCTCTCTCCTCTCTATGTGTGTGTGTGTGAGAGAGAGAGAGAGAGAGAGAGAGAGAGAATAGACTATTGGAAACCTTTCGACCAAGATCTTAAGAGCTTGGAATCCTTGTGCAGAAATTTCCTATGGTCATGTGATGCCTTAACTTACAAAATCCTGAAAATTGCTTGTAGGAATTATTATACCCTCCCAAAGTCCCAAGGAAGGCTAGGCCTCCCAAACATCTTGGAACTTGCACAGGCAGGCTAAGTGTGAAATGGATGATTAGGAGCCTCCTCTCCCCTTTGTCGAACTAGGCCACACTTGTGCACTTGAAACAAACCAAACATAGGTTGAAACAATTCAAAAGATGGCAAGACCTCCCTGGCTCCACTCTTTTCTTTAGCCCCATCTAGATCGTGCCATTTGATAGCCCATTGATCAAAGGTATCTGGAACTCATGGAATAAGACAAAAGAGGAACTTTCCCTCTCCCCCCAACTTTGACACAAAGTCACCAACCATCATGAAAGAAGACTCGGTCTGGGTCTCAGTCCTCCTTAGGGAGTTTATACACAACATGCAAAAAAGGGCATTAGAGTCTGGATGGAACAAAATACAGAGGACGTGGAAATCACCAAAGGAACTGTAAGAAACGTTAGACTCTCACAAAGGGACACATGGTTCATATTGGACATGTTGAGCTAGTGGGACCTAGATCTCCCTCCCCCATTCCTTCAGCTCAGAGGACATTTGATCCATAAAGCTTTTACCTAGGGTAGCCAGCTAAGTCTTCTCCCAATAAATACCCTTCATCATCCCACATCCCTATGCACTACCACTTGAACAACAAGTGGAACTCGCAGTGGGAGAGGGGCCAATGGAACTTCATCTTCACCCACCTCTGGTGGTTGCCACTTATCCAACCCAAAAAGCCCTTCCTTCTATGGTTAATCATGTACATAGCTGTCTAGACTAGCTCCAAATTTCTTCAAATGGGCTTTGGAGATGGAATATCTAAGCAATGTGGAAAAGTTGAGGGATCCCTTGCCCACCTCTTCATGAGATGTGATTATAATGAGGAAGCCATTTTCTATGTGCATATGTGCATCTCACCTATCTTCAAGGGCCATCTTACCTGGTAGCACATTCTGTTGGGAGTAGCACCCAATTGCCATCATGTACAAAATTGTGTAATATCATTAGAGTAGAATTCATGTGGTCTATTTGGATTGCCGGAAATCAAAAAGTGTTTAACAATATGCAGATAGATGTATTGCCCTATCTGAGAGAAAGCTTGTATGTGTAAATAAAACTGGTGGTTGAGGCCAAATGCAAAATGTAGGAAGTGCATTCAAGGACTAGCAAGATAGAGGAAGTTATGCATACCCTAATTGTGAAAAGGCAATGCAATGCCCAAATTGCCTGCATCACATAAGACTCTAGCAAGAAAGCTGTTGTTTTGCAGTCTTTTTCCTTTTCTGTGCTCACTCTCATAAGAATAATCTGCTTTTCTCTGTCACTCGTTCAAAAGTCTTTTTATTCCTTCTCCTTTTCTCTGTTCACTCTCATAATATAATCTGCTTTCATAAAAAGAAAAGAAAAGAAAAAACGTGTACGTCCAAAAAATGTCAACTCATATCAACTAGTCTCGAGCAGTGCATGGAGTTCTAGTAGTACACACGTGTAAATATGATTGCACACGGGCAGAGGCACGGGTGACGGCAGAGAGAGAGAGAGAGAGAGACTCGGAAGACTCCAAGAGTTAAGACTGCTACGTCGGTGCGTGCATTATATCACGTAGTTTTGCAAGGCAGTACTCTGCATCCACGACAACTAACGTGATCTTTTCATCAGCTAAAATAGAGATTAAAGTCCTTAATAATCTTCCTTCTGTAGCTGAGTTCTCCCCATCAACGTTCTGTATAAATTAATATACGATTCTTGTCTGTGATTACGATGATCAGAACGATGATGCAGATGTTGGATTGTAATTCCATTCGTGATAAATTAATATACGATTCTTTCAATAAGACCCATCTCTCTACTCTCTCTCTCTCCCCCCCCCCTCTCTCTCTCTCTCTCTCGCGTGCGCGCGTACAGATTTTTTCATGAATATAACCTATGGAGTGAGATAGAAGCTTGTTACAACAATTATGGTTGCTCAAGGAGACCAAACAATAGCTGTCTGTCTCCTCTGTGTGTGTGTGTGAGAGAGAGAGAGATTAACCTAAAGAGAGAGAGAGAGAGAGAGTAGGTGTTTTCTTCTGTACTAACGGACCGCAGTACTATGGGTTGTTTTAAAAAAATGTTGTCGTAGATGCATGAGTGAACTAATTACCAGTAATGCAACCAAATTGGCATTATTAAACCTAGTGAATGCTTAATGCAAAGGCTGTTTTAGGACTTCACTCCAGTTAAACCGATTGCTGGAGCCTCCCATTTTTGTACTGAGTTACAACCGTAGGGATAAATCCAAACTAGTGGGCGCCTCTTCATTGGGAAATGGCAATATTGATGTACTGGCATGCTCAATAGCATCACCTGACTGTGAGCTCGGATTTGAAAACCCACTCCAATCTACCAAATTCTCACTCTGCCGTTTAAATCTGTCTTCACTGTCATCCTCCATATTGACGGACGGGCTTGGCATGGGTTTAATGCCGGCAAATCCAAAAGGTTCTTCAAAGCTATCCACTCCAGTCATTGATTTGTACCCATTAATAGAAGACTTCACTAATTGGGGTCCTTTGGAGACATTATTCATTTTGAACGCAATGGGTTTGTGGATGAAAGAGTGGGCTTTGATACCTAGGAGCCCTGGGATAATCTGATCAATACTACGACGGCCATATGATAAGCCAAGAGAGCCACCAAGATTATTATTATCATCATTATTACTAAGATTACTATAAGGATACTGTTGGAAATAGTTAAAAGGGGAATTATTGGGTGGTACGGGTTTAGTCTTCCGTGCCGCTGAGCGCTCTCTTTTGTGTGCATTCTGATGGCCTCCAAGAGCTTGAGAGCTGTAGAACTTTCTAGAACAGAAGTGGCAGAGGAAGAGCCTGGCTGGCTTATCATTAACGTTGCTAATTGCAGCAGTTGTCTCGGCATGGCCTTGCTCTTTGTTAATATTTAAGCAGCTATCATGATGATGATCACCATACACTAGTGGTCGCTTGTCTTTACTGGGTGGAGAGCATCCCCATTCATGTGATTTCTTCTTGGAATTTGAAGGCAATGATTCCCCATCCCCTGGATTAGTGTTAATCTGCACTTCATTAAGCTGATTGAAGCGGAGTATGTTACCTGGTTTTTGGCCTTCGATTGTGCGGAAGAGGTTTAGGTGGATATCTTCTTCTGATGAAAAGACTGAGTACTGCTTTTGCATTGAGTGCAATGGCGAAGATTGAATTTCAAATGAAGAATGTGAGGCCATTTCGGGATTCGAACTCTGCACCTCTACATGCGAGCATGCGTTTCCATTGACAAGTATATTGGCCATCGTTCTTTTGTCTGAACACACACAAACCCTAACACACTCTGTCTCTCTCACTCTCACGCGCGCACACACACACACTCACGCGCGCACACTTTCTCACTCTCTCTCTCTCTCTCACACACACACACACACACACACGAGCCCTTCTCCCTCTCCCCCCTCTTATCACTCTCTCTGACACACACCCACCCACATACACACGAACCCTTCTCTCTCTCCCCCCTCTATCACTCTCTCTACACACACAGACCCACACACACACGCACCCCTCTCTCTCTCACACACACACGCACACAAACCTCTCTTCTCTCTTTTACTCTTTCACTCTCACTCTTACTCAGACATGCGCACAGTGATGACACAAGGTGCAGCTCAACAATAAGATCGATTGAACTGCCGATAAACCCACTCATAAAAATAACTAGGTATAATCATTGATAAGGCCATTATACCAATATATTTGCTTGATGATGCAGGGAAAGGGAAGAGTGGGAACTACTAACAAGTGAAGGGTGGGCAAATCAATACTGAGAACGCGACATGTAAATCGTGGGAGTGAATAACGCGGTTGCATGCAGAGGCAACCGTGAGTTGAGCTTTGAAGTGTAGTGTCGTATAAAATTAAGAAAGGGGGGACGGCGTGTGTCTGTTTTTAGGAAGGGGGATAGTAAGGACGTGTGGGGAACGGCAACTGCGGTTACGCAGAGACAGACAAAAACACACACACACACACACACACACACATTCACCAGCAACTACAACACATAACGATAGCGCCAAAATGTACACGTACGTCCGTACGTACAGTCAACAAGAAGAGCGTAGTAGAGCTTCTCATTCAACATTCATAGTCTTAATAGTGCTCAAGTTTGAAGCCTTCCGACGGCATCAAATCCCTTCAAACCTTCTAGAAACCGCCCCTTGGAAAATAGGGTTGCACAAGAAGGCCACTTCATATCTTGAAGGTCAACCTAGTTTATGTCCTTTAAATTGAAGGTTTTGGGTAAGCCTACCTAAGTGTGTAAACACCCTACTAGTATGCAATGTAGTTTATGTCCTTTAAATTGAAGGTTTTGGGTAAGCCTACCTAAGTGTGTAAACACCCTACTAGTATGCAATGTATACTTGTGAGAGTGTTTACACACTTTTCTTGCCCAACCCTCACCTTGTCAGCAGATGTTGACGCTCCCAAGTTTTATATTGAACGTCCAAAATGGGAGAGATTCTCCCCCGCCCATCTCCCATAGATGGGGTTTCAATTTTCTCCCTTGTCCATTGCCCATGCCCTAGGTTTTTTGTCAACGCAACCCAATTTTCTCTCGTGCCCAGTTTAATTGTATACAAGTCTTTTTCCACCAGCCAAGTTTAACTATATAACATGTCTTTTCACACCAATCAAGTTTACTTGGCAAAATGCATTAAATGCAACTTGGTCATGCACTTTCTAATGGTGTCAAAAGTGGCACAATTGGTTTTTGGCTTGGAAAACTTGGCCTCCTTATATGTGGGAATGAGTTCACAATAATGTATTTATTAAGAATTGAATGATTTTGGTCAAGCTAAACTTGGCATGGGAAAAGAGCCTAAAGGCTCATAGTGTATATCATGGCTATCTACTTATTAATACTATTGTTATACCATAGCATCTTATGCTCTCCATAGCTTTCTTAGCTTCTTCCACACCTCCACCCTTGGGTGGCCACCTCACCTCTACCCCTCACTTTCACCACTTGCCTCCACCTCCATATACACACCCCTTACAACAAAGAGAGAACTTAAGACATCATCTAATAGCAACACAAAAAATGGAAAGGCAAAGAAGAAAAGAACATATCTATGAAAAGTGAGGGACCATATCCAAGAAAAGAAAAGACCATATCTATGAAAAGACAGGGACCATATCCATGCCTAGAAGGACCATGTCCACACAAAGGAGAGGTACAACCTGCATAGAATTGAACAACCAGAAAAAGATAGTGAGAAGGATGGCACAAACTAGTCGAGGATATTTTTCAGTCAAGAGAAAGAAGGGGGTGGGGGTGATCCAAGTTAAATACACATTGCTTTCATGGGGATCCATTTTTTAATGTCCCCCATGCTAGAATAGTGTATACCTTGATGAGGCTCAAACATGCAACATCATCCCCACATTCCCTAACACACATTTTTTTGAAAGCATTGTATTATATAACGACTACTAAACCCTCCCAAAATATATCATGGCACACACAAGTACTAATCTGATGCACCAGCAAATGCCACCATGGACTCCAGCCAAGTGTTTGCAATATAATGGTCCTACTTCCATGCCAAAACTCTCACTAAGAGAAGGTATTTCCTTTTATCAACATCTCTTCCCTTGCAAAAAAAAACACAAACAAAAATCAAAAGGTACAAAAATACTAATAACTATTTAATTGGATCTAGTGATTTGAATAGCCAAAGACCATACCCCATATAATCTATAAAAATTTCCTTTCATATCACAAGACCTAAAGGTAGATAATACAAGACCTAAAGGTAGATAATTATAGTATAAATAACTAAATTTAAAAAAGGGAGCTTGAATAGAGGTGAAATAGTGGTAATGTAGTAGTAATGGAACAAAGGCCTACCCTTAGCTAGTTGGAGAATTTAAAAGAAGCTCAATTTAATTGATACCTAAGGAGTTCTTATTTCGGTGAATAGGCAATGTGCAAATCTCACTAAATGCATGAGAAGGAATAATTAATACTTGCATATGAGCAAAGGTTGGTATCTAATAGGATTATGAAAGCCAAATTATATAAAACTTGCACAGATGAATGGGTAATGGGAAAGAAGATTAAATTTCCTAGAGTTGCTTTAGAATTGCTTGCTTCCAATGAAAGGTTTCTTGGGTTCCTTCTCTGTTGAGCTAGTTCTTGGTACCCCTGACCATCATTCCCAAAAAAGATGAAAGACATATTTCCTAGAGTTGCTCAATGTTGCTTACTTTTAAATCATAGTGGATTTTTGAGCATTTTGGCCGTAAAATACTTGCAAATTTTTAAAATGTCCATAAAAAATTACACAAAAATATGAAAAAAAACTTGCTATATTTCACCAAACCCATCAATTTTGAAGGGTGAAGTGCCCGTCAAAAATCAAGACTACTTCTAATGAAAGGTTTCTTGGGTTCCATCTCTTTTGAGCTAGTTCTTGGTACCCCTTTAAAGAGGGTTGTTTGACCGTCATAAGATAGAAAAGGTTAAATTTCCTAGAGAGTCGCTCAATATTATTGCTTGCTTCTAATGAAAGGTTTCTTGGGTTCCTGGTTCTTGGTACACATCTAAAGAGGGTTAGTTGATCATTATTCCCAAAAAATATGAAACACATATTTTGGGGACTAGAGCCCTTTTGCAAAAAGGCAAACCATATAAATGTTTGTCTACTTTCATGTCTCTTTCTTGTGGGGAGCTTGAAGTATATTACTCTCCACCACAATAGTAAGTTGTAATGTGTCATTTGGTTGGCCTTTCATACTATTTTAGTGCATCTCTGTTGAATAACTATAGTCCATGCAAGCTTTTGAAGTCAATTTTTCCCTTGTATCTTTTTGTGCAAGGATCCAATCTTTGGTTTTCAACCTCACTAGAGGTGTATACTCCCATTAATGTGAGTGTTGTTAGTAGATACATGAGGCCTTTTAGACATTATATTTTTAATTATGGAACCTTATTAAAGTGATTGTTTGATATTAAGCACTAAGAGTAAAAAGTAATACAGCATTACCACCTCATGATGTGTGTTTGTGTATAAACTCAGAGTTACTATCAAAGTCTTTCCAAGTCCAAATATGAATAGATATTATATTTTATATAATTTTCATTGCGATTTTCAAGTACTTTTTTTTTTGAAATGTGAGACTTTTTACATGAAATATAAATCTAAATTATTATCTGTACTATGACATATGAAAAAAAAATTTAATTATACAACCATGATTTCATCAAAGTCTTTCCAAGTCAACCGACGTCTGAATATGAATAGATATTAGAACTTATATAATTTCCATCGCGATTTTCAAGTTTCGACTTTAAAAGAGACTTTTTACGTGAAATATAAATCTAAATTATTGTATGTACTTTTTATAAATAGATAAGGGATAATCTAAGATGATGACACAAATTTCTTTTTCTTAAAAAAAAATGTTGATCTGCAGTCAAAATCATTGCATGGTACACGGTCCTATAGAATGTTATTGACTTTATTGGATAAATAATAAGAAAATGGGCAGTGTGAGAAATTTGAATAATGTGCTTCATTATATAATATAATAATTATCTTTAAAAATAATATTTTGAAAAATTATTCAATCTATCGATTGTGTATAATTGGCCTTGCGTAGTCTCGTTGATTACATTGAATGATTTTTTGAGCCCGTCCTTTTAAATATAAATAAAGTCACATTCTGAAATTGCTATTTTGAACATGAAATTCGAAATGATATAAAATAAGCACTCCTATCATGTTAGCATGAAAGAATTAATGGCCTTTTTTTAAAATCAACAAACAAAGATTTGGAGCTGTTCAAAGCTGGAAACTCCATTATAATTTTTTAGTTTTTAAAAAATGTATGTATTCAATGGTTCATTGATTTTTCCAACTAACTCTTTTACATTCTTTATATTTATTAGCAAGAAATAGTCCCCACCACAAGGATGGATATAGGTACTAGTTAGGGAGGCCTTCCCATCTCTTCTCTATATATATTATATAAAGGAAGGGATTCACAAAGCTACCACATGGCAACAAGTCAAGGTTCAGGAAGAGATGAGGACGTTAGGGTGGTAGAATTTGAATTCGGAGGTTTGAAAAGACATGTAAAGCATGGGTAAGCCCAATAGTTCTTTGAACTGAGCCCTCCAAGCTCCACTTTGATAAGTTCAAGGCAAGCTTGAAATTTGAAGGCTTCAACGGGTTTCAAAGGCTTGTAGGCAGATAAAATATTTATCATGCAAAAGAATTAATCAAAACA
The DNA here is from genome assembly GCF_041138505.1 of Cibotium barometz. Classification (NCBI taxonomy): domain Eukaryota; kingdom Viridiplantae; phylum Streptophyta; class Polypodiopsida; order Cyatheales; family Cibotiaceae; genus Cibotium; species Cibotium barometz. Next base: position 26,733,366 of record NC_141058.1, read on the forward strand.
TGAGAGTTATGAACATCATAGATATTAATGAGGAAATATTTGAACATAAAACACCAAACAAAGAAGAAATTCCTTTAGAGCCACTAAAGAAAAAGAGGAAAGAATTTGAGAGAAGTTTTAGACAAGAGTAGAAATTCTAGTGAAAGAAGTACTATAGTAAAGAAACAAGCATTACAAAAGTAGGCAAAGTTTTAAAAGATTGGGGGAGGAGAGAGAGCTTGAGCTCTTACAAGCACACACACATACATACACTCACACAACAATGGAGAACTTAGACACAGAGAAGATGGAAGGCTAAAATCTTCTTCTACTTGTTTCTCCCAAAGAGGTCTATAAAAGATAAGTGAAGACCAACATAAGTACTTAGTCTAGAGTACTATATACAAGAGGTCCATAATGTGAACATGCTAAATAGGTGAGCTGGCAAGATAAGTATGCCATAACTTGGTTGGACTAGGTAGGTGGTCCAGCTATAGAATCACTACCGAAGATTCATCATGTCAACTAACCAAACACACCAATGGTGTAAATGTGAAACGATCACCCAGGCACGTCACATGAGTGTCAGCTCGTGTTGAGCTTGACATCTCAACACTGCTCCTCAAACTCAACTCCATCTCCAAGACTCTAAGCATAGTGTGGAATTTGTGAAGCTTCTCTACTCCCAAGGCCTTGGTGAAAATGTCAGCTCCCTGCTTCTCTATGTTGATGTACACGAGAACATCTCCTGTCAAGATCTTATCTCTAATGACGTGATAATGGACCTTTATGTGTTTGGTCCATGCATGAAACATTGGGTTCTTAGCCAACAAGTCATGATACTAAGATTGTCACAATAGATGACAACTTGCATTTCCACATGTAGCCCGAAATCTCCAAGTAACTTATATAACAAGCTACCTCATATACTACCATCGCAATACCCTTGTACTCTGCCTCTATATAAGGCAACTGTTGGCTGCTGCTCCATGTAATTTCACCACTCCCAAAGGAAAATATAAACCCACCAGTATATCTTTTGTCTAAGATACTACCAGCCCAATATGCATCAGTGTATCCATACACCTGTAATTATAAACTAGCCTCATAGAGGAGGCCATAATCCATTATGGACCTTACATAGCATAGTGTGTCTCACACTATCCAAATGTGAATTTCGAGGAGTCTGCATAAACTAGCTCTCCAACGTAACTGTGTAGTAGTTCATGTCTAGCCTAGTGATCGTCATGTAGATCAACCTGCCCATTATCTTCTTGTACATAGTGGCATTCTCCAAAATCTCACTTGCATTTACTCAGCTTTCCATTATGATCGAAATGGTACAAAAATGGGCTTACAGTCAGCCATACCATATATTTGGACAACATGTCCAATGCATACTATCTCTGTGACAACCATATGGTCGTTTCCTCAAAGATTTTTTTAAATTCTTGAATATGCTTCCTCCCTCCCCACTCCCTTTAATAGTTTGGATGACTATTTGGATTTGTGTGTGTGTGAACATGTAGTAGAGAGCTACCACGTGGTGTTGTTTCCACCCTGTGTGTGTGTGTGTGGACATGCATAGCTCTCTTTTTCTACATGCCTTAGTAGTGGGGCGGAGGCTGTAAGATGCATTGTTGATCTGAGCAAATCTCTGTGTGTGTGTGTGTGTGTGTGTGTGTGTGTGTGTGTGTTTGCTGCAATAATATGGAGTGCAAATGAGGTGGATTTACAAAGAATAGAACGTTTTTTGAGGAAGATAACATGGACTTGTTTTCCTTTATCTTTGAACAAATTTTTCATTAGGAGAAATATGGACTCTCAAATTTTTCCCTTAAGGGGTTTCTCTCACTTCTCTCTCTCTAGAAAAAGATTCTAAAATAATGTTATAATATTAGCTCTTGTAGAATCAAGGAGATTTCTTTATATTGTTTTTAAAAGAGATTCACCTATTATTTTATTGTAGTACTATCCCATCTCCAAAGTTAGGACCACCTGTCCTCAAAATTCTCAAATTTGAAATAACAGTATTCTATTTGATCTAAAAACGTGAAGCATCTAAGATGTGATAGTCTTAAATGCCCACTTGAATTTTCAGCTTCTAAATCCTTCCAAATAGATTGCATTTACATATTTCAAAATGAAAAAAGCTAAAAAACAGAATAACTTGATGTAGATATTAGAATTTCAAATTTATTTTTACCCATGCCTACCTCTATGCTCTAAGAGTGTGACTGTTAATTTTCGTCATTTTTCATTAAGGATATAGGGGTTTATGAAAATTTTCTTCATTTAGAGACTTCTCTAGATTTTTTAGAATAAGAAAAGTAGGGTTTTCAGTTTAGAGCAATTTTAGTTTGCTTTGATGAGATATTGCTTTAGGTTTTTCACTTTCCCTTCTTTGTATAGAGAAAATTCAAATCTGTGTTTGTTTTCTTTAGTGGATATGCTCAAGAGATTTCTTTCCCTCCTAAACCACATTAATGAGTTTAGATATTCTCAATCCATTAGAAACTCAATGGAGTCTTTTTGGGCCCTTTAATTTGCCATTGCCTAATGGAGGTGATTAAGAAATAGACAAATAGGGAGATTACATGTGGACTGAAACCAATGGTTTGTAAGAGGCTAGAAGGTAGTGCTCAAACTTAGAATAATAGGCTAAATAGGCTCTTTTTTAATTTTTAAAATCAACTAAAACTCAAAAATTTTATACGTATATGAATTTTTCTCCTATTTTTTATAGAAAAGGATAGCTGCAGCCTGCAGCCATCATTAAGTAAGGTCTCTAAAGTGATAGAGGCCCAAAAACGAGTTCCCATGCATTCAATGCACATTCCCCTTCACTTTCCACTATCCCTCTCTCCCACGTTCCCTCCAAAACGCTCTCTCTTCCCCCTTTCTCATAGCAGGGCGTTTTTCACTCTCTAGACTACTTCTTTTAGCTATCTACCTCTTGATCTACCTCTCTCTTTACTCAGAAACCTAGATCTATAGCTATGGAAGCTTGATCTGCAACCTCCTCTCAGAAGCTATGGAAGTTTGATCCTCACTTACATTTCCTTCCTTCATCCTTCTTCCTTGTCCAACCTCCTTTTACAGAGTGTAACAGCAGAGCTTAGCTATGGAAACTTGATCTGCAACCTCCTCTCAGAAGCTATGGAAGTTTGATCCTCACTTACATTTCCTTACTTCATCCTTCTTCCTTGTCCAACCTCCTTTTACAGAGTGTAACAGCAGAGCTTAGCTATGGAAGCTTGATCTGCAACCTCCTCTCAGAAGCTATGGAAGTTTGATCCTCACTTACATTTCCTTACTTCATCCTTCTACCTTGTCCAACCTCCTTTTACAGAGTGTAACAGTGGAGCCAAGCTATGGAAGCTTGAGTTGCAAATGCTTTGGCTCTCATAATCTTACTCATTGTCTCCTCTCACCCCCTCTAATATCCTCTTTCAAAGTGCAGTAATAGCACAGCCAAGCCCTTGGAACTTGCTCTACAACTCCTTCTCTTTTGTACATCTCCCTTGTCTAAGTTTTTTTCTCACCATTCAATTTTCCTTTGCCATCAAGGTTTATAATCTCCCTAATATATACATCTGATGTCTTCTTCTAGAGCTCGAAGGCCTCCGATCAGTATTCAATCTCTCTCTTGTAGCAGTGGTTAAGATGAGGATGGACACTGGAACATCAAACAGTACGAGAAGTGGAATTGGATTACGATGCACCCTAGTACAAGAGGAACCCACAAGGTGTCAAAGCGATACGTTGATATACAAAGTCACCATTGGAAAGGGCGGATATTGGAGCTCAAACAAGATCGTGATGGAAAAAAGCTAGCCAAGGTCCAACATGTTTACAAGGCAACAGAGCTGAAACTAGCAGACCATGACCAACGTCAACGATTTCCTGAAAATTGTAAGTTATTTCACCACTTTATATTCTTGTTTTTAAATCAATTGTGTGCTAATAATGGGGTACTGAGCACTGCTTTGATTGTTCTTGGGTTCCTCTGCGTAGATAATTTTCCCTCAACAAACTATAGTGAGTGGGAGCCTATGGAGGCAATTTCAGGAACCTTTGAAGCATACCATGTGGAGCTTGGTAGTTTAATCTTTGGAGGGTGTCCAGCTGCACAACTTCTTGCACGAAACATCTTCTTCTATGAGGATACATATGTGGTTCCCATGACAGCAAATGGTACTGGAAAATTAGTTCCAAAACCTACGCCAACTCTCACATCTATTGAATGGCCAATTCCAGACAATGCTTCAGTGGCCATGGCTTGTTTGCAGATCGAAAGCAAGGTGCAAAATGCTATGAAGTGCACATATGGATCTCACAAAGCAACCATATCCTGCTTCATACCTCTACACCTCTTTGTGTACCTGTTCCGTACAAGTGACACACATCGTATCCCAACTTTATGGATTGCAAAGGGGGAGAGAGCTTTGACTTGTTTCTTATCACCTGCATGGGATAAAAAAGTTGTTCAACACAATGGAGACACCATCAGATGCAGAGTAATAGTTGAGAAGGTTGTGATGTGCTACCATATTGCCAAGCAACAGTTGTCCATTGCGTTTCCTTACAGGCGATGGAAGCTTACAAATGGAGAATGGGAGGCGTTAGACTCCGACACAACCTCTACAGAACAGGGTGTGCTACATATATCCATGCAAGGTGGGGATGTAGAAGATGTTGCTATGAATGATGACTGGTCCCTTGCTAACTTACGCGACTACTTAGTTCTTCGATTCTCACTGAGTGGTGATTTTGCTTTTATAATCAATGGTAGAGTACTGCGCAAAAGGCAGGAACGATCTTTTCTTTGTAGAGAAATTACTTTCCCTGGCTGTGTAGCTATCAAATAACCACTGGATATGTAATCTTGAATTGAAGTAAATACAATTTTAATTTTTTTGCCTCACTGTCTTATTAAGGTTTTTCAATTGTCTTGTGCAAGTTTTATTTTTTTGTGATAGTGTAAGGTTGGTCACACAAGCATCTGTGGCTTGAGCCACTAGTAAATTAGAAATGACCTTGCGATGGAAGGATACGTTCTTGCTTTCGCATACCATTTTTTAAAAATTTTTTGGTACTTAAAAATTTTAAAAGTTTTTAAAATTTTTATAACAAGGTCGCCCATTTATAAACGATACTTTACTCATTTTCATCAATTGACAATTATCGTTCTCTCCTAACACTTGCTCTCAATTTCGCACACCTTTGTGTATCACACACTCTCTATTTCTTGCAATCACTCATAGTCATGGCACCTCTACTTGACGCACTTATTGCACAGCTAGGAAAGCTTGAGTTACTTCATAGGGTTGATGAGATCGTCCCTATGTTTGAGGGAGCAATTGATGTGCGTGCAACAATGCATCTACACGCGGATGCTTTTACAGATGTCATTCAGTATATGGATGAACACATCAGCACGTACTCCATCATGTTTGAGGGTGATGAGGGCCTATGGGTTCCAGTTGACCTCATCAAATTCAGGGAAGACAAGAATTTTAGATTTCGCCTAACAAGGTTTTTAAAATCCCTCACAAAAAAGGACTACAGGAATGAGGAGGAAGACTTACTCTTGGATCTACAAATGGGCAACATCGGCACTTCTTTCCTGAGCTGGGACATGGTTTTGGTCCTTCTGTTACAAGAGGGTGTGGTGAAAGAAAGTGGCAAGGAAAAAGAAAAGGGCAAAGTAAAGCTAATGGAGCAGGTCCAAGAGGCCCATGCTGAGGAAGAGAATGTTACAGAACAATGGGAGGCCTCAATGGCATTGGTGGCTCTACAAGAGAATGTCCCCGAGGAGGTTCCGGACCTAGTTCTAGAGGGGGATGAAGTACTTGAGGAGGTCCCAGACCTTGTTATCATGGCTTTGCATCCAATCATTATTGATGGGAAAGAATTTTTGTTTTTGGATGACATTGCCAAGACACTCGGGTTTCGCGAGGATGAGGCACTGTCTATTATTGCCGTGAATGCTGGGGGTCAAGACAAAGGAAAAGTGAAAATCTCTTTTGAAGATGACAACCTCACAAAAGCGCTTGTATACGATATTGGTAGCAGTTCCTTGGAAGATGTAGTGGCCAAAGCGCTCGTTGAAATAAAGCAAGATGTGCAATTCTATGAGAGCGTAGGTGCCTTTGAACCACACATGCCCTTGGTTGCTAGCAATGCTCAAGACCAAGGAAGCATAAACTTGACAAATGAAGCAACTAGTTACAAGTGACGATGCAACTGAGGTATGTCCTAACTTCTTAGTTGTAAATCAAATTATTTTTAGTTGTATCATTTCATGCTTCCTAACTTCTATATTGACATGTTGACAGACTGCTTTTGAAGTGGACAAGTTTGCTATGCGGGTAGGAGGAACGCGACCAAAGTCGGAGGGTCGAGATGCATCTCTTTGGCACTACATACCTGCCCTCAGAGCCGACATAGTGCGGGTTTTTCATTTAGACTATTCAGAGATCGCCTATGCTGAGCTCCTAAAATGTAAAGCACTTAGTGCAGTCTTGTCGGAGAACCCCTTAGCCTCGAACATAAATAAATGTATTTTGGTAGCTAGGGAAGCCGCCTTGTATTGCTTTACGGGCAAGCATCCCGGCTCAGTTTTAGGCCATTGTGCCCTTTCTCAGGCTCAAGGAATCAATGAGCCAAGTGATATATTCCAAAACTTAGGCCAGAAACCAGCCTCTAGAACTCTCTCTCCTGAGCTCTTCCAAGAGCTTATTAAAAAGATGTAATGCAAACTTTTCTTCCAAGTTTAATAAAATTTTTTTGTTGTGCATTGTAAGTTGTGATTTTTCCTGGCGTACTTGTGATATACCATTTCAAGCCTCGCAATTTTAAGATTTTGTTCATGTGTTCATAGAAAATATTGTTTAGGATTCATTTTAAATGTGATTAAAAAAGTAATCGAGATTGGGTTAGAGCGGTACAAAAAAATGTTGTATTTATAGATGTATACACACTCACATATATGTATATATATACATATATATGTGTGTGTGTGTGTGTACCTATATATATATATATATAAGATTCTGGGGTTATTGAAAGATATATATATATATATATATATATAATATATATATATATATATATATATAAAAGATATATATATATATATATATATATATATATATATATATATAAAGATATATAGGATATATATATATATATATATATATATATATAAGACATAAGATATTATAAGATTTTGGGGCTATTATAAGATATATATAAATATATATAATATCTTATATAAATATATAAGATTTTGGGGCCGTTAGGGCACCTAAAGGGCCTTATGAGCCTCACCAGACAAAAAATTTCAAAAAAAAAATAAAAAAAATGCCATGTGCGCTACGGTGCAAAAATCGACAGTTTGACCTGGTCAAACTAGCGATTAACGCGCCGTAGCGCACATGGCATTTTTTTTTATTTTTTTTGATTTTTTTGTCTGGTGAGGCTCATAAGGCCCTCTATAAGGGTCTCTAGGTTACTTTATAGGCTCTACCTTTTTTGTATATATAAATATATATATATATATATGTGTGTGTGTGTACATATATATATGTGTGTATATGTATATATATTTGTATATGTATATATATATATGTGTGTATATATGTATGTGTGTGTATATATATATGTGTGTGTGTGTGTGTTTGTGTGTGTTTTTTCCTGTGTGTATAGTGCTTTTATATTTTTTTAATGAAATGTTCATTGGCACTGAGCATACAAAAAAAATTGGACTCAACAAAGAATGTAACACAACTCAAAAAGCTTTCATTAATGTGTGAAAATGCTACAAAGGAATTTGGGAACATTACAAAATTTTGTAGGGAGAATTACAAAGTGGGTTAGCCTATTGAGGTAGAAGGCTACGCTCTAAACGTAGATGTAGGGCTAGGGACATATCTACAGGCTTCAAAGTAACTCTCTTGGCATGTACCATAGCCAGCACTGAGTCTTCAAAAACAGAAACTACAATATCTTCAGCAGCTTCTTGAAGAGCTTCAAGAGCTGTACTCTATATGCGGTCAACCCTGTCAGTAAATTTTTCCATTGTTTCTCTCACCAGTCGAGAGAATGGTGCCTTGGGATGAGAAGATCTGTCTTTTCTGATATTTCCTAATCTCTCATAGCGCGACTGTCCCTGGCCTCCATTTTCTCTTCTTCTTTGTAACTGGTGGAGGCGGTGGTGGTCTGTGATTCTCCCACGGTGGTCATTCAGACCTGAACTTTTTTTTCTTTTGTGCACGCTCTTCCTCTTCTTGCTGGTCCCGAAACTTGCCCTCCATTCTTTTGCCACACTTCTTGACTGGACGTCTGGATGTTGTGGTTGCTTGTGGTTGTGCTTGGCTTGCCCTCCTTGCGTCCTCTTTGGGCTGCTGTCTCTTTTGTATTTCTGTCTCCCAAGCCGCCCTCACAAGAGCAAACTCTTTGTCAATGGTATCTTTCGTGATGCCATAGGACAAGAGCTCGACCTCCCTGTTTTGTAAGATAACCTCTAGCTATTCTAGGGTGTCGGCCTCAATAACAATCTCCGGTGGTTGCCCTTGACATTCCTCGGCTTCTTTTTGACGCTGCTCTTCTTCTGCTTCTCTTCTAGGCTCGGCTTCTTCAGCTTCCTTCCTGCGTTGCGCTTCTTTGGCCTCCTTTCTGCGCTCTTCTTCTCTCATCTCCTTTGCCTCTTGCTCTGTTACTATAGGTAGATTTGTCCTTTTTGCTATAGCAGGTAGTGGGCCGAGTTGATCAAAAAACTGCAAGTCTTGCTCCTATTCTTCTGGCATGGCCTAGGTATGTACGAGTGCAAGAGATAGTGGGAGGGCAAGAGAGAGTAGAGCACAAAGAAGAAATTGAAATGTGGTGGCTATAAATGAAAAATGACTTAAATATGTCTATAAATATAATTTTTTAAAACTTTTAGAAAATTTAAAAACACAAAAAGATTATAATCAGAGAGTTTAAGCCCATGAGGAACCACACCGACGCTTGCTTGCTACCCACTGCCATAGTCTCTCCCTAGCATTTGATCTGTTGTATCCTTCAGTTCTTCTTGCATTAACAGTTTTCATTATTTGACGCCTAAGAGCCGTGACTTTTCTGCCTTTTTTTGCCAACCAGAACGCGATAGAACCAGTTGAACATTTCATGGAGCGCATTACTCTTGACTTTGCCACCCACCACCATGGCGAGTGCCCTTAAAATACACGGCCGTTGCTTGGTAATGTGATTTCTCCATGCCTTGATTGCTCCAAAGTGCTAAAGAGCCATATCTATCGAGAAAGTATGGCCCATGTGCATACAATATATGCTGCATAGAAAATTACAAAAAGTCAACAAACAGTATGAAGAACATACTACAAGGACACAAGAAATATAACATTACCATGTAGTGAGTAATGTGTGTTTCTCCCCATGCCTTGACCATTTCTTCTGTAAATCTACAAGTGGCTTGTTTAGGTGAGGTCGCTCTAGAAGATCGACCATTTTATTACACACCTCCCATACATGTGCACGTTTTAGGCCAAGCCTGGCATCATTTCCTCGATATGTTGTAACATCACATATCTTCTTCCAAATTTCAAAGTCAGTGTGGCTATGAGAACCCAAGTGGTTTGATAGCAAGTGTCTTGCCTTTGATCCACCCATGCAAATTTTATTAGGGTTGTCTTGTGTAGGGTTTGATTTTCTGTCCTTTGTCAAGACCACTGCTCCAGCATGTAATCCCATAGAGGAAAGTACACCCTCTAGTGCACGTATTGACTCTTCTCGTCGATCTTCGGGCTCCATGTCCCAGACATGTAATGTATGTGGAGCATCAATAGCTTATCCAAAATCCTGAGTCTTGCATGTAATGTGCACACATGCACTTGGCATAGTGGAATGTCCAAGATTGGGTTCCAAGCATTGTCCTCCTGGTCACAACTAGGTGGCTTGCTCTGGTCACAACTTAATATGCCATTATGCCATACCTTTGATCCTTTCCTCTGTTCAGCACCAAAAACGATTGCTTTTTTTGCACCCACCTGTTTTTGACTTTTGCCTTTGCTAGGTTGTTTCCCTTTTACTCTTGAGTCTACTGCTGTCTTGGAATGACAACAGTAAACACATGAGAATATAGTATTCGCACCTGTTTTACAACCCAACATACACTTTAAGGTTTTTAGATCGCCACCCAAGTGCCATTCAATGTTAAAGCAGCCTATTCTGGGAACATCAAGCTTTTGACCATTGACCTGACAAGAGACGACATGTTGAATGCCAGACCGTTCAAAATACCACCTCAAGGTATCATGGTTCTCTTTTGGGAGGACCCATGCTGCTTGCTACCAGATGTTCTTCTCTGATTGAATGCCGTAGTAGTCTTGCTTATGCCCTTGACCCCTATTGTTGCTGTCTTCAGTTGCATCCAACTCTTGGGTCTCTAAAGGCTAACCTGCTCGGCTCATCAAGGTTAAACTAACACGCTCCAGTCTTTGACCTTTAACCACTTCCAGCTTCAAGACCAACACGGCATTTCCACCTGTCTCTTCAAGTGTGAGGCCATAGTACTGAATCATTGCTTTTTGTAGCACTTCCATGTCAATGTAGACATTGTTATATGCATTGTATTCAAAGGGTTTGATGGTTGGCATTGGCATAATATCCTCAACCCACTTGTACCCACCATTAAACATGGATGCAATATCACCATTAAACATGGATGCAATATCACCATTAGCACACTTCTTTGCCATCTGTAAGCTATAAAGTGTTGGAAGCAAGGATTGCGTAACTCCCTTTGCTCGCTCTGTAACCTTTCTGGCTAATACCTGCTGAGTCACATATATCAAGCATCTCTTTGGGTGTGACAATTTCTTTGATTTCCTTCAAGAAATGTTGACGAAGGGTCTCCCGCAGCTTATCATTACCAGAACCTGTTATCATTTCCATGATATCCTTCTCCTGAAGGACATGCTGAAGAAGGGAGACATTAACATTGTCCTCAGCGTTGTTACATCCTAGTATAGCTATTGCACATGCCCTACAATCGCAAGAGTCACCCATGAGAGATGCTTTATTCATTAATTGCTTCTCAAAGTTGCTATAATTCCTACAAAAAATTTTACCTGGTTGTTTGTTTACGCCTCTTGCATGCGCCTGCTATCTTAGAAAGTAACCCAATAGCTTTACGTTTTCTTTGCCTTGCGTTATATATCCAATGGGAAGATGAGTGAAATGGTGAACACGATGCCGAAGATTACGAGTGGAGTGTTGAAGACGAACATAATTATCGGTAAATTGATTTATTGTGCGCACACGATCCGCTAGATTATTCTTCTGCACCTCAAGCTCCTCTGAGAGCTCTTTAATCCTCTGCATCAAACTATTGATCTGCTTAGTCGATGCCGCTTGAAGCTGGTCGAAGGCAAATTGTGTTTGCCTCTTTTCAGCTGCATCATCTAGCCACAACATGTGTAATCTCCTACAATAGCCAAGAAGCCCATTGAAACCATCACCAACAAACTTAAAAAAACTTGTAATGCTTTTGAATGGTGGAGGGGCACCAGATATTGGATCTGGTGGATAAAGATTTCCATCAATCTAAAGATCAATGGCCTTTTCTCCTTGCATTCGAAGCTGATCGTATGAAATATTGGGTGCAACATGCCTACTACGTAGGGTTGCATATTCTGTCTCCAAATCAACCTGAAGACGGATCTTAGAAGGCTTATTGGTGGTGATGTCTTGTAGTGCCATCTACAAGAAAGTAGGCTTGTAAGCTTGGGTTGAATAGGAGTGGAAGGAGCAAGATATGGTATCAAAAAATAATGGGAAGAATGGAGATGAGGGTTGCTTCTCTAGAGCTGCATTGTGGATAGAGAAAGAAGCCAAAAAGGGAGCCAAAGAAACATAGAGAGGGTTGGCAATGGTGAGACGAAAATGCAAAGGAGACAATGCATCATGGGAAGCTTCTTTAGTGCAAGCTATGGCTGCTAAGCAATATAGAGAGAGAATACATCATGAAAAGGTTCTTCTGTGCAAGTCATGGCTACTACTGTGGGTTTGGAGAGAGAACCAAGTATTGTAGAGAGAATGCTCCTGGTAAGCTTATTCCTTGCAAGCCATGGCTACTACTGTGGGTTTGGAGAGAGAAGGCTCATTTAGGAGTACAGACCTGCTAGCTATGGAGAGAGGACCAAGTATTGTAGAGAGAATGCTCATGGTAAGCTTCTTCCTTGCAAGCCATGGCTACTACTGTGGGTTTGGAGAGAGAAGGCTCATTTAGGAGTACAGATCTGCTAGCTATGGCTTTTGGAGTAGAGAAAGACGCTTTTTTCCATGGAGAAGGAGTGCAGGGCGTTTTAGTGAGAGGATTTAGAGAGAGAAAGAGATCTGGTGCACACACAAAAAAGAGGGGAAGAAAGTGACGAATTTTTGGAATGTTTGGAGTTCGAAAAGGGAGAGAAGGCTATGATAACTGACTGACAGCCCATTACAAAGCTTTAAAGTCACCTAGGTGGCCAGATCTAAGAATATCTTCTTTTTTTTATTTTTTTTATTTTTGTGAAAAATCAAATATATGCTTTTAGGACTAGGCCTCTAGGCTTGGTCAAAGATGGATTAGCATTTTAAGCATTTCACTAAATGTCCAAATTAAAGGGTCCAAGAAGACTCCATTGAGTTCCTAATGATGGGGTTTCTTCTCTTCTGTATAGCAGAGAAATTGAAGGGTATGTTGATGATTGGGTGCCATTTAGTTGGAACCACATATTCATCTTCCCCTTCAATCATCTTTTTGTTCATCAATTTCTGCAAAAGAATCAAGAACAAGAAAGCAATGGAGGTATGATCATTACTATTATCTATTATGTTGTTTTGTTATGGTTTAATTTTGTCTGAGTTATTATGTTTTCTTTTCTATTAATGTTAATCTTGTTATTCTAAATGTGATTGTCATGTGTGAAATAGAAGATAATAGTAGTTGAGTTTAATGATGTTATTTCTACGCTATTTGGATTATTTTGTTATGATTTAACATTGTCTGAGTTATTTTGTTTTCTTTTCTATTTTGACCATCTTATTGTTCTACATGTGATTTAGTCATGTGTAAAATAGCAGATAGTAGTTGAGTTTAAGGATGCTATTTTTGTGTTATTTAGATTGTTTATTTAGTGATTTTCTAAGTGAAAGAAGTGTGTGAAATATAATTGTTGATTAATAGTTATGATTTAGTTTTAGGATATATTGAAGTCTTTATGTTATGTTATGTTCAATAATATGTTATGTCCCCATTCAATGGCGAAGGCTATTTTGTGGATATTTCTGTTCATCAATCTCTGCAAAAGAATCAAGAACAAGAGAGCAATGGAGGTATGTCCATCTTGTTATCTATTATGTTGTTTTGTTATGGTTTAATTTTGTATGTTATTATGTTTTCTTTTCTATTAATGTTAATTTTGTTATTCTAAATGTGATTTAGTCATGTGTAAAATAGAAGAGAATAGTTGAGTTTAATGATGTTATTTCTGTGCTATTTGGATTATTTTGTTATGATTTAATATTATTTGAGTTATTTTATTTTCTTTTCTATTTTAACTATCTTACTGTTCTAAATGTGATTTAGTCATGTGTAAAATAGCATATAATAGTTGAGTTTAAGGATGCTATTTCTGTGTTATTTAGATTGTTTATTTAGTGATTTTTTGAGTGAAAGAAGTGTGTGAAATATAATTGTTGATTAATAGTTATGATTTAGTTTTAGGATATATTGAAGTCTATATGTTATGTTCAATAATATTATTTCTCATTTATGATGTTATTGTTGTATTATTTGGGTAAAATAAGTGTGTTATTTTGATTACAGGTTATGATTTAGTTTTAAAATATATTGAAGTTATATCTGGTTAAAGTTGTGTTCAATAATGTTATTTCTAGTTATATTTTTGAGTTGTACAAATGTATAAAAGCTACTTTTTTGTTAACAGTTATATTTTATTCAGAGCTAATTTTTGGTTAATAGCTATGTTTTGTCCAAATGCTAATTTTAGGATGTAGGCCGGAACAAGAAGAGAGACATTCACTTCCAATTGGAGGCTGAGTACACACCGCTAGAAAAGAGAATGGCAACAAGTAGAAAGCAACCGGAGATAATGCAACAAGAAAGAAATGCAGAGAAAAAACATGTCAATCTTTGGGTTGAGGGGTGTATTTATCCACCCGATTCAATTACCCAAACACCTCCACAATTTAGTGGGCTTACATCTTTCATTAAGTATGTGTGTGAAGGTAATGCAGGGTTATTGGGATACACTAGGAGGCTAGCAATGCTTCCTCATAGTGTTTACACATCTATTCAGTACACCATGATGGGCATGGATGCAAGGATTAAGGAGCTCACAAAATTACTAAGTGAAAAGGAGAGAGAGAATCAGAGTCTGCAAGATGCAATGCATGTTATGGAAAATGCGGTGCATGTCGAGGTAGACAATATAGAACTACATTGCAAAATGCAGGGTTTGGAGAAGGACAACAAAAAGATGGCAGCAATGCTTTCAAAGGCTGTTGTTGCTAGACCCTCAACGAAAACCAAACAAGCACGTGAGCGTGTGAGGTTTCTCAAACCACTTCATGAGTTGACCAGAGGGAGTGGGCAATACAATTGGCGGGTCTATGCACAATGTGCAAACATGAAGAATATGTTTTCCAACCCAAGTGAAGAGGTTGATGATGCAATTGCAAAGGTCTTAAGCAAAGGTATGGTGAAGTATGCATTGGAAAACCCCAAATTCAAAACCATTGGTGATGATGTTACAAGAGTCCGCTTGAAGGAGGTAAGCACTACCTTCACAGCTACAGATGCTCAAGGCATATGTGACAAGGTAGGGATTAGCTTCGAATCCTATGCTATGATTTATAAGCAATTGGATGTAGGGTTTAAGGCTGTTCTTAACAAGAGACGGGTGGTGTCCATCCCTAAACAGTTCCATGTAAAGCAGGCACGAAAAGATATTAATGCAAAAATCTTAAGCACAATTGGCCCAGGCAATGCATTTGGAACATATACAGATGCTTAATTCTGGATCAAAGGAAGTGCCCTTCAAATTATGTAGACAATAACTTTGTATTGAATGTATGCAAGCTACAAGCAGCAATGGTAAAGTTCTACAACAAGTCTATCGAAGAGTGCAGAGGTAATCTTCAATTTGTTTTGAAGCTTGATGAGAGTGAAGTCGTTAAGGGCCAAAAGCTTGAACGTGTTAGCTTGACACTAATGAATAGGGTGTTGGATCCTAGCATCAATTCAAAACATCCAAAATATTTCGGTGTGCAATCAAAGAATAAAATATGGTGGCTTGCTGCATTTGAGGTACCAAAGGAGAACCATGAAGTACTTAAGATTTTTTTTAACTTAACAAAGATACCAAATATTGTACGATGGCAAAACAATGGTGAAGTTTTGCATGTCGATGGATTTGGTGAATACAAGGTAGAATGGCATCTTGTTGGTGATTTGAAAACATTGAAATGTATGTTTGGTGTTTCAAATTTAGCATCAGCTGAGTTCCCTTGCTTATATTGCATGCAATCTAGGAAGAAAGGCAACGATGGGAAGAAACAATGGATTGCACAGCAAGGACAGGACAACGTGATGCTCCAACATGTGACCAGTGTGTTCAAAGGAATGGAATGTTGGTGCCATTAGATCCTAAGTGGTATCCTATTTTAGAAATACCCTTAACAAGGGTCCACTTTTGCACCTTGCATTGCATAGTAAGGATAATGTTTGAGGACGTATGTTTTTCCTACAAGATGAAACCTACTTCAGATGCTGATGCAACATGCAAGAAGGTAGAACAAGTCTTGTCTGATGTTGGATTGCACCGGGGCCAAGTAGAAAAAAAAAAGGATGAGAAAAAGTTAGGAAAGATCAGAGTGGAAATTTGCCATGCAAAACCGTGTTTTGGGGGAGTGAAGGCTAGGAAATTCTTATCTCCACCACGAGATGAAGATGGTAAGTTGGTTGTAAAATAACCAGAGAAGTATGAAGCATGGAAAAAACTACACATGGCTGTCCCTGATCGGAGCAATGGGGGATAGACGCGGATAGCAAAAGCAAATATGTGGATTGCACTTGATAAATTGGCACCACTTTTACAAAAGATGACATTCAATTTTGATGATGCCAATGCATTTAAAGAGGTGGTTGTACACTTTTATAGCTCAATGACAAAGGCATGGACTTCAAATTGCATGACACACTATATGGTATGAGTGGTCTCCATTTCATTTTTATAATTAAATTGTGAATGTAATATTTTGAGTTTAATTGTGGATCCTGTGTTTTTAAATGTAGCACATACTCATGGTCCATACTTTGCTAAACAAGGAAGTTTGGTGATATGGTCCACACAAGGCATGGAGCAATCTCATTGGCAATCTCGATGTGCAGATTCCAAAAAGCAACGGAACATGGAGGTGGAATCAATAGGAGAATAGAGATAAGATATGAGGACAAATTAATAAAGTCCAAATCCAATGATACAGAAGCTGTTCGCAGAGCAATATATGAAGTGAGGAAAGCAAGATATGAAAATAGCATGGCCAAAGAACATCATGCAGAATGGTTGACAAACCAAGAGAGAGTCGGTAGTAGCAAATGGAAATATTGATAGAATTGTAATTATGAAATAACATTTTATGTTTATGAGATTATTGGAGCTATCCAATGTTTTGAAGAAATAGGTGTTTGCTCTAAAGTAAACATGGATACCTTTTTCAAAATAAGTGTTTACTAAAGTCAACATGGATAACTTTTTGATAGTGTTGATATTTGTTAAAAGTAAATGTCAATAACTTATAGTAGTAAGTTCCATTTATAATAAATAAAGGCCCTTCTTTCATTTCTCTCCATTTCTTTCCATTCCTTCTAGCTTGTGAGTATGGCACGTACTAAGCAAAGAGCAAACAAGATGCCTTCCAAGACACCGGTTCATTCATCCGGATCTAGTGAACGTATTGACACCGACAATGATAAAGGTCAAGCTCCTCCTGCTGCTCTAGCTAGGAAAGCTGCTCCCACTGCTCCAGTTAGGAAAGCTGCTCCCGCTGCTCCAACTGGAAATGCTCATCCACCTACGCATAAGAAGAGAAGATGGAGACCAGGCACCGCCGCTCTTTGTGAAATTAAGAGGTTCCAGAAGAGTGCTGAGTTAATTATACCCAAGGCACCTTTCTCGAGGATGGTGCGAGAAATACTACAAGATCTACAAAGGGGAAAGCACTACAGGTACTTTTCAAGAGATCAAGCGTATAATGTGAAGCGATGGTCAGCCCAAGTGTTGCTTGCTCTTCAAGAGGTGAGGCTGAAAGTTACTTGGTGGATCTCATGCATGATGGCCAGCTGTTAGCCATCCATGCCTGGCGCATCACACTCAAGCCCTCAGATCTCACTCTTGTTCATAGGATTTGTAACAATAGTGATGCATTTAACCTTAACCATGACATGGTTTGAAGAGCTGTGTAAATGCTCGTGTATCGTTTTGTGTTTTCACGTTTTCTTTTAGTTCTACTCAACTAGTTGTACTTTATGCGATGTACCGGATTTGGATATTATAAGTTTCCTTGTTTCCAATGTTGTGTACCGGACTTGCCCATTGATTTGAATATTTTGAATTTTCTTCATTTCTAATGTCAGTGTATATTCTTTTCTTGAATTTTTTTTTGCAAGTGCATGTGCATGTGTAGGAAAAATTAACGCCGCATGGTGTGCATAGATCATAATGGGCTGAAATTGTTTCTATGCATAGATCACATGGCTTACATTATGAGCATGCATGTGCATGTGCAAGCAAGTCCATGTGCATGTGCAAGTGCTATTTTTTACGAGAATATTTTTTTCCCCAAAAAAATTGATGCATGGTGTGCAGTGATCAGAATGGGTTGAAATTTATTATGTGCGTAGATCATATACTTTACATGTCTTAAATAAAATATCACCCCTATCAAAGGCCTGTGGGGCCCTTGTCCTAAGGCTCGCGTCATGTAGAGGCCTTCTTTTTTTAATACTAGTAGGTCTATACACGCGAGCCTTAGGACAAGGGCCCTACAGACCTTTGATGGGGTTGATATTTTATCTAGGAGGTGCTACATGATCCTTATATGTACACATAAAATTAGAGCTCATTCTGATAAGGAAAACTATTTTTAAAAATTAAAAAGTGTAAAATTTATGTGCTGAGCTATTTAGAAAATATATAAATTTTTATCTATAATTATGGACATAACCATCATTTCACCTCATTTCTCATCTTTCATTTTTCTTTCTCACCTCCAAGAGCATGGCTCGCACTAAGAAAACTGCTAGGAGAGTTTGGCCCCCCAAGGTGGGACGTGGAGTACCTACCCCTCGTCCAACCATCACTGAAAAGGACATGAAGTTGGTGCGACGCTGGAGAGATCCTCCGGGCAAGGATCCTTAGTTTTATTTTTTTGTATCTTGCATGATTGTAATTCTCAAAAGCTATGTAAAGCTTGATGTATATATATATTTTTAAAAAATTTCTTATCTTGTGTTGCAAGTAAGTCTCTTTTAATTTGAGTTTATATAATTTGTTGATTTATATGCATCTTTGAATGGATATAATTTTTATTTGAGTTACGTGTGTAATTTTAATGTATTTGCTTGAGTCAACTAATAAAATACATTACAAGACACGTATCAAACAAAAAACTCTGTAACCCAAATTTCCATTCATAGCAAAAAATTACATGATCATCAAAACATAGTCATCAAAGTTACATTATTATCATAGATATATCCTAGGCTTCTTACTACTAGGCTCTCTAGAATCTTAAGTCACCTTGATGGCTGGGATCAAAACATGGAACCCTTAAAGCTCTGCCTTGATGACGGTGGGATGCTGTACCCCTGCAAACAATGCCACAGGCCACCACAGAAAAAAAGGCCCTGACCTTTGAGTCGAGAATAATTAAAGTAACTTTGAGCGTCGAAGTAGAACAACTTTTTTTAAACTTGATTTAATCGGAATAACTTTGAGTGCAGCACCCTTTGTAAGTGCTTTAATCTTCAAAAAGTTCTCCGCATACCTCGGAGGAGAGCAAGTATTGTGGAAGACTATCACATCATTGGCAAGTTTGCCAATATACTCCTTGAGTGTAGATTCCCGAACCCTTCCTTGGCCCCCAGATCTTCCACTCTACCTCAATGCAAATTCATCAAGATACACAATTTCCTGCAAAATAAAATTGATGTCAGCATCGATCATGCAATGCATGGGAGAGGATGATTTTTTTTAAAGAATAGTCCCAAATTTGATATTTAGGGTCTCTAGGGCATGTAGACCCCACATTTATGATCCCATGCCCATCAGAGGGCTGGGAAGTGCCATGTCCGAAGGCTGACATGGAAAGCCTTGATTTTTGTAGATTCAGGGTTTCCCACGGGAACCTTCGGACAGGGCACTGCCAAGCCTCTGCTGATGGTGGGCATGAGATCATACATGTGGGGTCTACATGCCCTAGAGGCCCTAAATATCAAATCTGGGTGCTTTGTCCAGCTCCTTCTGCAAGGATGCCTCCAAATTTGCTCCTGGAATGGGTTTGCCATCGTCCGGCTGGACCTCAGGTGTCGCATGCTGTGGTCAAGGTCCGAAGAGTTCATTCTGCAAGCGCTCGAGCTCTTCATCTGTGATCTAATATTGAGGAGCTGCATCCTCAATCTGCTTTTGGATGACAATGATAGCAGAGATATCATCTACACTACTCTCATCATATCGCCCTATCTCATCAACCTATGGTAGGGCTTTTTGGTAATCAAAGTCGAGGCAATCATCACTGGCATCTTGCATAAGTATACTATATAGTTCCTCCTCCCTCAATTCCAAGAGCTCCAATACATCCTGCATGAGGAGGTACTCCACCCCTTCGATGATGGTGATGGCACTCAATGAAGCTAGTGGTGGGTTGTGACTTTGGGTTTCAGCAGGCTGGATGGATGGATGGATGCAAGTGCCATGCAAGAGCTCTCTCTGCGGCCTCAACGACAGGGTCTAGAGTGGTCTCCTCTGGCTCTGTGTCTATGTATTCTACTAAAGGGAGATCTTGGATGTCATCATCCTTTGGCTCTTGAACATCAGAGTTCAAGATGTAAATAGCAAAAGCAATATCCTGCTCAATGAGATCAAGTGGGATGCGCTTTTCATAGAAGGTTGGGACAGTGGTAGTGCAAAAATCTTGTCCGACATGAGCTAGAGCTTTGTTCATCGCCTTCGTGTGGTTGGATCCACTCTTCATGCTGAAGAGGAACTCCAAAGGATTCCAACTCAAGGTGGAATTTGGGATAGAGTAGGTGAAGTCGTCATTGCATCGCAAAATGCAGCTAGCAAGGTGGAGTTTGGGTCTAAGGTGGAGATGATAGCCTTGAGGTCTAAACTCTTACAAAACCTAGGGTAGATTTGGTCCCCAAGGTGAGCATAGTGAGTGTTGCTAATCCACACGTCGAAAGTAGAGGGGAGCCGACCATGATGGGTGGTGGGGAGAGCTAGCACACACAAAGGAAGAGCTAGAGAATAGATAGTATAAATGAGTTTGATCTATAACTTATACTTATATTTATACTTGCACTTAAATTTATAATATTTTTAATAAATTTATACTTGTGTGTATTATATTACTTACAAATATGGCATAGCTACACTCGAAATCTCTACTTCGCCACCACTGTTGCACTCTAAAAGAACCTTGATCCCTCAAGCTCACTCTCTCACATGCAAGAAAGCAATCACACATAAGAGCTTAAGCAAGCAAGAAATAGCATGAGATAGTAGATAGAGAAGATGATCACTCTATCGAATTAGCATAAAAGAAAGAGTTGTGACAGTTACATTTTGCCTCTTATATGTGGCTGCTAGGGTCTACACTTGGGCGGCCAAAGTTAAAAATTAGGTCCTAGGGCTCGTTCGGTCACTCTAGTTTGTGTAATACCTAATTCGCCCAACAAGTAGTACTCTCTACCTAAAATCTTGTGGTGCACCTTTAATAGACAAGTGACGAGCACACACGTAAAATATACAATACATGGTTTTCAAGTGAATTCCTTCCATTTCGGTGCCTATGGCCCAAAGGTGGTGAAATGATATAGTGGCTAGAATCAATGCCATGGTCTCCGACAAGGGTTAACATACCCCCCTTTCTAATACAAATTCGGTTCTTCGAATATGTCAATGAAGATGTGCCAAGGTTGTATGATGGATGCATGTTGGTATTGGAAATGTCAAAGGTATTGTAAGGTCTACAAGGCAACATGGTATAACCAGAAAGGTGTTCCTATGGAAATTAATTAAAATTTAAGCACAATGGAAACACCTAATCTAGCAGTAGTAATAAGGAAGAATTGTTGTGATTGGTCAAGTTTTTCTAGTTAAGACAAGGGTAATATTAAGGTTAGTCCAAATTCTATCTAAACTAAGATGGAGCAAAGAGATGCCTTCAGTTTATGACCCTAGTCTCTACACACTATCACTTTGGTGAAACCATCTCTCGCCTATTATCTAGCCTTATAAATGAAATTGCCAAGTGATTAGTACAAGCTTTTGCCTTTGATTTATTTATTTATTTTTTTAAAATTTAATAAGATAAAAATGTAAAAGTAGAACACTTTACTTTCATATGTGGTGGAAATCCCTTTTTTGGACACTATATGTCCTAAGATGACTCCTTGTTTAACCCGAAATTGGCATTTGAAAAGATAGGCAATAAAGTTTGCATCATTCAAAGATAAATGCTCCTTCTCCATGATGAATGAATGCACAAATAATCTAAGAAAGCTTCAAGAAAAGTCTTTAAAAAAAATTTAAAGAAAATCTTCATAAGCCATTATAATGTGGTTGGTGCATTTGTCAAGCCAAATGGCATGACTCTATAAGCACAAACTCCATGTTCTGTAACAAAAGAAATTTTCCTTGATCCTCTAAAGTAATGGAAATTTGATTATATCTTAAATACCCGAAATACCCATCTAAGAAGCTATATGCTTCCTTATCCAACCACTCATTCAAGTACATGTTCTAAATATGGCAAGGTGTAATGATATCATCTTATTACTGCATTGACCTTTTTGAGATCGACACATACTGAGTACATACTTACAATTTTCCATTCTTTTTAGGCACAACCATAATGGGTGACACCCAGTTTGAATGTTCAATTTCATAGATGAATCCACATCCGATGAGCTTGTTTAACAATGTTAGCATACTTTAGATTAGCCATGGATGGGTTGAGGTCTATGATACTCATCAATACCTAAACCTTTATGAATCTAGCTTATATCACCCCATGGGTATCATTAAACTATATAGAAAAATACATAAACATCTGGAGCTATGCTAAAAAATTTCCTTTATAATTTTGATCATGACTATATAGAATATCCAAATGTCACTCCATAAGAAATCATAGACCTCCACAAGATTATGAAGACTGTGAAACCTCCCCAACTCCCACCCAATTTAGGTGAAGGGCAAGAGGAAACCCCCGGGTCCTCCACCTCTATAACTTACCCCATGTTTACTTCCCTCTCTACTAAGCTACTAAATTCTATGACTCCGAATCAATTCACGCAACATAATTTGTGAAGTTAAAACCCTTTTTTTTAATGCAAGCGTGCAAGATGGACACAAAACATGTTGTTACATCTAACACATACAATGATTTACTTAAAGGATGCCATCATCAACCATGTTTGCACATAATTATTTGGGTTACATGGATCAGCTTGTGTGTGTGTGTGACATATACTCCTTACTAGAAGAAATAGGTAAGTGTGCAACCATTGACCATGCCTTTAGTGGGGTCACATAGCGGAAGAAACAGGTAAGTGTGCAACCATTAACGGGTGGTTGCAAGATGAGGTTATCTAGTTTCATGTCGTGGGCGCCCTTGGCTTTAGCTGAAAAACAGGCATTTTTTCAAGAAGAATAGCCAATCTCTCATAGTTAGCCAAGGAGTTTCACTTCAAAGTCTTCTAATGAAACATCATATGCAAAGTTGGGCACCTAAAACTATAATCTGATCGAATATCCAATAATTGCAAATCCCCTTTTCTTTGGGAACCAAGTTTGTATACAGGCCCTGTCTTAGGTTTAGACAGGTATAGTGAATGTGAGTAAATTGCCTATAACTTTTACATTATTACTCATACGATGTTCCCACTTTGCATATCACAAATGCAAATAACATAGAGCTTAACTTGATTTATCGAGTAATTTTTGATGTGTTCTACTATTTTCTATATTATTTAAAAGATATTAGAATTGTTAAAAAACATACTATTTTATCCTCCCACCACATCTACCATTTAAAATGCTCAAATTGTATGGATCTAGTGATGATTAGATTGGGAAAGATTAGTATAATGTGGGTATAAGATAAAATTACAAATCTAACGGTTTGATTTTTGTAGATTTACTTTGGAAAATTTATTATGACTGTCAGAGGCCCATTAAATCAATAGTAATTTAATTCTAGAAAATTAAATATTGAATCTTTCAATCTAAAAACTCAAGGGATCAATACTCTTGTTGCCATGAATTTATTAAAAAAAATTTGGCTTGATTTGAGTATGGGAAGGTCCATTTTCAATCCTCCCAAGTGAAAATTCCCATATTGTGTCCACTCTCCCCTTTTCAAGTCTAAAACCAATCCTAGTTAGGTTTGGAAATCTAGGCTTGGTAAACTTCACAGCTTAGGTTTCATTCCATGTGTGAGGCTTGGGTAGGCCCAAACCTTATATATGCATGCCACTTTATGTCCACGTGAGCATCGAGAGGATCCACATAAGCAGCTTGCCACCTCAGCTTGCCACCTCCACCCTCCATGTCAACATGGTCAACCTAGTTGACTCCCCACCTCATCATCCTAGTCATCATTAATGCCACATCATCTTGCCACCTTTGCATGCCACCTCGCACATGGTGACATGGCATGCCACATCATGGAATTGCCACATCAACCATAATAGTGCCACATGTCAAGAGAATGCCACGTGTCATGCACGCTTGTGACACGTGGCATCTCCTTCCCACCTCCCCTCTTTTTTCAAAAACATATTTTTGGAAAAGTTAATTTAGTAATTTAGAGAAATAGAATATAAAAATTTAAATAATAAAATATATGTAACTTATTAAATAAAAGAATTTAAAATCACTAATTTTAAAGGATTATATTTTGGGATTAGATCAATTAAAATATTATTAAAGATCATATTATTAATTTTAAAAAAAATAATTTTTTTATTTTTATATTTCTTGAAAATTTTTTATGTAGAATAAACCTTTGAATAAAATATAAAAAAAATACTTTATTTAAAAAAAGCAGTTATATAATTATAAAATAAAAGATTTCTTTAAAGATATATTTATATATCTGGTAATGATAAATATTTAGACTTGTTAATAAATATTATAAATAATATTAATTTTTAAGTGGATAATAGTTTATCTTTAATTATCTTTATGTTTATCTTAGTTATCCAATCAATCTTAGATAGGAAATCCAGTGAGATTTGAAGTGGATAACCTATTTTTCTTATATAATCACACATCTCTAGTACTATCCCACACTTATCTGTAGTACTATCCCATCATTGAGCCTTTATAATATTTTCTCTCTTAGCTTCCTTGAGAATGGGTTCTCAAAGTCGTAGGAGTCGGAAACGTGATAGGACTAGACTCCCCCCCATCCACCAAGTTCAAGAGGAGGAGAGGAGAAGGGTAGCTCGTGAGAGAAAGAGAGAGTGGAGAGCACGTCAACGAGCAACACCTTCCGTTGGCGATGATCCAAGCCTTGCTCCTCCTCTTCCACTTCCTCTCCCTTCGCCCTCTTCCCCCCCACTACCCCTTAGTTTAGATAGTCCACATGAACCCGCCCTTCTTGAGTCCTCTCTTCTAGAAGAACCCACCCCCCCTCCTTTGGGCGCCCTTCGTGTGGATAGGAAAGAACTATCAAAGTCAGGGGCACATCGTCGTGCCCATGCAATCTTCCAATCCTATTTCAAAGACCTCACGTCTTCATCACAGGCATGTGTGCTTGATGCTTTGATTGATCTGCCCAACATGGCCAACTGCAGGGCGCTTTCCGACATTGGAGGTCGAAGAGAGAGGAGAGCTGGCATGGCGGTGCTACAAAGTGTTCGTCATTCCTATATAGTTAACAAGAAGAGGAACTCTGCGGACGCTTTGGCTGCTCGACGGGCTATTGTGGCAGCCATAAGTAGCTCCCAAATGAAGGGTAAGGTTAGTGCCACATCTCGCATCCTTTCCATAGCACCACACGCACTTAGAGTTGGGTCTATTAGGCGACAAAGTTTAGATGCCAATGAGGTTGGTGCTATGTGGGCGAGTAGTGGTCGTGTAGCTAGGCATGATCGCCTACTAGATGAAACCACTAGAACCTTGATAGAAAGTTTTTGGGAGGAGAATTGTCGTGCATCGCCAGTTTTCAAGAAAGCTTTGCGTAAGAGAGTGACAAGAGGAGTGTTCATTGAGCACGGTGCTTGCTTTCTTGAAATGTCCCAAATTGAGTTGTATTCTCAGTTTGTGGCTTCGTATCCAGAGCTTAAAATTGGGCAAAGGTCATTTGAGGGGTGTAAGCCTTGGTTTGTGAGGTACTCACGTCAACGTGACACATGTTGTTGTCGCTACCATGTTGAGTTCAAACTTTTTTATGATGTGTTCCGTTCTCTTAGTGGGCATAGAGAGTTGCCTCGTAGTCCACGTGATTTCATCCACTCTCTTTTGTGTGCACGCACGGAGGATGCCCAGTTCCATAGGATGCCTTGTGTGGAGAGCAATTGCACATCATGTGGTTCACTTGCACATCTACAGATGGTAGATCTTGATGCAAGTGACCAAGAGATAGTGGCATGGCAACGTTATGAGTATGTGACACACCAGCTCCAGAGTGGTGGACAGTCCAGGAAGTTGCAGCTCGTGGACAAACATACACCACGTTGTCACTTCACAGCCACATTTAGGGAGCAGATCTACCCCTACATACGGCATAGTCATTATGCCAAGTGGCAGGATCGTCAGTTCCGAGCATGCCTAGCAGAGTTTCCTATTGGTGTGGTCGTCTCTGTGATTGATTTTGCAGAGAACTACACTTTCACACCTTTTCAGGAGATACAATCTGAGTATTACTTCTCAGAGCAGGTAATGGTTATATTTTGTAATATTTGTTTTATGTTTGAGCTACATTACTTAATTGATTTTTTGTGTCCTAAACGTATGTATTGCTTACCTCACCAGGTTGCTATTTTGGTCCACCTTAGCTATCGACATGCAGAGGCTCATGTAGATGGGATAGCGAGTACCCCCGAGACCCGTGTCATTATTCGAGAGTATCATTTCTATATCAGTGATGATCGTTCACATGATGCACATTTTGTGCAACACTGTTTTCGTCTCCATGACGATTTTTTAGGAGATTGTGGGATCAGACATGTCCAGCGATGGGTTTGGTCGGATGGTTGTGGCGCACAGTTCAAGTCATCACGTCAATTCTATTGGCTCTACAGGTTGTACTTATGGCTTTCTTACATTTACAATTAAACTAAATTCACTAGAACATCTTAAAGAAAACAATAACTAAGACTATCTTTTATGGATTTATAGGTGGCATGTGCAGTCTAGTATCCCAGTGATTTGGTCATTCTTTGAGACTGGTCACGGGAAGGGTGAGCATGATGGTGCAGGTGCGTGTGTGAAACGTGCCTTGAGGCGTCATCAGCTGCGACAGGATGCTCAGCGGTTCAGAGATGCGGGCCACGTAGTCGAGTGGTGCTCCCAACATTTGTGTGGGAGTGCAGCATCATCGTACCCCAAACGTGATGCTCGGATTGTCAGGAGATTTTTTTGGCATGTGGATGGTGGCACGATTGATCGTAGAGCCTCCCATGATTGTGACACAGTACCTGGCACCTTGGGCTTACATTCCATCAGGATCACGTGCATGGCGGCCCCCACGATTTACACACGACGGTTTGCATGCTTCTGTGGAGCATGTATGGATGGCGATTGGTCACATTGTGCCTCGAGAGGATGGGCAGATGCATGGATACAGACATTCCTCTCCCCCGAGCATCCTTCACATCCAGTGGTGTCTGATGAGCACACAGGTCCTGCGTTCATGGTCAGTTATGATGACCTGATAGATTTGCTACAGGAGGGTGATGTATTTGCTGTTATTGCCAGTGAGGGAAATAGCGAGGGAGTAGACTACTATCTGATGAGTTGCACTAGGCCAAAGTGCATGCTTGACCAGGATACAGTGGATGATCATGGGTTTTCTTATGACGCCCATAGCATGATTGTGGCAGGCCGGTTCTACGAGCAGATTCGACTTCATCGGGGGAGTCTTGAGTTCCAGCAGTGGAAGTGGGAGTTAGAGGCATTTCAGTTCTCTCATCTAGTGGTTGCTACCAGGCTCACTCTTGTTCGAGTACAGAGCCGAAAACACAGTTCTCACCCTCGTTTTCGGCTTCGAGTGGATGACCATGAGAGCATTCTAGAGCAGTTGAGAGCTAGAGAGGGTGCTGCTGACTAGATCTCTATCTTGATAGTGACTAAACTCAGACTAGCTGGGTTAGCTCACTTACATTGTACTTAGATTTTTGGGCAGTGACTAACCTCAGACTAGCTGGGGTAGCTCATTTTCATTCTGATGTACTTATTTGATGTTTATATCATAATGAGTTTTCTCATTATTGAGTATCATTACATTTTAATTGATGTTCTTGATTTTATTATATTTTTAAACACTTTGGCTATCATATTGTTTGTTGAAAATCTCCATGCCATCGTACCCAAACATGCTCTGATGGTGACCAAACTTTGCAAGCATGGGGAGGGGACCCACCCCCACATGCTTGCAAAGTTTGGTCACAATCAGAGCATGTTTGGATTGGCAATTAGCGCCCAGTGCGGGTTTTTCAAGTCTCTTGGTGCTTAAGAGGCCATGGAAAATCCGGGCCTTCCCCATACCATCGTACCCAAACATGCTCCGATGGGGACCAAACTTTGCAAGCATGTGAGGGCGGGTCCCCCCCACATGCTTGCAAAGTTTGGTCACAATCACAGCATGTTTGGATTGGCAATTGGCGCCCAGTGTGCGGGTTTTTCAAGTCTCTTGGTGCTTAAGAGGCCATGGAAAATCCGGGCCTTCCCCATACCATCGTACCCAAACATGCTCCGATGGGGACCAAACTTTGCAAGCATGCGGGGGTGGGTCCCCCCCACATGCTTGCAAAGTTTGGTCACCATCAGAGCATGTTTGGATTGGCAATTGGCACCCAGTGCGGGTTTTTCAAGTCTCTTGGTGCTTAAGAGGCCATGGAAAATCCGGGCCTTCCCCATACCATCATACCCAAACATGCTCCGCCGATGGGGACCAAACTTTGCAAGCATGTGGGGGTGGGTCCCCCCCACATGCTTGCAAAGTTTGGTCACAATCAGAGCATGTTTGGATTGGCAATTAGCGCCCAGTGTGGGTTTTTCAAGTCTCTTGGTTCTTAAGAGGCCATGGAAAATCCGGGCCTTCCTCATACCATCGTACCCAAACATGCTCCGATGGGGACCAAACTTTGCAAGCATGTGGGGGTGGGTCCCCTCCACATGCTTGCAAAGTTTGGTCCCCATCGGAGCATGTTTGGGTACGATGGTTTGGGGAAGGCCCGGATTTTCCATGGCCTCTTAAGCACCAAGAGACTTGAAAAACCCGCACTGGGCGCTAATTGCCAATCCAAACATGCTCTGATTGTGACCAAACTTTGCAAGCATGTGGGGGGGACCCACCCCCACATGCTTGCAAAGGTTGGTCCCCATCGGAGCATGTTTGTGGGTATGATGGTATGGGGAAGGCCCGGATTTTCCATGGCCTCTTAAGCACCAAGAGACTTGAAAAACCCGCACTGGGCGCCAATTGCCAATCCAAACATGCTCTGATTGTGACCAAACTTTGCAAGCATGTGGGGGGGACCCACCCCCACATGCTTGCAAAGTTTGGTCCCCATCGGAGCATGTTTGGGTACGATGGTATGGGGAAGGCCCGGATTTTCCATGGCCTCTTAAGCACCAAGAGACTTGAAAAACCTGCACTGGGCGCTAATTGCCAATCCAAACATGCTCTGATTGTGACCAAACTTTGCAAGCATGTGGGGGGGACCCACCCCCATATGCTTGCAAAGTTTGGTCCCCATCGGAGCATGTTTGGGTACGATGGTATGGGGAAGGCCCGGATTTTCCATGGCCTCTTAAGCACCAAGAGACTTGAAAAACCCGCACTGGGCGCCAATTGCCAGTCCAAACATGCTCTGATTGTGACCAAACTTTGCAAGCATGTGGGGGGGACCCACCCCCACATGCTTGCAAAGTTTGGTCCCCATCGGAGCATGTTTGGGTACGATGGTATGGGGAAGGCCCGGATTTTCCATGGCCTCTTAAGCACCAAGAGACTTGAAAAACCCGCACTGGGCACCAATTGCCAATCCAAACATGCTCTGATTGTGACCAAACTTTGCAAGCATGTGGGGGGGACCCACCCCCACATGCTTGCAAAGTTTGGTCCCCATCGGAGCATGTTTGGGTACGATGGTATGGGGAAGGCCCGGATTTTCCATGGCCTCTTAAGCACCAAGAGACTTGAAAAACCCGCACTGGGCACCAATTGCCAATCCAAACATGCTCTGATGGGGACCAAACTTTGCAAGCATGTGGGGGGGACCCACCCCCACATGCTTGCAAAGTTTGGTCCCCATCGGAGCATGTTTGGGTACGATGGTATGGGGAAGGCCCGGATTTTCCATGGCCTCTTAAGCACCAAGAGACTTGAAAAACCTGCACTGGGCACTAATTGCCAATCCAAACATGCTCTGATGGGGACCAAACTTTGCAAGAATGTGGGGGGGACCCACCCCCACATGCTTGCAAAGTTTGGTCCCCATCGGAGCATGTTTGGGTACGATGGTATGGGGAAGGCCCGGATTTTCCATGGCCTCTTAAGCAGACTTGAAAAACCCGCACTGGGCGCCAATTGCCAATCCAAACATGCTCTGATTGTGACCAAACTTTGCAAGCATGTGGGGGGGACCCACCCCCACATGCTTGCAAAGTTTGGTCCCCATCGGAGCATGTTTGGGTACGATGGTATGGGGAAGGCCCGGATTTTCCATGGCCTCTTAAGCAGCAAGAGACTTGAAAAACCCGCACTGGGCGCCAATTGCCAATCCAAACATGCTCTGATTGTGATCAAACTTTGCAAGCATGTGGGGGGGACCCACCCCCACATGCTTGCAAAGTTTGGTCCCCATCGGAGCATGTTTGGGTACGATGGTTTGGGGAAGGCCCGGATTTTCCATGGCCTCTTAAGCACCAAGAGACTTGAAAAACCCGCACTGGGCGCCAATTGCCAATCCAAACATGCTCTGATTGTGACCAAACTTTGCAAGCATGTGGGGGTGGGTCCCCTCCCCATGCTTGCTCCCCATGCTTGCAAAGTTTGGTCCCCATCAGAGCATGTTTGGGTACGATGGCATGGAGATTTTCAAGAAACAATATGATAGCCAAAGTGTTAAAAAATATAATAAAATCAAGAACATCAACTAAAATGTAATGATACTCAATAATGAGAAAACTCATAATGATATAAACATCAAATAAGTACATCAGAATGAAAATGAGCTACCCCAGCTAGTCTGAGGTTAGTCACTGCCCAAAAATCTAAGTACAATGTAAGTGAGCTAACCCAGCTAGTCTGAGTTTAGTCACTATCAACAGCAACCCAATCAAAATCATCATCTCTAACTGCCGGTCGACGTGTGCGTCGAGGCTGCTGTGCACGTTGAGGAGGCTGTGCCGGCTGCGGGGGTCGTCGAATGTCTGCGGGGAGGTCTGCCTCAAAGGAAGGATCGTGAGCTGGTGCCGGTGTACTCGGGAGCTCACGAGTCCCAAAAGCTGCTATGGCCCTCTCTCTCTCTCTACGTCGTGCTAATGCAAGACGCCTCTGTCTGTAAACCCAAAATCTATAATCTGCAATGGTGCGTGTGTGCCACTCTGCTCGTGTAAGCTCCTCTGCTGTAAGGACACGCTGCTCAGGAGAAGCAGCACTGCTGCTAGCACCATCACCCGCTGTGCCACTAGGGCCAGCACCACCCACGCGCTCATGTGCTGTCACCTGGCTCTCATGTAGGACTCTCTGGTAAGCGTCGAACTCATGTGAGCTCCACTCTATCTCAGGAGGCACCTCAGGCTCCTGGGCTCTATCGTCGAAGGCGTCGAGTCCCAAGTCCATAGCTGATGTAAAGTCGACAGGCCTGCCAGTCCTGGCATCTACTCGTACAAGGCCTGGGTGAAGATCATCGATGCCCAATACCCTGTACGTCGCTAAGTCGACGCGTGCACGACAGGATGGGCATGCTGAGAACCGGACGAGCTCCTGGGTGATGCAAGACAAGTGGAAAATATGTCCACATCCTAGGGCATATCCTCCTGTACTATCAATGTCCTCGATACATAAACAGCAGCACGCATCACATAGGAAGGGTGGTGCATCCTGCGGGAGAGGTCGTCGAAAAACCTCTGTGACAGGCCGTGGATATAACGGTAGGTAAGGCACTGTCACGTCCGATGATCTACGATACTCTCGAACATGCAGCATCAGCTGCTCTGCCCTGTGCTGGGCAATCTGCTCCATAATCTGATGATGCTGTGCCTCAGCTCTGGAGCTCTCTACCTCGGTCCGAGCCTACGCAAAAAAGTAAAGCATTAAAATATTTGATTAGTCTCTCATTAGGTATTACTTAAAGAAATTTGTAACTTAGGACCTTAATTATAACTCTTTAACGTGCAAGAGAAACCTACCTGCTGGATGTCGGACTCTCTCAGATGCTGTGCCTCTGCAGTAGCTGCCTCTGCCATCTGTAATGCAGCTCGTAGGCGGTCTATCTCCTCTCTCGCCTCTACCAACTCCTGAGTGAGCCTCTGAGTGGTAGGTGTGGGAACCTGCGTGACACAATCAACCATGCTGCTCATGTAAAAATATAGAAAAGTACATATAAACATGAAGATAAATGACCAAAAAAACTTAAGACGTAATATATATGTAAATACCTCCACATCTGTCGTCGGTATAGATCGTGAGAATAGGCGCACCACGTGCTGGATGCTCTCCGTGGTACTCCGTACGTCAATGCCGACCTGCGTGCCAAGAGCCTCTACTGTCGACAATGGCACAAATGAAGGATCTGTGGTAGGTGCTACACGAAGGGCTGGTGGAGGCCGCCTACCCTGGTCCTGGAGACGGCCTCGGCCAGCACCACCACCCGGACGATGGCTGGTGTAATCGACCTCCTCCCCTAAGACAAACTCCGCATATAACTGCTTTGCGAAGTATATGGGAATCTGGCGGTTGTTCGGCATCCTCCCATATGCGGCAACATATCAACTATAGATATGTGCCACCATACGAGGATGCGAACACCGCGAAATAGTGAGGGGCTTGCCCGCCCCGGGCCTCATCCCACGACTATCGAGGAAAAGATCTAGGAAAGCCCCATCCCTAATAGGAGCAAGATCACAGACCTGACGATATGTCAGGCCATGTGACACAGGAGCAGCGCGAAGGTGGGCTATCCACTCATCTACATAAACAATATCGTGAAGGTTACGAAGGGATGCAAGCATCGCCTCCAAGTCTGCCACGATATGTAATGTAGACGGAGTGTCTCTAGCACTCCTACGGATAGCCGCTAACTCGCGGTCTATCTCCGCGATGAGGTCCGCAATAGATGAGCGGCCCTCCTCGTGGCCCTCCATGCTAAAACCTAAGCCAAATGTGAAGGGTCTAATGTGAATGGTCTAATGCTTAGTGCTAAGTAGCACTAATGAAGCTAAAAACAAAGCTAATGGGCTCACTAATACTAATCCAAATCAAGAGAGCAAGAGAGTGAAAACGACTTGTGAAAATGAGGCAAAAAAAAGTTTTCCGGTTTTATAACCTCGATCGAGGTTCGGAAACATCATGCAATTTAGGGTTTGCAAGATTAACGCTCTGGATATTAGGGTTAGTGCAACATACGGCCAAGATACACACCTAATTCTAGGGTTGGGGAAGGATCGACGGCTGAGATTTGATATTACTATCTCGTTCGAGGTAAATGGACGGCCACGATTTAAAGGCATTACCACGACAAGGTATCTCGACGGTCAAGATTCATTATATACCTCGATCGAGATATTTAAACGATCGAGATCGCATCTTCCAGCATACGTGAATGGACGGTATAGATTGCGTTTCCGTATCTCGATCGAGATATTTGGACGGTGGATATTGCATCTAAGTATCTCGATCGAGATATTTGGACGGTGTAGATTGAATCTCTGTATCTCGATCGAGATATTTGGACGGCTGAGATTCGAACTCAGTATCTCGATCGAGATATGGGGACGGTGGAGATTGTATCCGATTACCTCGAACAATGAATGGTTGCGATTGGATGTAAATTTCTCGTTCGAGATACGTGGACGATGGAGATGTGCTAGTCAAATATGCCTACGGGGATACAGCGTGGCCCTGATGTGGATCCGAGTGGCATAGATATCTCGATCGAGATATTGTGGTGGCGGTGACATGTATTGGTGACATGGATGACGCCTGGCAACCCGAACCTGCTAGCGTGGCATTAGTTGGCATCTCGATCGAGATATGTCGATTTAAGCTCGGGAGGCACGTGTCGTCTTTTGATTCGCGGCACTATCACGATCGAGGTACTCCGCCCGAGATGCATGGATGTCCCAATTTTAGAGAGAGTGAATGAAAGTGAGTACCCTCATCTTGCAACCACCCTAACCATGCCTTTAGTGGGGTCACACAGTTGTTAATGCTTATGTTTCTAGACCTTATGATTCAATATTGCACTAGTAGCTGAAGTGCCTTATGGGGGAATGTGAAAGCTATGGTGTGCATAAGAATCTTACAATATTTTATCCACATGAACAATTTGAGAAAACCCAAATAACTACCATCAAGGTGTTCAAAGACATAGATGTTGGATTGAATAAAGAGAGTTTGAAGAAATTGCAAAAAGTTTTATCTCATGAAGAGATGCTGGCGTAGTTATTGAATTGAACAAAATTCATCAAGTAGAATTTCACATACAGATGGCATGTTGATCAATTTAGGGAGTGTTTAAAAAACTTTCCTCAAGGTATGGTTATTTTTGTAGTGGCTTTTATAGAGAATTACTGTTTTTTTAAAAATGAGATATAATCTATGAATTGGAATATTGATCAGTGCACCATCCTTGTGCATGTTACTTATCTACGCAACACAAAGAACAACCCTATAATTAAAGAGATGAATTTCTAGATCTCAGACAATTCAAAGAGATGCATTTCTAGATCTCAAATGATAAAACACATGACACTCTCTTTTTTTAGCATTGCTTGGTGTTCAAAGATATAGATGTTGGATTGAATAAAGAGAGTTTGAAGAAAGCCCATTTTTTTTAATCTCATAACGAGATGCTAGTAAGTAAGGAATTGGTGTAGTTATTCAATTGAGAAAAATTCATCAAGAAGAATTTCACATACAGATGGCATGTTGATCAGTTTAGGTAGTGTTTTAAAAACTCTCCTCAAGGTATGGTTATTTCTATAGTGGGTTTTATAGAGAATTACTATTTCAAGGATAAAAATGAGATATAATCTATGTATTAGAATATTGATCAATGCACCATCCTTGTGCATATTACTTATCTACGCAACACAAAGAGCAACACTATAATCAAAGAGATGTATTTTTAGATATCACACAATTCAAAAAGATGCATTTATGGATTTCAAATGATAAAACACATGACACTCTCTTTCTTAGCATTGTTTCTTGCTTCATTGCAAATGGCTACAAGATCAAGATATTTATTTCAAAAAGCATTCGTTGTGGCCAAATAAACCAGCATCACAGTTTAAAGTAGCAAGGCCAATTCACTTTGTTGGAAGGAATTTCACCCCTTGACAAATGTGGAGATGACTTGGAATCTCTTTGTATTTGGCCATGGCAACAAGAAGGTACATGATGGTGTAGGTGTAGTAGATTAATGGTGCAAGTGCATGGGGAACATGATGGTACATGTGTAGTGGTAGATTAATGTGCATAACATTTTGGAAGTAGGTGAGATGATTCATAGAGATCTTCATGAATGATCTCTAATGAATCATCTCTATGTGCACTCAAAATTATAGACAATCTCTGTGTACATTCAAAATGGAAAGAGCATTTAACATAGCTAAGGGAGTTGTGTTGGAACAATGCAAGTCCTATCGAATTGCAAGTCCTATCGAATTGCTTTGAATCTATTGAAATGTCAATTTATGGTGACTCATAGGGTGGTGTTAGGATATGTGTGTTATCTTGGCAAGATCAGAGTGA
The DNA here is from genome assembly GCF_041138505.1 of Cibotium barometz. Taxonomy (NCBI): domain Eukaryota; kingdom Viridiplantae; phylum Streptophyta; class Polypodiopsida; order Cyatheales; family Cibotiaceae; genus Cibotium; species Cibotium barometz. The sequence goes on from NC_141058.1 coordinate 26,768,856, forward strand.
CATAGTGATTCTTGAGTCACCTCTACCCATGAGTTTTAAGGGAGCCCAAATCTTCATGGGCCATGTGGAGTAATTATTACCACCAATTCATTTTAGAATTTACAGTGAGATAGCCTAAGTTCTCTATAGATTGATGATGGATTTGTGTGGACTAATGAATGTGATGATGCCTTTGAGAAATTGAAGAGTGACTTTGTTAACACACCAATTCTATGGCACCAAAGTGGGATATTGAGCTGTGTTCCTATAGTTGCCTTGAAGTAAGAAGTTTGGTGTATTCTTACACAACATGGGGAACAAATCTTGGATTACGCAATTTACTTTTCATCCAAGAAGTGTTAAATATAGTGTTAACTTGTGCTATTCCATTATAGAAAGAGCGAGATCGATAATGGTATATGTGATTAAGAAGTCTTATTTCTAATTATTTCAAAATTTTATGCGGAGCATCTATCACTTTTGTACTTGGTAAACAAGCCTTATTCTAGTGGGATAAGTTTTAAATGGAATTTGCTATTTATAGAATACGATTTTAATATTTTGGTTTGGAGGGCACACAACATTACATGGCTAATCATTTATTAAGGGTGACCTCGCTGGGAAGATAGCCCAGTGGAGTAGATGTATGTTATATGCATCTAGCCATTCAAGGTTATTTCTTTTGATTTTTGGACAAAAGGGGGGCTAGGTTTTAGGGTTTGAGTTTCAAGGTTTTTAGGACTCAAGATTTTTAGGGTTTAAGTTTTAGGGTTCGAGTTTCTTAGGGTTCATGTTCAAGATTCAAGGTACATGGTACAACTCCAGGCTCAGAGCTCATGGATTATGGCTCAGGGATCGGGACACTAAGGGATCATCATTGCTCTTGTTGGTTCATGGATCATGGCTTAGGGTTTATGGTTTAAGGTTTTAGGGTAGGGTTTAGGGATCAAGATTTAGTGTTCAGATCGAGGGAGGCATACGACCAATGCCACAAGGGAAATCACCTAGAGCCCTTGGCCATGTTTCCTCAACTACCATAAGCCTACAACCTCAGAGCCATGAAGGCAAAGAACCACTGCCATTGAAAACTGCATATGTTTACCCATTCCTAGGGTTAACAAGATCTACCACCATTATCTTACTTCAAGGAGTCATGATAGATACACCAAAAGGTCTTACATTCAAGATATGAAGCAATAGTGTCCAAAGCTACAACTTGGACGGGCACTCGTAAATGGTGGAACAGAGTATTTATGGCAATTCTTGCTTCAAGAGCGTGTAGTAGTCCTAAGTGATGTATGTCATGGATATATTATGAGAGTAGTAATTGTAATAGCATTAGGCCTCTTATGAGCCCAAGTGCTCGACCGGCCATAGTTTAAGTGAGTGTGAACAATTATGGCCATGTATATAAGTGAATATCTCTCATAATACAACATACTCTCTCATTGTGCAATTGAGTCTCGCTCTTGTTAATCCTCTTGCTAATCTCTCTCCCTAATGCATGCTAGTGAGTGTGTGTGAGTGAAGTGAGGTGAGAGGAGGGATGAGTACCCATAGTGCAATGTGGCGGTGTGACAAAACTTGCGGGAGGTGCGTTGGAATTGCTTCTCAAGGAGTTGTAGAGCTTGGAGATCTCAAGGGTTATGAGCTCAGCCATTGGAAAGATCCTCATGATAGTTGCGGTTCACTAGGTAATCTCTTTGGATGTGTTTCAATAAGGAGGGTTAGGGTGAGCCTTAATATTTTTGGCGCTGATGTCGGGGAGCCATTCCTTGGCTTTTTCCATCGTTTTTCCTATAATCTACACATTACCCATTGCCCATTGTCTTGATTAATGGTTTTCCATGAAAAATATGTGGATTTGGTTTAGAATAGATCCCTCTATTGTCCCTCAATAAAATCCCCAAAATAGAAATAGGTTCTATATCCGTTGGAAGGCTAAGGATAAATTTCTTAAAACTCTAGAAATCAACACTGGGGTAGGGAGAGTGAAATGGGGAAAGCTCTTCTTCTTTGTTTTTTGTAAAGAATGCTTTTTGTTTAATTTTTAATTTAATTTACTGTTTTTGTTGTTGTTATTGTGTTTTTTCATGTTCTTAGGGATTGCATATAGTTTGTATTAGGCTAAGTTTGCATCCATTGCATTAAAAAATGCAATAGAATGCAATTCTTAGTGAATGTTAGCTCTCTTTATTAGTATTAAACATAGAACTAAAATCATTAATTTTAGCTTAATTATGTGCTTTTTGTTTGAATTATTTGCATTAGAGTGTTAGCAAGCATTAGAAGTAACTTAATCTTTTAAAAAATTTCTCAAAACCATGAAAAAAATCCTTGAATTTGACTAATTTCTCTTAATGGACTGGTTTTTTGTCATTAAGGGCGATTAATCTTATTCAAGAGGCAAAACAAAATTTAGGAAATGTGTTAATTGGGGTCTAAATTGATCATATGAGTAGTCAAAATTAGTGTATTTGAGTGTTTTGAAAGTATCTAGATGCATCAAAACACCTAATTACATCAATTTCTTCATTAATTAGAGGACTTTGACTCTCTTTGCTTAATTTTACCTTCAAAGAGGAGACCAAAATTAAGAGTCTAATTAATCTTCTATTTTCGATTAATTTACACATTTGTTGATGCACATAGATTAGAATTACCTTTCTCTATCCAATGATGTGCTGAATTGTGTGAATGAATCAGGGATTAGTGGTTAATTAAAGTCCTTGATTAGTGTAAAAAAGGAAAAACATTAGTGAAAGGATTAATCTTTGATAAATTCTTAATAATTTTTTTTACATAACTCATTAAGTCTAATGAGCATTCAATGAGTAGATACTCATGAGTTGTCAAATTGTCCATTTTGGGGGTCATTTATGAAGGTGTAAGGGGTGTCATAAAAAGGTTGACTTTTTTGATTCCCACATCTTTTTGGGAAAATGCCCATATCTCCATAATTTTAAATTCAAAAAATATCCCCCACCACAAAAGAGGAAATTCGTATTTCTCACTAGACTCAAAAAAAAATCGAAAAATGGTTCATGTCGTGAACCATTTCTGCACTTTCACGGCCTAAGGTTTCACTCCCTAAGAGTCCACACCGGGGAAAAAAATAAAAAATTAACTTTTTCGTGTGAAGTCTGGTTCATGGCATGAAATGCTAAGGTTTTACGGCGTGAAACCCTTTGTTCAGGCCCCCGAGAAAAAAAAATTTGAACTTAATTTTTTCGTGAAGTCTGCTTCACGACGTAAAACCTTAACGTTTCACGGTGTGAAACCCTTTATTCACGCCCCTGGAATTTTTTTTTCCAAAAAATGGTTCATAGCATGAACCATTTCTACACTTTCAAGGCCTAAGGTTTCATGCCCTAGGAGTTCGTGTCCAAAAAAAAAATCCAAAAAATGGTTCATGATGTGAACCATTTCTGCACTTTCACAACTTACGGTTTCACGTCCTAGGAGTCTCCGCAAAAAAAAATTGAATTTAATTTTTTCGTGGAGTTTGCTTCACGGCATGAAACACTTCGTTCATGCAAAAAAGAAAACAAAATGGATAAAATTTGTGAAGTCCACTTCATGCTGTGAATTACACCCTACTAGTTCATGACGTGAAAGAGGGTCCGTTGGTAAAAAAAAATCCTATTTGGAGGCCCGTATCTCCTAAACCATATATCCAATGAAGGTGCTCTAGGGCTCATCAAAAAGTTGACATCGAGCTCTTCAGCATTGGACCGATCGTCTGAAGTCAAAATCGACCGTTTTGGCCTCCGACCAGTAGCCTCAAATTCGACCCAGAAATCGAGGCAACAAATAGCCCCTCGAAACCATAAAAAATCATAAAAAATAGCGCAAAAATGACGTCGAATCATATTTGGTTACTTTTTAAGGGTTTAAACAACAAAATCACGAATGACTCAGGAAACAAAGTTGTAGTACTCCAAAAATACTACAACTATCTCATGTAGAGTTTTTTAAAATTCCTTTTGGAACACCCTCAAAAACGTGCTACGAAATTAAAAAAAAATTTCTATTTTTTTCATCTTGAGATAGTGATGAAAAATAGGTTTTAGGACCTCCTCTTCCATCTGGGAAGTTACTAGCATGCACTTTTTCTTAAAAAATATCTCTAAGAGGTCGTTCACGTGCTTATAACGCCTAAGCTAATTAGAGCAAACGGACACCCGTTTAAAGAGAACGCTAGGTCTCTTGAGGAGGCTGTAATGGGCTGTGAGAAAATATAAAAAGCAAAAAAAAAAACGTGTGCTTGCTCATTAAGGAGCAATTATGCAATCAGACATGGCAAATGATAGAGGGATTGCCAGGGATCACACAAGGACTGAACCTAATGGTTGACATCTTCGAGCCATTGAGATCTATGCTGCAAAAGCACCTCCTAATACCATTGGCCATGCCTATAACAAGCATGTCATTGAGTTTTACACCACCTGTTACTTCGATCCCACCGGGCTTGGGTTCCTTTTACCTAACATTCCCACAAATCCTATAGGTGTACCAACCCTTTCCTGGATGCCCACACCTTAGATATATTGACTAGTCTAGGAAAGGGGGGTAGCCCAAGGACTCAGTGAGTCTCCCCCAACAAGAGCACTCACATATGGTCTCAATGACATACAAAAATAGAGCCGTACAGATTTCCAAAATTATGGGCAAATACGACGGAACAACAGACTCTGTTCAATTCATTCAAATGTTTGAACAGAGATGTGAAGCCTTTGGAAATCCCAATTGTCCCACACCAAGATACATGCGTTGAACCTATGATTAGAGGGAAAGGCTAGTCAATGGTTCATCACATTGATGTTGGCAATCAAGACCACATTCAAAACCTTGAAAACAGCCTTTATCCACGGCTTTTCCAGACAAGGTGATCGGTGGAGTGCAGCAAAAGAACTCTATTCAATTGAGCATAAACCAAATGAATCCATTAGAGACTTTATCCTACGGATAAAACTCTTGGACTCACGATGTGAGCCATGGGAAAAATTAAACAATTTTCAATTGAAGAGATGTTTCATGATGGGCTTAAAGAATAACAGCTTATACAACTTGTTCATTGTATCTAATCCGAAAACATTCGATCAATGTTGTAACAAAGCAATACGTTTAGATGACAACATGCTGAAAGATGATTACACTATGAGGTGTTCCTTATCTAAACCAAGTGAAGCAATGGCAAAAGAAAGATTGATCTCAGAATTGTCATTCCTCGAATTCTATGCAGTCTTGTTTAAAAGCTTTTAATCGACATCTCTAAGAGAGGATGAAATCCTTCAAAACCAAACATCCTTAATGTTTACAAGTGAGGAACGAAATGCCTTGTGTTGAGTGCAATAACTACGACCATCCCAATCCCCATTGTGCAACAAGGCACCTATATTTTTATACAGCATATATTGTAAAACCTTTGATTATGATACCAAAAAGTGTCCCACTTCATCCACAATTGACTCAAAACCTCCATCTCCCGTACACCAAACAGAAATAGTATAAAGGGTAAAAACTGCTTAGGAAGTAGTTAATCGAACACTTCAGTGTTTCTATTGTCGTGGACCTCACAAGGTGGCAGACTGCACAGTTTGGAATATTTCCATGTCCATAGTCACTGACACTTTGCGACCCATGTGTGAACGATGTGGCATTGATCACGTGTTCCAAGATTACCCAAGACATGCAACTTGTCTCACAAAATACAACTCTTAACATCTTAAATGTACAAAATGGGCAATTGTCCACGGTACCCTTGAATGTCCTTACACGCTTACAAGCTAAGGCACGAGCAATGGTAAAAAAGAACACAAAAGCTAATACTTGAACATGGGTAGACAATACCCTTGAATGTGCTTACACACTTACAAGCCAAGGCACGAGCAATGGTAAAAAAGAACGCAAAAGACAATACTTCAACATGCTTTAAAGAAGAATACAAAAGAAAAACCAAAACCTTCTATAAACACAAGAAAAACAAGGGACATCAAACCATCAAAAACAGGGTTGGATTAAAGGATAAGGAAAAGGAGCCTATGGAGGTCATAAACCCAAAAGGGGACATAAACCCAAAAGAGCCAAAAGCTATACATGATGTAGAAGCATCCACCTCAAATACCACCACACAAACCTCAAAACCTATATGTGCAACACAAGATACAAAAGCCTAAAAGAAAATTTAATCTCGTTGTATGGGCAAACATAAAGAAAGCCTGACGCTCCAAAGAAAGTCATAAGATGAAACAAGTTATAGTACGTCACTTAGTGAGGATGAAACAAGTTCCGACTCTTCACTCAGTGCACCTCATAGACCAATCAAGAAACTAGAACCCACCCAACCACCCAACCACCCCAAATTGAAAATCATGATCGTATGACACATGAACGTAGAAAGCAAGCTCAAGAGAGCATGCTTAGCTTGGTTGAGTGTCTTACAGGATCACTGGTTGTGATTGAGACTCATAATGCCAATCCTAAAAAAACAACCAAAATAAACCACCCAGAGGAGTACCGCTTCCCCTTTCAAGAGGAAGACATACTCTCTACAAAAGAGTCATTCGAGATAGATTGCACGAATTACATGGTTGAGAAAGCACGTGAGAAATTCAATAATTTCCTTACAAAATCAAAGCATTCTCTCAAAACCTCATTTGGAGGAATGCTCTTCTCTCATGTGAAGCCAGCATAACATCAGCACTTTCACCTTTAAGGGCTCAATATGAGTTATACCAAAATATAAAGAGCTCCATAGAATAGGACTGTGAGGTTTCGCAAGTTTCCAAATAGACCTCATTTAGAATTATCAAAGCACCAAGTGTGCCAGTGTACACATAGTTAAATTTGCAGCAATGTGATGAGCTATGGTGGATCAAATGCAATGATCAACATGATTAGCAAGTAATTAGAAGGTGATTAAGATGAGATTAGTGCACAATTAATCTAATAGCTTAATGTAGGCATGGATACTAAAAAACCCGCAATTTCTCATTAGGCCAATGCCTCAATTTATAGATTTTACATCCACAAGATACCAAGGATTTAATCCCACTGATTTCTCCTTGATTTGTGCCACCTTCCCTACATCTGGGTCCACAAGATACCAAGCATTTAATCCCACTGATTTCTCCTTGATTTGTGCCACCTCTCCTACATCTGGGGACACCTTTTCCTAGAATCTTTCCACACCCCTATATTCACTCATGCTACCCTTGATTCTCTTATTTAGTAGATTCTTCTCACCTTTTCACTGCTACCCACTCAATTACACACTCCCTTTTATAGTCTCTAGCTAAGGGCTTGTTCCTGCGCACACACCCATTCACTTGCATATTTCAACACCTTCCCTTAAGTGAATAATTCTAGCACACCTGGACCCTATACCAAGTTTCCCTCTTACTTGGTAGCTCGCCGACCAGTGCCTCAAGTTCCTAACTCAGAGTCCACACTCTCTCTCTATGTGTCCAAGGCTACTACAAGTGCCCGTAACTTTGACCAAGTTTCCCTCTTACTTGGTAGCTCGCCGACCAGTGCCTCAAGTTCCTAACTCAGAGTCCACACTCTCTCTCTATGTGTCCAAGGCTACTACAAGTGCCCGTAGCTCGCCGACCAGTGCCTCAAGTTCCTAACTCAAAGTCCACACTCTCTCTCTATGTGTCCAAGGCTACTACAAGTGCCCGTAACTTTGACTAAAGTGCTCACACATACATCTATCACATGGCCTACATCATTGGTGGCTCAGAGGTTGTTTTACTCTATTGGGGCAAGTTACAATGGATTGTGGAGTTTCTTTCTCAGAAAAGATGCCCTGACTCCTCTACCTTAGGAGTCTCCATGAAGTTTGCCGATGCCGATCCTTCTTCATTTGATTTGCTATAGCAGCCTCTAGCCATGTGTCCTGGCTTCCCACATGTGTGGCAACAAGTGAAGGTCCTTCCTCCTCCCCTGCCTCTTCCTTGTCCTCATCCTCGTGCGAGGCCTCCTCGGATGTAGAATGCTTTCTCCTCTCCAGTTGTTGGTTCCAATCCTTTCTTCTCTTTGACCTTGTTCTCTTGCTCTAGTAGAGCTCCTTCTATCTTATGTAGCTTCAAATCTGGTACATTCTTTAAGGTTGCCACAATGTTCTCATACTCTCCCTTGTCCACACTTTTTGGAAGCACTGCTAGTGCCTCGCCATCTTCTACTTTCTTCCCAATGGCTGCAAGTTGTTGCTTAATGATTTTGTATTTGTTCAAGAGTGTGGTTAGAGGTTCACTTTCCTTCATGTCAAGTTTGTAGAATTGCATTAGCAGATTTATCTTTGAATTTTTTGCTTGAGTGCCAAATAATTTGTTAAGTTCATCGCATGCATCTTTAGCTTGTTGTATCCTTGCAATGTGGTGAATGATTTCATCATTTAAGCTAAGTGCAATGAGCCCTAATGCTTTCTCATTTTTGTTCTTCGACTCATTCTTCCCATTATCCACTGGACATTCATCGCTTCCCTCAATTAGCCCCCATAGATTCTTCCTCATGAGCAAGTGTTTGCCATGTATGAAATTGCTCCCTGTTAAATTTAGCTATTTCTTGTGTAGTGCTCATGATGATGTGAAGGGGGTCTTACCTCTTGATCCAATTCAAGATTCAAGGGTAGTGTCTATCCTTTTACAACTCCGATTTGGTGTTAAATGATGATTACAACATATTTACAAGCATGAATAGATCTGGTGGATCAAATGCAAGGATTAACATAATTAGCAAGTAATTAGAAGGTGATTAAGATGAGATTAGTGTATAATTAGTCTAATAGCTTAATGTAGGCATGGATACTGAAAAACCAACAATTTCTCATTAGGCCAATGTCTCAATTTATAGATTTTATGTCCACATAATGCCAAGCATCTAATCCCACTGATTTCTCCTTGATTTGTGCCACCTCCCCTACATCTCGGCACCTTTTCCTAGAATCTTTCCACATCCCTACATTCACTCATGCTACCCTTGATTCTCTCATTTAGTAGATTCTTCTCACCTTTTCACTGCTACCCAGTCAATTATAGACTCCCTTCTTTTGCAGTCTCTAGCTAAGGGCTTGTTCCAGCACACACCCATTCACTTGCATATTTCAACACATTTTGGGTACTCTTGAAAAAGCTGAAAGCCAAAAAGAGGATGAAAGTGAATGTGAATATGAAACTGAAAGAGCTGAAGCTGAAACAAAAACTGAAACAACCATGGTTCCTCTTTAAGATTCTATCATGGTATGGTTAGATTTCCCTAGAGGCAATGATGTTAAGCGTAAACACACATTGATTAGCCCTCGAGATAGTCATAACATCACGACAATGACACTTGGGTGTCATTGGGACAACCTAAACTCCTCCCTTCAGACAATGGTCTTGCAAGAGGAGCCAATGGACAAAACATTGAAGTTCCAGGTTACTTAGCTATGCTACTCAAACAATCAATGGAGATGTGGAATTTACATTCCATGTTACCCTAGATTCACTTGAGTATGATGTTATGTTTGGTGGAACTTGCATTAGGGGAAGGTTGAGGTCTATGGGGGCCCTTTAAGCTGCCATGAGATTAAAGAGATAATTAGTGTGAAGGTGAATAGGAAAAATACATGTGTACAAAAATGTTGGGTTGATTAACACTAGTTTGGTACCAAAACAGGACACTTGAGTGTCCTTTTTTGGGGGTTGCGAAAAAAAATCAAACTCCTAATGTAGGCTTTAAAAACCAAAATGCTTCATTGGGCATGTAGAACATAACCCTATGCTTATGTAAAAAATGCTAAACATATAAAATACCTTTTTATTTGGAAGTACATAAGCAACAAAGTAGCATATGTCTTGAAAATGAACATTTTTCAGGATTTTTCCAAATATGCAAGCATCATTCTCTAAAAAAAAAATCCAATGATATCAATAGCATTTTTCCCAAGATATTTTGCTAGCATATATCAGTCCAAGGAGGTAGAAGTTCACCAAAAAAATCATTTTCCTTTCCTAGAATTTTTTCCAAAAAAGTTGCATAAAATCAACAAAAGTAACGCGTATTATCAAAACTCAATCATAATGTAGCCCTATCGATGAGAATGTTGATTATTGGTTTTCATGCTTGAGATGAGATAAATAAGCCATAATTTGATGTGTATGACACTAACTTAGCCTCCACTTAAGTAGGTTCTTATCGCCTAGTTCTAAAAAAACTATAAAAAATAAAAATGTAAAATTTGATCATCTTTTATAAAAAACTAATCATAACTATGCTTGCACAATTAGTCTACACCTATAGTTACAACAAATACTGCACTTACACAACTTTCCCCTTTGATGAAAATCAAAATTAGGCTCATAATTAGACATTTTATGTATTAAAAACAGGTTGCGCAAAAGGCCATGTATGAGAAGAGGCCCAAAAAGTGGCTCTAAAGTTTTGGAAAATTCAAAACAAAGTAGTATTTACCCTATATAACATGGGTGCACCTCAAGTTTTACATTATTAGCTTGCATATGGAAGGAGAAAAATTCATGCTCCACCTGTATAAAAAACGTCATTTCAATATTAGCGAGTCAAAAATTTATCCAATAATTGTTGTTTGATGATTCCAGGATTTAGTTTACATCATGGGCTTTCCATCAAGCCAAGTTTCATGATCAAACTATGTCCCTTCTAAAAGTTATGTCCAAATTACTACTATTTTGAAAACAGCAAAAATCATGCGTTTTATCAACATGTGTCTAAGAAAATTAAAATATTACCTTGCAAAAGCTAAGAAAAGTGCAATTTAAAAAATCTCAAGGATTTTTTGGGTCTTGAGGAACATCTGTGGATGTTAAGCATTTCAAAACTCTTAATAGATTGCCCACAAAAATTCAAGAAAAATGCTAACTTTTCAGGACACTTTAGTGTCCAATTACAGAACTAGTGTTAAGAACCTAAATCTTGTGGTCAAAGGTAGAATCTTACCTTTTTCAGATCTGCAGAGCAAAGAAAATCTTCAATATCTTTTCTTTTTATATTTTTATAAAGGAAAAGTTTTAAAAAGTTACCCCCCTCACTTCCCTTTTCCCTCCAAAAGTAGGGGCGTGTTTCTCTCTCCTCCCTTTTAGACTAACCCACTTTTCCCATCTACCACTCTCTACACCCTCACTTGTAGCCCTATCTTCATCTCCAACTTGAGGAAAGCTCTTTGCTACCAACTACTCAGAGAAAGCTCTTTGCTACCAACTACTCAGAGAAAGCTTTGTTATCAGCCTCTCTCTCTCTCTCTCTAGAGGAAGCTCTGTTATCAGACTCTCTCTCTCTCTCTCTCTCTCTCTCTCTATGTGCACAAGCAGGCACCTAATGCAATCTCTCATTAGCTTTCTTTTGAGGAAAGCTCTTTGCTACCAGCTACTCAGAGGAAGCTCTGTTATCAGTCTCTCTCTCTCTCTCTCTCTAGAGGAAGCTCTCTTATCAGACTCTCTCTCTCTCTCTCTCTCTCTCTCTCTCTCTCTCTCTCTCTCTCTCTCTCTCTCTCTCTCTCTCTCCAAGAAGCCGTGCCTTCATATTTATAAGTGAGTTGTTACTAACACCTAAACTTTTTCTCTTGTAGAAAGCTTATATTTTTGACAAGTTTGCTGCACGTGGAGGTGGAGTTCGTGTGCAATCCGATGGACGAGATACCTCCCTGATTCATTACCTTCCTAGCCTCTCTCCATCATTTATTCGAGTAATCCATTTAGAGTACTCTGAGGAGGCACAAGCAGAGCTCATCAAGTGTAAAGCTCTAAGTGGGGTTCTCACCGAATATGGGCTAGTAAATAATGCAAACAAATGTATACTTATTAGCAGGGAGGCAGCTATGTATACATTTGCAGGCAACTACACCGGCCATGTGCTAAGCCATTGTGCTACATTAATCTCCAAAGGTGTAACCAATCCTAGTATTATAGCTAATAGCCTAGGTGAGAAAGCCACGCAGAGTGACCAAGATAAAGAAGCTCTAAGAAATCTTCTCAGGAACTTGTAATTTTCTTTCTACGAATTCAATACAAAATGTATACTTTTTTAATTGTAATGTTTTTAAGAATTCTCAAGCATTTCTCTTGTTTATTTGTTGTGTCAACACTGTGCCCTATAAACTATTGGCAGCCATGTGAATGTGTAGGAAATTTTATTGATAATGATCAAATATTTGTTCAAATATTGTCAATTAACATCTAGCTGAAATCTAGCAGTACAAAATCTGAACAATTTAAAAAAAAATCAAAATTTTTTACATTTTTTGATGTTTGTAGGCAGATTAATCATCAAAAAGTGTACAGAATGCATGAATGAGTAGAAAAATGGAAAAAAAGGCATGTGCGCCTACGGTGCCAATTTAAGCATTTCAAATATGAAGAAAGGCTTAATTTCGCGCCGTAGCGCACAGGTCTTTTTTTTAAATTATTCTATTCATTCATGCATTGTGTACACTTTTTTGATGATTAATCTGCCTACAAACATTTAAAAAAAAGAAAAAAAATTGATTTTTTTAAAAATGTTGTATCTACTGCTGCCAGACTTCACAAGGTGATTTTGAGCCCCAAATGGCTTTTTTTGGTCCCTGAGCTTTTCTGAGGCCTTATTGAGCATTAAGCCTTTTTTTTGGTCCTAAAATAAATTCAGTTTAATTTTGTTTCTGCACTATGTAAGGATCCTTTATTCAATGCCAACAACAATACCACATATAACAAGATAATAATCAAATTTCATATTTGTTTTCACAATCACCTTATCAATAATACAAATTTTGTTCCTATTTGACTAAAGCACTTAATACATGATCAACAGTTTTACCCATTCAAACCACAGTACATGAAATGAAATGCTGCTTTTATAAAACAGTTGAAACAAATAAAAACGTTGGTTAACGAGTCATTTACAATATCTTATAGATTCAAAAAAATTTATTACAATGTTGGAGATTATAAAAGGCACAAAGGCCGCATAAAAGATTAATCCTATCCAATAAAGCCTTCCCTATGGAGCGCTTTATCCTGGCGTAGATGTAGTACAAGTGCCATGTCAACAGGCTTTAGGGTCACCCTTTTGGCGTGAGCATGGCACAGCACTGAATCTTGAAATAGAGAGACCAAAATTGTTTCTGACGCCTCTTGGAGGGCCTCGAGTGCCGTACTCTGGACTTGAGTGACCCTCACTGTACTTGTTGATGACTTCTTTTACAACTCTTGCAAAAGGGGCCTTAGCCATGATGGGGTCTGTGCTCTTTTGGTACTTTCTGATTTCTTGCAGAGCCACGGTCCCCGGTTTCCATCTTCTCTTCTTTTTGGCTACAGGGGGTGGTGGTGGATGCGACCTCTCTTCCCATGGTTATCTATCATTTCTAAAAATTTTTCGCCTTTCTTGTTCAGCTGGATCTAGAGTTAGTCTTCTTTTACTTGCTTCTGCCTTTTCTTTTCTTGTTCTTGTTTTAATCTGCGTGCTTCTTGAATTCTTTGTTGCTCCTCTTGCTCCCGTCTTTCCCTCTCCCTCTGCTCCTCTTGCTCCCTTATTTCCCTCTCCCTTTGCTCCTCTTCTGCACGTTCCTTCTTTCTCTTGACACAAATATTTATTCTTTGTTTTTTAGGTGGAGGCTGGGGCTCACCCCTCTCAAGTTCCTCATGTAGTGTTTGTACTAAGAGCCTATCCTGCTCCTCACGATGGCTTATTTCCTTTGCTTCATAGAAGTCAACAGCCTGTTGATACTGCTCTTATGCTCAGTACAGAGAAGTGCTTCTTGGTCTTCCTTAAATGCGACCCTTAGCTCCTCTTCTAGCTGCTGAGGGAGTAGGGCTTGCTCTTGCTCTCTTCTTCTATGCGCCTCCTCATCAATCTGGCATTGTTGCTCTTCTAGCACACGCTGCTGCTGCTCAACCTCCTCTGAGAGAGGTCGGGGGAATGGTGTACGCGTGGCTCTAAATGAGCCGGTGTCTCCAGGTTGCTTGGAGACATCCTCAATATTGCCCAGTCCTGAAAACACATCTTGCTATACACCTTCCTGTTGAGTCTCTACCTCTCTGTCCATGCTTGTATGCTTCTTTTTGATGCATTTTTGCACTTATTAAAATGCTTGTGCCGCGACGACTGCCTGTATCAAATTGTGTGCACGAGACGGTATGTTTGGGTTCTCAGTCTTGCGTGCAGTGTGCTTAGTTCTAGCCATCCATTGACTTACACGAGTGAATGAATATGAAAATGTACTTTTAAAACTGACTTTTACAAGTTTATATAGTTTTTGAAAAAACTTATTGATAAAAAAAATATCTCTAGAAATTAAAAAAAAAAGCTTTGACTTAAAAAAGGGTATAATTTTTTAATATGGAACCCATTTTCGACCAATACGCCTACGCGCACTGAACCACTCATGCATCCCATGCATGGCACCTGATGCTCGCCATGCAATTGCTCGTAGATTGACATTTTTTACAACCTTTCATAGTAATGACACCTACCCTTTTGGTTTTTGTCGGCGTCGACCTCCCAAACTGCGATAAATCCAATTAAACATCTCATGCAAGGCATTGCTTTTTTCCTTACCACTCCACCATGTTGCATGTTCTTAAAGTATGCTACCTTAGCTTGATAATGAGAGCGCTCCATTCCTTGGGTGCTCCAAATTGCCATTGGACCATATTGGTCGAGAAAAAACTTTGTGTGGGCAAATATAATGTGCAGCAACAAAGATCATATCAGAATTTTACTATTTGGCGATTAATACCAGTAAATAGAAAGGTAAATACCATATAGTGGGTGATATGTGTTTCTCCCCATGCATCAACCATTTGCTGAGTAAATGTCTTTAAGTTTGTAATCTCCTCAGCAACAAGTGGAGCCTTTTCTAGCAATTGAATCATTTTATCAAGTGACTCCCACAGCCTTGCACGCTTGAGACCAAGCTCTGTATTATTCCCACGATAAGTGGTGCATTCACAAATGGCCTTCCATATCTCATATTTTGTGTGACTATTGTACCCCTCGTAATTTGAGAGAAGGTGTCTAGCTTTGGACCCACCCATGCATATTTTGTTTGGATTATCCTGACCCGGTCCTGACTTTTTAGTATCCTTAGAACTTTACAACACCACCATGAAGCCCCATGCTTGAAAGGACATCTTCTAGCTTACTGATGCATTCGTTGTTGCGAAGATGTTCAGGCTCCATATTCCATGCATAATTGATATGTAACTTCAGTAATTTGTCCATTATGCATAACCTAGCATGAAGTGTGCAAATATGAACACGGGAAAGTGGAATCTCTAATATAGGGCTCCATGAGATATCTTCTTGATCACAATTAGACAGACAATTGGTATTACAACTCATAATGCCATTAACCCACTGCATAGGTTTCTTTGGATCTTTGTTTTGCATTGTACTCATTGAAGGTGGTTGTACATTTTTCTTGCCCTTTGTTTGGTTTTCTTGGTGGCTGTAACCTTACTTGAAGCTTTGCCGCATTCAATATACTCTGATTTTGAATCGTAGCAATAAATACATGGAAAAAAAGTATTTGCTCCTAGCTTGCATCCTAGCATACACTTCAATGTCTTTAAATCCCCTGCCATGTGCCATTCAACTGTAAATGTTCCTACATCTTCCACATGCAAAGTCTCTCCTTTTGATTGCAATGATATGACGTTTGGGATGCCTGTTCGGGTAAGGTACCATCGCAATGTATCATTCGTCTCCTGTGGAAGCTCAAATGCTGACAACCACCATATATTCTTTTCTGATTGCACTCCATAGTAATCTTTTCCCTGAGATTGCCTTCCCGTGTTGGAATTTGAGGCTTGTGCACTACAGTCAAGAAGATTATCATCCTGTTCTGGATTTCCTTTGATAGCCCTGTTCATAAGTGTTAGGCTGACTCTTTCTAATTTTTATCCTTTTACAATTTGACACTCATCAAGCTTTAACACAAACACAGCCTGACCTTGGCACTCCTCAATGCTTAGACCATAATAAGAAATCATAGCTCTTTGAAGGGTCCTTAAATCAATAAAGACATTGTTATACTTGTTGTATTAAATACTTTAGAAGTACATACAGGCAGAGCATCCTCCACATGACGGTAGCCACCTAACATGTTTGCAATGTCTAAGTTTGCACTTTTTCTTGCCATGGTTACACTATATGGAGTTGGTAGCATGGGTCGTAGAAGTCCTTTAGCACAATGACCTAGTGTAAACACCCTGTAAATGGCTTCATATCCCTTCCTACTGACACCAGCACTATCACATGCATCCATAATCTGTATGGGGCTTACCATATTTTGTAGCTCTCCATAAATTTTGTTTCGGATTTGCTTAGCTATTTTGCATGTGGGATCTTCTAGCAGCTTTGATATGTCTGACAACTTAACAACATGTTTCAATATGCCTTCTCTACATTCCTCAGCACCACATTCATATCCCATCATATCCCCAGCAATATCTCTACATGGAACATAAATACAAAATAACATCAATATGTTTCACAAAACAGAATGGCATGCAAAACAATGGCAAGAATAGAAGTTACCTTGTTGCTCGTACACGTCATTTTCTTGCTCCACTTAGGGTTGCCAAGGTTTCTGGAACTGACGCTTTCTCTTCCATTGTCGAAAGCCTACTGGAGCTTCTTCAAGCTTGCAAGGTGTCATTGCTTGTTTTGTGCATCTTGTTTGGCTACATTCATCTTGTCCCGTTCAATATCAAAGGCCTGCTTAAGCAACAAGTTGTTCTTTTGGAGCTCCTGATTCTGAGTTTTCAAGTTGTTCACCACTTCTTCAAGCCTATCAATGTCCTTCTTGTATTGCTGCTGCAACTCATGCCATAAGCCTCGAAAATGCACTCTTGCATGCGATTCCTGAGCTGCAACAAAAGAAAGCCTCCTACAATAGCCAAATAGACCATTAGCTCCATCACCTACATACGTAAGAAATGTAGTCATATTAACAAAATGAGGTGGAGCATTGGTGAGCGGGTCAATAGGGTATATGAATCCATTCGTCCAGAGGTCAATACATTTTTGCCCTTGTGATCGAAGAGTACCCAATGGCACATTGGTCACACCACTTGTTTTTGTGTTGCGGATGGTAGCATACTCAGCACAGCCAAATCTACATGTAACCTGAATTTTGGTGCTCTGTTAGATATATCTTCAAGTGGCATTTTCTTTAGGGTTAGGCAATGCTGAAAAGTGCTTCTTGTAGAACACAATGCGAGAGTGAGGATAGGGTATTCTGAGGAGAGTGCAATGAAGTTTTGCTGTAAAAAATATTAGAAGATCATAGATGGATAGTGATTAGGTAATAGGAGAAAGGACAAGGAAGATGGTAAGAGGCATAGAAGATGGTGGATTGAGGTTTAAATGCAACATAACACAGTAGAGAGAGAGAGAGAAAGATGTAGAATGTAGATGGAAGTAGGGGATATGTATGCTAAACAATGCAAGAATGGAAAGTGGTAAGCTCTGAAGCTATGGAGGTTGACAGAGGGATTTTTTGCACTTCAATGTGGGAAAGACATGAGAGAGAGAGACAGAGAGAGAGAGAGAGAGAGAGAGAGAGCATAAAATGATAAAAAGATGAGGCATGGAGGATGAGAGAGTGTGAGATATCAGCATTTGGAAGTGCAGAGGTTATGGAAGCTTACTAATCAGAGCTGCTTGGCCATGGCACACCCAAATGTGAGAAAGGGGAAGAGAAAGAGAGTTTCAGTGAGATGAGGGTGTCTTAGAGAGAGAATGTAGAGAAAGAAAGTGGTGGGAGTCCTAAAAGTGGAGGGAAGAGAGGAGGGAAGGCTTTTCAACCATTTTGAATTTGGTGAAACCAAAAAGTTACCCCCAATTTAGCTCAAGCAAATATATATTTGAAAAAATATAAATTCAAATAATGATTGCATAAAGATCCCCTTTTCAGGCCTAGTCAAAGTTTGCTTAGAGTCCTTAAGCAAAAGTACTTAAAAACATAATATGGCAGCTTAAAGGGCCCCCATAGACCTCAACCTTCCCCTAATGGATATGTGACACGTTGTATTCCATAGATGAATCCAGGCAAACAGTCACCTTGAACACTCCTACACAGACATTGTACAATTGCTATTACGGGAGGAAGAGACCTTGGAGGAGCTAGAACTTCCAACATATCTTACTGAAAAGATCCCTAGGATTCTGGTTGGATTGAAAATTTTAAATAAAATTACCACAGCTCAAGCACAAATTTATCCAACACGAGAACACAATCTCATGACCCTCGAGTTATGGGATTTATTAGGTCAACCAACACTTATGGCACATCCTGAAAGAATTCCCTTTACATAAGACTTGAACATGCCATGTTTGGGGTACTTTGAACATACAATGTATATTGTAACTAACCCCCTTACTTGCAAGTTTTTGTGGTTGAGTATGTGTTGGAAGCATATTTGATCTTCGGGCATAAATGGACTATTGCTGCCCAAACACCATTGTGCTTTGCTAGCGATAGAGTCATTATAACTCAAATTTAGGAATTTTGAAAAATATGCACAATTTTGGGACAATTCTTTGTTAGATCCAATACAATGTTTACTGTGCGATATGCAAGATTTATTATTGGATGTTCTCAACAAGCATTCTTTGTTAGATCCAATACAATGTTTACTGTACGATATGCAAGATTTATTATTGGATGTTCTCAACAAGCATTTGAATAATGCGATATGATTTATATACTATTGTACATTTGTATCAAGTGTATATGATGTTGGTGGTGGGATGTAAATTTGCCTGCACACACACACACACACACACACACACACCAGGAATTAAGCTTGTTTATATCACATAGCCTCCAGTTGACCATCAAACACAAAAACTTTAACAAATAAAGGATATTCAATGTAACTTTAAGTTGTAAGAAAGTCTAGGTGATAGAATTAAAAAGATCACCATCTGTATTGAATCAAAATTCTTGAACAATGGGTGAACTAGAAATGTAAAAGCTTAAGAAAGCCTTACAATCTGAATAATGATTGAACTATGAGTTTGGTAACTTCATACAACATTGCTAAAAGATTACGAAGCTAGTTGCCCATATGCTAACAAATCATTCTTGCTCAACTGCACTGACATGTTGATTCAATTGATTCTATTTGGCCTTCAGTATTATAGCCTTTGGAATCTTGATTTTCTTTGGAAGTCGTCCACCCTTGGGCTTCCATGCCCAAATGATGCAGCTAGTATCTTCCCAGCACTGAGGATCATTTCTATTCTCTCGCCAATACTTGTTCCAGCAATCCTTATAAACCTCCACATCACTTGCATTCTTCTTCTTTGAAATTGGTGCCCAATATTGTATCTGAACTTGTAGGGAGTTTATCGAGTTGTTGTTTTGATCAACATCACTTGTTGTCACTTCCAACCATATTGGGTAATTTGCATCACAAGGTTGTACAAGCGCAAAATCTCCTTTAGACACATCAAGAGTCGGGTTGAACTCTTCAGCAGGTTTATTGCGCATTGGACCACAATAATGGTCCTCATTTACATCAAACCCTTCATCTACCTTATCCTCCACTTGAAGGTTAAGAGGCTCAGCTTTTTTGCATACACTCCTTGGCCAAAAGTCATAAAATCCAATATCTTCCCTTGCACTAGGGGTTTGCATGTTTAGCATAAGATTCTCCCAATAGGCAAGGACCGGATTGATCCACTTAGCATAATCACTTTGGTCTCCTTTCTCTTGCAAGTGCTCTTTCCACCAATTGACATGTTTTTTTAAGCCCT
The DNA here is from genome assembly GCF_041138505.1 of Cibotium barometz. NCBI lineage: Eukaryota > Viridiplantae > Streptophyta > Polypodiopsida > Cyatheales > Cibotiaceae > Cibotium > Cibotium barometz. The sequence continues at coordinate 26,788,602 of NC_141058.1, forward strand.
CCACAACCTTCTCATTTTCCTTAACATACTCAAAGGGTGGCAATACTTTTGGAAAACCTTCAGGAAGCTTGGGTCCTCCCTGGTTATTTCTCTTCCATAACTCTATACCGCTTTCTGGTAACCAATCAACATTTTTGGTGTAAGATTCCTCCCCCAACCCCCCTTCTAGTATCTTCCCCTGTAATCAATCCCTCTTCAGAAATATAAAGACCTTGTTTCTAACTGTTTTAACCTAGAGAGAGAAAATATTCTAGAGAGAGAATATTCAGATTTTTAATATTTTTGGATAGAAAATTATCTCATCTTATTAAAATAAGTTCCCCTGAAACAGAAATTCAAAAAGAATTTTCCAATGTGCAATTGGAATTAATTGGAAATAGGTATAAAGAACCTTAGTCTAAGGGTCTAGATTTTCAGAAATTTTTGGATTATGGTCCAATTAAGGTTCCTATGGGCCAATAGCATCAATCCATGTGTAGGGAGGAGATAAATCCAATTTGTAAAAGAAGATACCCAAAAATGAGTAAATGCTCACATAAGATGAAGAGTTGAAAATGTACAAGGTTTATTAGTAAAAAACTATGAGCAATATTAAAAATATGACATATTTTGGGTATCCAAAAATGAGTAAATGCTCACATAAGATGAAGAGTTGAAAATGTACAAGGTTTATTAGTAAAAAACTATGAGCAATATTAAAATGATTCCATTATGACACATATGTAAGGAAGGGGAGTTCTTTAAAGGAGGTGCATATTTCACATAAGATGAAGAGTTGAAAATGTACAAGATTTATTAGTAAAAAAAAACTATGAGCAATATTAAAATGATTCCATTATGACACATATGTAAGGAAGGGGAGTTCTTTAAAGGAGGTGCATATTTCACATAAGATGAAGAGTTGAAAATGTACAAGGTTTATTAGTAAAAAACTATGAGCAATATTAAAATGATTCCATTATGACACATATGTAAGGAAGGGGAGTTCTTTAAAGGAAGTGCATATTTCACATGCTTGAATGAGTTTTAAACTCATAAAAATTGAGATATTTCATCTCTCCTCTCTCCTCATTCAAGTCTAGTTCCAAAAAGTTAGCTTAACCGACCTAAACATGGTCAAATATTGACCAAACTGATTTAGAAAATTCTAGAATCAGTTTGTTTGGTTAGGAGCTCAATTTTTCCTATAAATAGAAGCCTCCCCCTTGTTGAAAAATAGATAGTGTTTATGCATCGTTACTCTACTCCACCTAAGCCAAGAACTGTGAATTCATTTAATAATTCACTAGTTTTTGGAGCTTTCCTCTTTCTTCAATCCCAATTAGTGGCTCCATCAACATACTTAACCAATTGATTGGTTGGGGGCCTCTACCGTGAACAAAGAATCAAGCAATTTGTAAGGTAATTAGTGAATATTGATCTTTTCTATAATTTCTCAATGTTTCTCTCTTCTCAACCCCTCTCAAGCTTGAGAAGCTTAATTGGTATGGTTTTTTAAATGCTATTGAAGTTCATTGGTGAATAGTAGTGAAGAGTTACATAATTTAATAAATGCTATTGAAGTTAATTTTCATTTATATTTAAATTCTAATAGTTTTTATGTAATTTCTCTCTTTCACTCAAGAAATGGTCATACTCATGACCCATTCTCAATCCAAATCAAGCTTTTCATAAAGCTTTTCCTTAACTCAAGATTAAGCTATGCTTGAGGCCAAATTAATGGCTTTTTTCTAAGCTTTTAGTTTATGTATATTGATGATTCAATCCATTATGGATTAATGATCCAATTAGAGATCATTTTAATTATTTTCTTAATGATAAGCTTTATCCCTTAGAAAATTTGAGATTTATCAGTCATAGCAGCGGAGCTATGGCAAAATTTTTATAAAAATTATGCATAAAATAATTTCATTCAAAGCATAAAAAGAGGACTTCCTACCATATTCTAGGAATTATCATCCTAGATTAATTGAAAGATATTCATTGTAATCATAGAGAAATTGATTTTTATATTATGCATCATTGATTTTCATGCATAGAGCTATGCATAAAAGATTATTATTTTAACATAAAAGTGTTACTTTTATTAAATTTTAATTTTCATGCATAGAAGTATGCATAAAGGATAATTTTTTATATTAAAAGTGTTACTTTTATCATTTTTAATTTTCATGCATAGAAGTATGCATAAAGGATAATTTTTTTATATTAAAAGTGTTACTTTTATCATTTTTAATTTTCATGCATAGAAGTATGCATAAAGGAAAATTTTTATATCAAAAGTGTTACTTTTATCATTTTTAATTTTCATGCATAGAAGTATGCATAAAGGATAATTTTTTTATATTAAAAGTGTTACTTTTATCATTTTTAATTTTCATGCATAGAAGTATGCATAAAGGAAAATTTTTTTATATCAAAAGTGTTACTTTTATCATTTTTAATTTTCATGCATAGAAGTATGCATAAAGGAAAATTTTTTATATCAAAAGTGTTACTTTTATCATATTGGATTTCATGCATAGAAGTATGCATAAGAGTTGATTATTTTATTATAAAAGTGTTACTTTTATCATATTTGGATTTCATGCATAGAAGTATGCATAAAAGATATTCTTTTTATACTAAAAGTGTGATTTTCATCATAAAGGGATTTTATGCATAACTTAGTTGCATAAGAGAAATTCTTTTATTCTAAAAGTGTAATTCCTACCAAATTGAATTTATGCATAGGAAGATGCATAAAAGATTGATTCAAAAGTGTCATTCTCATCTAAATTGAATTCATGCATAGGAAGATGCATGAAAGATTGAATTTTAATTCAAAAGTGACATTTTCATTTAAAATGAATTTATGCATAGGAAGATGCATAAAAGATTGATTTTTACTTCGAAAGTATTAATCTCCTTAAATGGAATTTATGCATAAATAAATGTGTAAAGAAATCTTATATCAAATATAAGAATTCTCTTGTATTCTATAAATAGAAATAAGAGGTGATAGGATGTGATAAGAAGTGTATAAGATGTGATAAGAGGTGATAAGATGCTTATGAAATAAGTTAGGAGGTGATAAGATGAATTAAGATGTGTATGGGATGAGGTAAGAAGTGTATGTGATAGGATAAGGGTTGTGATAGGGCGAGAATGGATGTGATATAAAAGATTAGATGTGAAGGCATATGGGGTTATATGAATGGGAATGTGGAAATGGATGTATGTATGTGGATGTGTGGATGTGGAGATGGGAGTGTGGATGTGTGAATGTGAATGTGGATGTATGCATGAGGATGTATATGCATAGATGTGAATGTGGATGTATAGATGTGAATGGAAATATGAATGTGGATGTATGTATGTATGTGGATGTAGATGTGGATGTATAGATGTGAATGGGAATGTGGATGTGGATGTGTATGTGGATGTAGATGTGGATGTATAGATGTGAATGGGAATGTGGATGTGGATGTATAGATGTGAATGGGAATATGGATGTGGATGTATGTGAATGTGGATGTAGATGTATGGAAATGTGGATGTGGATGTATGTGAATGTGGATGTAGATGTGGATGTATAGATGTGAATATATGATATGTGATGTAAAGGAATCTGAAGTGAAAAGATGGAAAATGATGTGATTAGATGAGTACATATATAAATGGATGTGGATATGGATATGGATGTGGATGTGGATATGGATGTGAATATATGATATGTGATGTGAAGGAATCTGAAGTGAAGAGATGGAAAATGATGTGATTGGATGAGTACATATATAAATGGAATGTGGAATAAGTAATGTGGATTAATGAGGGATAATGTGAAAAAATGAGAGTTAATATAGAAATTGTATTTGTGAACTGTTGTAAATGCTGTTTGTAAATGGCTGTTTTATGTCAAGAATGCTGGGAAAGCATTTTGACCGTCTTGTGATTAAGTTCGTGGAGCCTAACTGATAAAGTTGCAACTGCTGACGGAGAGTCAATGGAGGACGTCTCGCGTAGCAAGGTCGGCCGAGGTCTTGACCAGCCTCGGTTCGATTAAAATGGTGAGCTTCTGGTACGGTGGATGAGGGACCAAGGAAGCGGCCTATGAGTGAAGCGCTAGGTCACCTGCGAAGGATCCTAGAGGGTGCTGACCATACGGTGCTCGGGCTCTGGGTCGCCCAGGATACCCACGCGTGCGTCGAGGAAGATATTGGAACAAGGAGTAAGAGTTGTTTTGTGAAACCGGGCATGGATCTGGTTGATTGACCTTGCTGGTCTTCAATGGATGAGTCCATGGCTCTTTATATGGATCTGTTGGTTGATCTTGCTGATCTTCAACGAGAGTCCATCTTGATTTTTATAAATGATTATATTTCCGAGTATTATGGGCTAGGAACTATTGAAAAGGCCCCTGTGTGGACAGGTGGTGAGCGTTCTAGTTGCCAATGATGCCATAGATACTCTGATGAAGGAATGATGGAAAATTATGAATCAACTGGATAAATTGGAAGATTGTGATCAGTGGTACTATGGTTTCATTAAAGGATTGTTTTAAAGTTAGCTGATGCTAAGAAAAAGGCAATTTCATATTGGGTATGTAAGTGGTGTGGCTAGTTTTATGTTTGCATGAACTTCCGGCTAGGGGACCTTGGAACTCTTTTCCTTGGTACCCAGGACAAACCTAACCAAATTCCAAATTGGATCCCATCACTACAGTGGTTGGGCGGTTGGCTAACCCATGGGATCGGATGGGGTTAGGCTGGACTGATGGATCCATAAGTCGAGACTCAACTTTTGTTATTACGATAGATAAAGTAAATCCCGGACAGTAATTGTTCTATGGATAGGAATCAACGGCTGTGCCTCTTGAATGGGGAAAAAAGCGTTGATCCCAATGATCCAAGTGCAAGTTTCTTCCTTGATCTGATCAAGTATCTTGAAGATGTAATTGGATCAGTTTGATCAGAAATGATCTTGACTACGTTAGAGTAAAAAGTTTTCTTGGTGGAATCACCCGTGCTTTCCGGTAAAGGAAGTTTTTTCGGGTTCGGTTTTGGAACAACCGACGGATTAGTCTCTTATCCGGATATCCGTGGGTGAGGCCCTGAATGTGGGACCCCTGTCCCGCGCGAGAAGTGCTACTTCCGCTGCCAGTATCTTGAATCCGTTGCTCGGTGGGAACAGTGGGATCTTACATTTGGGGTGTACTTTGTATTGCATCAAAGGTATTCCATCACTCATATAAAACCTAAATTGCAATGGCTTTGAATGTCCAATCAAGCTATCGGCTCCATCATGTAAGCATCCCTTGACAAAGCCTTTGAAGTCTGCCACCTTTTGTAGGAGAAAGGGTGCTGGATGCATGCTAACACACTCATTAAAGATCTTCATCAAATGTGGAAATGTGAAAATGGTTTGTTTCCTCAACTTCTCAAAGAAGCGACTGAACAATGCATCAATACCAACCATAAGAAAACCAAGCTGCACCATGTCAAACACTCCTCGTGCAACCAATAGGGATAGATAAATACATAACGGTTCTTATTTTCAGAACCACAATTGTCAAGTTGCAACAACAACGTCCTTGGCAATCTCTTAAAAAATGTCCTTGAATTGGATGGCGTTAAACTTGAGGTATTTCCATTGCCCCTATCTTGCACATGTGTGTTAGTATGAAAGACTGACTGCATATGTGAAGAACAATTTCCCTCTATATCCACATTTGTTTCTGTCTCTGCATCTGCATCCTCAATGCTCTGCTTGCAATATGCATTTCTCTCCTTCAGCACTTCCATATGCTGATACAGGGCCATAGTAGACAAAACACAATCAAAAAGATCTGTTCGTGGTTCAGCATCTGAGTTTTGTGAGCTCAAGTCACCATACATGTGTTGCTCTCCTCTTTCTAAGTTTCTTAAACATTTTGAGAGAGATGAAATTGTGAAGTTGGGATCACTTGGCCATAACCCCAAGGCAAAGTGACCATAAGCTGTTTGTCCATGTCCATGAGTGAGCATTCCTGTTAAGGATACTGGAAGCCTCTCAACCCCATTGAGAGATTTAGGAACTGGTTTAATTTGTGGTATGGCAGTCTTGCTTTGGTCCATCTTATCATGTATAATACACAAATACCTATTTGGGTTCATTTCGGAAGAGCTCCTCCAAGCATAGTATAGATTTCTACAACTCATTTGTTTCAACATGTGTGCCCTTCTTTGTGCCATGTATCTGGCATGCTCCTCTTGATTTTTTGTTGATTCCAACTTGACCTTGATTTTCGTACAAATGTCGCATTTTGAGAAGGTGCTGGTTTTTGATAAACTAACTGTCTTGAACTCTGTGTTCCACAATCTTGAGAATGATGGTTGTGACAGTGGTGGCCGCGAACGAGACAAGTGTGTCATTCACTTCACGCAATATGTCCACCTGTTTGTACATTGTTGGTAGAACACGTTGGGTCTCGTGGGCTCCATGCATAGTTGTCCTTGACCTATGTGGCATTTGATCGGCATTATTATCTATGAAGCTCTGTATGATTGATTTTGCCATCTCAACATGTGTCATGCCCTTCCGTATTATCCCACTGTTGCCATGACTGACATTACATGCACCATTCAAGAACTTCTTTCTGAGCCTATAGAACGTTGACTTACCGATGCCATGCATTACATACCATGCTTTACTACAAACCTTCTTCCCATCTAATGTGAACTCAAAGCACTCGTCATCTTGACCTTGTCTATAGGCCATGCCCATGCAATCTAGTACAAATGTGTATCGTGTACTATAGCTCTGTCCCCCAAAAGTGTACCCTAGCTTGCATGATTTTGGATCTATCTCCAATTTGACAACATCGGTTCTCGCAACAATCAATGGTTGCGACGTTGTGAATGTTTGCAACATCACATTTTTTGCCAGCTCCATGGGTTTTATCGTAATTTTTCATTACCCTTACCCTATGGACATAGCTCCTTTTCTTATGTGTCACTTCAATGATATCATAGTCAGTGATCATGGCATCATGGTGTTTGTCATCAGAACTATCGCCATCATTGCCCTCTACATCATCCTCCTCTTTTTCATCACTTGAATTGTTTAGGCTGTCAATATTTTTTTGCATGGAGTGATCTTGAATACCCTCATCAATAGAAGAAGATTCTGTGTCCTTCACTAATGGTTCACCATTCTCAAATGTGAGTTGCCTGATCGGCCAACTAACCAAATTAAAACCTGAAACACAAGTTGAACTTGGATGCAAAGATCCTTCTATAATGACACCCAAGCTACTCTCCCCTAGTTCTTCTCTACAATTTATAGCCTCGTATGGGTGGACCAGCAATACTACTCCATTGCCAAGTTTTGTAGATCTGTTGTCATCCCAGAGGATGACACTTTTCTCTTTCCAGCTCTCCCTATCTATAAAGTGATCTTCTTGATCAACAAGAAGTTCCGCAAAATTATCCTCTTTGGTATTAGTAATGTCTCTGGCCATAACAAGGTTGACCAATGGCCATTTGATGATGCTTCCAACTGCTTGAGACATTGTTCTTGCATCCATTGTGGCAAATGGAATGAGAAATGTGTCATCAAAGCTTTGTTGAACATGTATTGCTGCACATGTCTCACCAATGAATTGAAAACCACATGTTTGAGATGCATCAATGGAATGAATAACCCCGCGTGCCTTCCTTGCAGAACCATCAATGAGAAACACTGAAGCACCTTGTTTTAGACCCTGCAATCCCTGAGAAAATCAAAATCTCAATAAGAAAGACTGAAACGATGTTTTTGCGGTAGTACACAAAACTATAAATGTAATTCAATCTCAACATGAGTTCACGCTCCAACCAAAGTTTGAATCTCACCTATCAATGCTAATTTGCTAGGAGGCTAGGTTCCATCTAAAGCTTGAGCCTTTGCTTGCATATACTAGCTTGTTAGTAGGAGGCTCCATGAGGCTCACCATCATATGTTAGTTTGCTAGGAGGCTCCAGTTAAAGTTATCATCCTCACTTGCATCATATATTAGTTTGCATATGTTAGCTAGAATGGTAGGCTCCTCTAACAAAAGTTAAAGCCTCACCTGCGGATGCTAGTTCGCTTCTAGGAAGCTGCACGTAAAGTTTGAACCTGACCCACAGATGATAGTTTGCTTGGAGGCTCCAACCAAAGTTTGAGCCTCATCTTCATATGCTAGTTTGCTATTAAGAGGTCCCAATTGAAGTGATAATCCTCACCTCATGTATATGCTAGTATCCCAAGAGGTAGGCTTCATCACCCTCTGCATCTAGCCACACCGTTTCATTGGGATATTGAGTCAAGATATGGTGTCAATTAGCCATCAATGTTTCATAGCTACAAAAGGCAAAGGTGAGTGGTTACAACAGCAGCAAAGGCAAAGAGAAAGCAATAGAGAGAAATGATATGCTAGTGAAGAGAATGTGACATGGAAATGAGCAAATGGACATTGGATTTGAGACTCTTCTCCTTCGTGAGTCTCAAACTCAAGTTTGAGCCATTGTGCATTATATAGATTTTAGTTGAATTTTTAATCGCATAGTTCATAAGTATATTTGGGTGTATGGGGAAAGAGGGAAGAAAACAAGAAATCTCAAGCTCAAGGCTCGTTGAGTTTGAGCCTTGTCTATTACACAAGTAAGTAGGAATAGAGAGGGAAGCTAGGATAATCCAATAGAACAAGTGGGGTGTGGGTGAAGATGGGTATATAACCAAAAGTGAAAGTAACTCTAATCAAAAGACCTGGGACCTGGGCCTGGGCTTGGGCTTGGGCTTGGGGAATGAGCCATTGTGCATTATATAGATTTTAGTTGAATTTTTAATCGCATAGTTTATAAGTATATTTGGGTGTATGGGAAAAATAGGAAAGAAAACAAGAAATCTCAAGCTCAAGGTCAAGCTCAAGGCTTGAACTTGAGTTTGAGCCTTGTCTATTACACAAGTAAGTAGGAATAGAGAGGGAAGCTAGGATAATCCAATAGAACTAGTGGGGTGTGGGTGAAGATGGGTATATAACCAAAAGTGAAAGTAACTATAATCAAAAGACCTGGGACCTGGGCCTGGGCTTGGGCTTGGGCTTGGGCTTGGGGAATCAGCCATTGTGCATTATATAGATTTTAGTTGAATTTTTAATCGCATAGTTTATAAGTATATTTGGGTGTATGGAAAAAATAGGGAAGAAAACAAGAAATCTCAAGCTCAAGGTCAAGCTCAAGGCTCGAACTTGAGTTTGAGCCTTGTCTATTACACAAGTAAGTAGGAATAGAGAGGGAAACTAGCCTAATCCCATAGAACAAGTGGGGTGTGGGTGAAGATGAGTATATAACCAAAAGTGAAAGTAACTATTATCAAAAGACCAGGGACCTGGGGCCTGGGCCTGGGCCTGGGCTTGGGGAATGAAACCGAAACCCGGCTTTCTGTCGGGTCGTCCCGACGCTCCTCCGTCGACGTCCTCCTCTCCTGGCGTCGGCGCAGCTAGCCCCCCCTTCCTCGTCTCCCCGCGACCAGCCCCCCCTTCCTCCTCTCCCGACGACCAGCACCCCCTGCGCAGCCCAGTCCCCACCCCCCTCTCCTGGCGTAGCCTAGCCCCCCCATCCTCCTCTCCTGGTGCAACCACCCCCCACCCCCTTCCTCCTCCGTTGGCGCGCACCGTAACCAGCCCCCTCCCTCCTCTCCCGGCATAGCAGAACCCCCCCTTCCTCCTCTCCCGCGGCGCAACCAGCCCCCACCCCCTTCCTCCTCTGTCGGCGCGCACCGCAACCAGCCCCCTCCCTCCTCTCCTAGCGCAACCAGCCCCCACCCCCTCCCTCCTCTCCTGGCGCAGCAGAACCCTCCTCTCCTGGCGCAACCACCAGCCCCCACCCCCTCCCTCCTCTCCCGGCACAGCAGAACCCCCCTTCCTCCTCTCCACGCGCACGCCCCTCCCCCCCCCCCCCCCGAAATTCAAATTCAAACTTCCCCCCCTAATTCGAACCTTCAAAAATTTGAAATTCCCCCCAATGGCCGCCGCCCAAAATTCGAAATTCCCCCCAACGGAATTCCACCCGCACCCCGAAATTCCCCGCCGACCCTAAAAAATTTTTCGCCTTCTCTCACCGATCAAAAAAAAATCGCCTTTGCCTTCCCTCACCGATCAAAAAAAAATCGCCTTCGTTTTCCTCGCAAAAAGAAGAAACGACCGACGTCGCATTTCACCCAAACAAAAACCTGCGCACCCTGGAGCAAATCTCTCGCAACAATAATCTCCGCTTCCTGTGTCTCTGCAGCCTTGCGTTTCAAGCGCACCCTCTACAGCCCTGCGTTTCAAGCGCACCTTAGAGCAAATCTCTCGCAACAATAATCTCCGCTTCCTGTGTCTCTGCAGCCTTGCGTTTCAAGCAGTTGTTCTTTGTGCGCAATAATCTTGGATCTTGGAGGCTTCCTGTGTCTCTGCAGCCCTGCGTTTCTAACAGTTTCTTTTCCTTGGATTCTTCAAGCATCCGTCAAGATCAAGACTGTGCAACATCGAAGACTTCAGCAAGTAAGTCCTTCTTTAATTGATTGTCTACACCGATATAAACACTTACTTGATTGCACGCTAAGTGTGCCATTTGTCAATCGTTGCTCGTCATAGATTGTTTGCACCTCTTGCTGCTCTCTTTTGTATCTTCACATATGTCGAGAACCTGTAAAACTGATCCAAGATAGACTCCACAACTTGGATATAGACTCCACCTTAAGTTCGAGCCTCCCCTACATAGAACTTATGTGTTAATGCTCGACCTAGATTGAGTCTTTGTTCTCCATGTTAGTGCTCGAACTTGAGTTTGAGCCTTTACTCTCCATGCTAGTGTACCCCGCCAGCCTTAAGGCTCGAACTTGAGTTGGAGCCTTTACTCTCCATGCTAGTGTACCCCGCCAGCCTTAAGGCTCGAACTTGAGTTGGAGCCTTGGCTCTCGATGCTAGTGTACACCGGCCTTAAGGCTCGAACTTGAGTTGGAGCCTTTGTTCTCCAATCTAGTGTACACCGGCGGCCTTAAGGCTCGAGCTTGAGTTGGAGTCTTGGCTCTTGATGCTAGTGTACACTGGCCTTAAGGCTCGAACTTCAGATTGAGCCTTTGTTCTCCATGCTAGTGTACTCTGGTCTTAACGCCCGAACTTGAGTTTGAGCCTTTGCTCTCCATGCTAGTGCACCCCGGCCCCTTAAGGCTCGAACTCCAGTTTGAGCCTTTGCTCTCCATGCTAGTGCATCCCGGTCCCTTAAGGCTCGAACTTCAGATTGAGCCTTTGTTCTCCATGCTAGTGTACTCTGGTCTTAAGGCTCGAACTTGAGTTTGAGCCTTTGCTCTCCATGCTAGTGCACCCCGGCCCCTTAAGGCTCGAACTCTAGTTTGAGCCTTTGCTCTCCATGCTAGTGCATCCCGGTCCCTTAAGGCTCGAACTTCAGATTGAGCCTTTGCTCTCCATGCTAGTGCACCCCGGCCCCTTAAGGCTCGAACTTAAGATTGAGCCTTTGCTCTCCATGCTAGTGCATCTCGGCGGGATCCATTGTTGGAGGCCAAAGGGAAAATTGTTGGTGAGAGGTTATTTGTTCGTGAGACGAATGAATCCTTGGAGGCCTTGCCTTAACACGGCACTAGGGCCAACACCTTGTGCCCGGAATAGATTTGGGGTACCTCTCACTCGGTGTCCATGCACCCAAGGGGGGGCGAGGGCACTGCTTTAGCATGACCAGACTGGAAGTAAGCCTAAGGAACAATGAAGAGAGAGGAAGAGGAAATGATATCTCTAGCTAAACCCTAGCCCCTTGCATGCATGGAAGCTTGAAGGTAACTCTCAATGGGATTCATCAGTATTTTGTCTTATCCCGCTCTTTTCAAGCCTAAAATTGCACTTTGTGTTGAATGAACACTTCTTTTGCATTGAAAGCAATGTTGAAGATTAAATTACTCATGAAGAAATTGAACTTGCCATTTTGGGATTCGAACTCTACACCTCTACAACACTCTAACGCACACACCTCCATCTTCTCTCTCTCATTCTCTCTTTCTCTCTCTTTTACACACACGCCTCTCCCTCTCTTTTCTCTCATTAATCTCTCTCTCTCTCTCTCTCTCTCTCTCTCTCTATCTCATACACACAGTACTCACCTCTCCCTCTCTCCTTTCTCCCTCTATCACACACACACACACATGTAACACAAGGTGAAGCTCAATAATAAGATTGATTGAGCTTCTAAACCTAGAAAAGGTCAGGGACAAATACGTAGCCCAAAGGCAAAGTAATAAACCCACTAAGAAGAAATTACACTAGGTATCAGTAGAGCATTGATGCCATATTTTCTTGCTACAAGGTAAGTGAAGAGAGGGAATTGCTAACAAGATACTATAAGTAGACCAACATTAATAAGGCTACATGTAAGTCGTGGAAGTGCATAATGTGCTGCTGCATGCATAGGCAGCCATGAGTTGAGTTTGGAAGTGCAAAATGTGCTGCATGCATAGGCAACCGTGATTTGAGCTTGGAAGTGAAGTGAAGTGTCACATATCACCGACGGGTGTGTGTGTGTTTAGGAAGGTGGATAGTAAGAACGTGTTAGGACGGCAACTGCAATTACGCACACATGCATATATTGACAAGCAAGTAGCTAGCCAAATTGCACAAGTACTTGCCTAAAAAGTTAACAATGCATTCTTAACATGGTTTATTTATTTTTTGGGAACAAAAATAGTTATATATTTATAAACAATGGGCCTTTTACAAAAAGAAATTTTTACATCATCACTAGTACTCCCGATATCTATTGAGAAGGTCACATATCAAGTCCCATCGCTCATCCTCCCAAACAAATGAAAACGTTCCCCAAGAAATGTGAAATCCTAGCTACATACAAGCAATTAGTAAAACTTCAGAGGTAAAGCCCTTTAGAGTCTGTTCTTCAAAGTAGTCTCCGTTAGTCCAAATCTTCACCACACAAGCCTTCTTCCCGTAGGGGTTTTGATTAGTGCTAGGAAGATGTCCCACCACTGATTGTTTCTCCTTTAGTTACCACCTTTGAATCTTGGACCCATATTTGGGATTTTTACATCCTTCCAAGTATATACTTGCCACATACCAACAATCATTAGGACATCCTAGTATCTGAAAATATCCCATCAGTTGAGGCCTATGTCATCCAATCCCTACTTATAGTGCCTAAACTGTCTCAACAAATAGACTATTTTTCAGCTTATTAATATGATATACATACCAACAGTATTGTATACATTTTAACATCATCTTGGCCACATCTATCCCTTGGTTAGGTCCTTTATAAAAAATCAATAAATTTATAGAGACCCAAATCCCCACAGGCAGCAGTAGAATCTTATAATACAAAATATTAACTCCACCTCTCTTGTCCTACTCATTACCCTCCCTAAAAGCCACTCACCCCATGACCCCTTAATTCCCAAGCTCACTACAACATGTCGGGGGCATACCAGCATTTATTTTGTCGAGGAGTTTTAGCATCGCTCCACAATGAAATACCACTGCTCAGTAGTGAAATTTTACCTGAGCAGCCATATTTCGCTGCTTAGCAATGATAATAGTAGCAAAAATTTGCTACCCTGCAATGAGCACAATAGCGAAGTTTTGCCACTATGTTGTAATTTTACTACTGGCCAATGATAATAGCAATGAAAATCCGCTACTATTCTCACTGCATAAAATTCTAGAGAGTTGTTGATTATTGAATTTAAGTTATACATGTCACATATACTCAAAAAATGATTATAGTTATAAAAAAACATCCATCAGACCCCTTAGAGCTATGTTTTGAGTTAAAAATAATGATAGTTAAAATTTTTTGAGAAGGAAAACAATGTCAAGATCATGAATCTATCCCATCCTATAATAGATCCATATGTGTTACTTCACCAATGTCTATATCTCAATGAAAAGATGGGGTTCCATATCATTATCACTACATAATTTAATGAAGAACTGTCATGATTGATACGTGGCTCATCATCTTCTTTGGATTGATGTTCCTCAATCTCTTGCTTGGCCTCATCTAAATTGCAAATTCTTCATTATCTTCTTCCAATGAGTCGATTTGAGATAGTACTTGCACCTCATCCCCAAAGATTCTGCCTCAACATCTTGATCTTGAAAGATATATTTTGAACAAGGGGAAACTTGTATAACATACCACCACTTTAGATCATCTTGATTGGCATGAACAACCTAATATCACAAAACAAAGGGGTTACACTTTTATTATAATACATCAAGATTTATCGGTGAGATTGGTTGGGTTACTAACCTATTTGTTGACAGTGTTGAGATAGTACGAAAGTATCTTTCCCATCATTACAAAACTTGGTGGAGCAATTTGAAATAACCCATTTGGATGTTTCGTCACAGTTTCTTGAGCACCTCTATATATTACCTTGAACCATTTGACATCAAATATGAATAGACTAAATGCTCTAAACCCAATCTCAAGAATATCTTAGTTCCACAATACTCAAGATTATCCTCTATAACATTGGTATCATGTCTACTAGCTCGACTTTCTTGCTCAAAAGTTACCATCACACCACAATCAAATGTGTTTCTTTTAGAATCCACATGCTCCATGCAAAAAGTTCCTCCCCTCTGACCATATTACATTATGTAGTTTGTACTAACATTAAACAAAAGCATGACATTTAGTATAGTGCATTAAACAAGGTATATAACGATCGAAACATGAGATAGAGATGAAGAATATACTTACTTGAGGGCCACATCCTCATGCATACTCATTCTCTTCTCTTGTGATCATCTCTCCATGTATGATGCCATCAATATTTCTATACGAAGCCATTCTATATTGATCACATTTGGTAGAGGTTCTAAGTCGACCGGGATTGGCAAGTTTCTATTTGTCTCTCCCCTCTCTTTCTTTCTTCCCAAGCTTTCATGGAAAGCTTGTATGCTTTCTTGTTTTCTAAGCCTTCATGGAAATCTTCAACATATCTCTCTATGTGATCTTTTCTGTCCCTTCCCCTCTCTTTCCTTTCCCTTGCCCTAACCCAAGATCTATGCATAGGGAGTGCTAATAGAGAGGTTTTATGGAGAGCTCTCCATCATAGCTCTCTATTATGCATTCTATGCATAGAGCTAGGGTTAGGGCAACATAAACCACTTTCTTTCAATCATGTTTGCATTAGAAATAGGTTAAAGAAACTAACCTTCTCCTCCTCCTCCTCCTCCTCCTCCTTCTTCTTCTCCTCCTCCTCTTTCACTTAGTCTCTTGCTTTTTGCTAATACATTAGAATGAATTAAACTTACTAACTTTTTGATTTATTTTGTTTCTTTTTTGTAGGTTTATTGAAGTGAATAACTCACAACTCTTCCTTTTTGAGGTATTACCCTCTTTTTCCATGCCTAGGTTTATGCTTTTTTCTTTGTAATATTTCACTCTTGGCTGTATGTTTAGGCGTAGAGCTCTATGCATAAGCTCTATGCACATGCTTATTGAATAGAGCTTATGCATAGATCTTTATTCATAAAGCTTATGCATAAGGTCTTATGCATAAGGCCTATGCATAGGGCTTATGAATAGGGTTATGCATAAGGTAAGCCTTATACATAGGCTCTATGCATAAGGCTTATGCATAAAGCCTATGCATAGGGCTTATGAATAGGGTTTATGCATAATGTAAGCCTTATACATAGGCTCTATGCATAAAGCTTATGCATAGGCTTATGCATAAGCCTATGCATAAGACTCTATGTATAGGCTTATGCATGGAGGCTTATGCATAGGCTTTTGCATAGGCTCTATAAACTTATGAATAAAACTTATTCATAGGCTTTATAAAGCCTTTCTGCAAGATTTATAATGACTTATGCAAGCTTATGTATAATGACTTATGCACAAGGCTTATGTACAAGCCTTACGCATAGGACTTCATGCTTTTTTGATGTGGAGCGCTATGCATGGATGGGGAGTATAAGCTTTTTGATTGTTTATACCCTCTTATGCATATAGCATATATGACATCATACTCTGTTTTCTATGCATAAGGTATTCTCTCTATTCATAGAGTTTAAACTTTACATGTGTATAAACATACTCATCACAATGCTTACTAGACCTCCTTATGTTAGAGTTTAGTGAGAAGTGACTTTGCATGCTAATGTAAGGAGGTCAAGCAAGTACTGTCAATTGGGATCCTCTCACATATTAGAGTATACATAGGCTTACGATTGTCGAGGTCTTGCATTGTTGTGTTGCAGGTCTTGCATTGTTGTCCTTGCATGTTATTACTGGTCATTTTTTTTCATGTTATGTTTTGTAGGTCTTGCATTGTTGTCCCCTCTTTCAGCTTACGACCATTGTTGAGGTAAGCTTTGTTATTTATGAATTCATTAGTGCAAGCTCATGTTTATTGCACCCTTGGGTGTGGAGTTTAGGGTTTACCATAGTGCATAAGGCTTATAGCATAAGCCTTGCATAGAGCTTATGCATAATCCTCTATGCATAGAGGATTATTCTAGGCCTTACCATAAGGCTTATAGCATAAGCCTTGCATAGAGCTTATGAATAATTCTCTATGCATAGAGCATTATTTTAGACCATCTAGAATTATGGTCTTGGGGTGGTCACTGATAAATATGTAAGCGTAGAACGTGGGTTCAACAGAAGGGATTTTTAAAATCCCTTTTTTACACATTTTTTAACGTACATAAGGGTAACATTTAAAGGGAGTATTCACAGGTTGAATAGAAAAAGGGTACGTTTTATTCATGAAAATCACATATAATGGATTTTTAAAATAGGCCTTGAACGCACTGATACAGAGAATTTACTTATAGTGACCCCCTCCCCCCGAGCCGACGCGCGCGCGAGATACTGGTTAAGTCAAGTTAGGAGTGGTATGATCTACAAGTAGGTGGCTATAGTGGTAGGAGGATCCCTCAATCTTTTCACTATCCTTCTCTTATAAAAGAGAATTTGCCTTTGGCTTTAATAGTGGAGAGCATGTGGAAAGTCCTCAGAAGCTATCATCCAAAAGGGGCACTATCCACCATGCTTATCTAAGCAATATTGTAGAAGGTCTCAACAATGTTATAATATCACATGTTGCCTCTTTTGTTTAAGCTTTAGGCTCTTCTTGTGTTAGAGAATTCTTATTTTTTTTGCCTAATTTGTTTTGCATCTCTTTCACTAATCCTCTCTTTCGGCTTCACAAAAGAGAGGTAAGATCTCTTCTTTTTTTGAAAGCTTATGTAAGTTTTTCCTTTATTGCAACCCTTGGGTGTTGGGTTTAGGTTTAGCTTAGATTTACCTCTATGCATAGGCTCTTGCAAGGTCTATGCATAAAGCCTCTATGCATAGGCTCTAATGCATAAGGCTTCTATGCATAAGCCTCTATGCATAGGCTCTAATGCATAAGGCTTCTATGCGTAGACTCTAATGCATAGGCTCTAATGCATAAGGCTCTATGCATAAGGCTTCTATGCGTAGACTCTATGCATAAATCTCTATGCATAAGGCCTTATACGTAGGCTCTATGCATAGAGATTTATGCATCAGGCTCTATGCATAAGGCTTCTATGCATAAATCTCTATGCATAAGGCCTTATGCGTAGGCTCTATGCATAGAGATTTATGCATCAGGCTCTATGCGTAGAGCTTTATGCATAGGACTTTATGCATAGAGCTTATGCATATAAGGCTCTATGCGTAGAGCTTATGCATAAGGCTCTGTGTATATAGGACTCTATGCATAGAGCTTTATGTATAAGGCTCTATGCGTAGAGCTTTATGCATAAGACTCTATACATAGAGCTAATATATAAGGCTAAGTGCATAAGACTCTATGCATAGATTATTATGCATGACTTTATAAATAGATATTTATGAATTTTTATGCTTCAAGACATTGACTCTTATGCATGTATTTGGGTTGGGTTGTATGTATAGGCAATGTCGATCGACCCATCGTAGGACCCAGACGTCGTAAATCTACTCTCTATCATCAATGAATAATATAGGTAGTAGGCTTGGTGTCACAGTTCAGTCCTCGGGGGGTCAGTCAATATGTAAGCGTACCACGTGGGTTCAATAAAAGGGGTTTTTTAAATCTCATTTTTACACATTTTTTACATATAGAAGGATACCATTTAAAGGGAGTATTTACAGATTGAATAGAAAAGAGATGTGTTTTATTCATGAATAATTTATAGATAAGGGGTTTTTAAATTAGGCCTTGAACGCACATGATATAGAGAGTTTACATATAGTAAACCCCCCGAGAGTTCATTTAGACATAGTTATGGTTTAACAAAACCTTTTCACATATACAAAGTTAACCCTTTATGCATGCCGCCTTACCATCGGGCCAACGTCACTCCTTTGATAGGCACAAGTGCGAGTGGTGCAGGTGCGAGTGGTGCGGGTCTGGGTGGTGCAGGCCCATCATGGTATGGTTGTGATGAGCCTACACCACCTACATCAACTAGACCCACCCCTGCTCTATCACATCCATCTTAACCATGAGACGACAATGTAGTAGGGACTTCAGGGGGGCTAGTAGACATGCTAGCAGGGGAGTAGGCTGCTTTTTCTTTGAGAACTAGGTCTCTCGAGTCGTCTCCCCAATAGGGGGGCTCTGCATCCGCCCATTTTATGAGCCAGCCCCCAGAGACTGATTCCACCCTTTGATCCATGCACCCTACCATCATACAACGTCGAGCCCTCGCGCGATGGATGCCCAAGGAAAGAAAGTCATGAACCACATGCATGTATTTCCTAACATGGAGTTTACGAACTCTTTCAAAAAGTGGAAAGAACAAGACAAGCTCTCAAAACAATAT
Organism: Cibotium barometz; assembly: GCF_041138505.1. Lineage (NCBI taxonomy): Eukaryota > Viridiplantae > Streptophyta > Polypodiopsida > Cyatheales > Cibotiaceae > Cibotium > Cibotium barometz. The sequence goes on from NC_141058.1 coordinate 26,807,443, forward strand.
ATCAATGATTTGCTCAATGCGGAGTTCACTGTTCCCACATGCGAGCCTTCCCTTCTCGAAGGAGTGGATGAAGAGAAGAATAAAGCTTTTTCTCTCTAATAGTCCAGATCAAGAATCAAGAGAGCGACAAAGAACAATTTGGAAAAGCCCAACATTTCTCGTACACAAAGAGTGGAGGCACACACGAAGCTTCGTGAGAAAACACCCACAAGCAGGGATTTCATTAACGTCTTCACAATTTCGTGATCACGTTAACAAAACCCAGTGTTAACATATTAAAACTTGTGATCACAATGTATATTCACATGACCTGAGAAATGACCTGCTGGAACCCACTACTCCAGTAACACCTTCGGGCTTTCCCCTTTCCCGGCGGGCCCGCCGGGATATGTATTTTTCCCGACGGGCCCGCCGGGAAAGGGGAAAGCCCGGCGGGCCCGCCGGGAAAAAGAAGAAAAGCCGGCGGGGTACTATTCTGTATATAAACACTGCCCGACACCCATCGTACAACTTTTGGGAAGATAGTCCTTGTTTTGGGGGCGTGATATCTCTCCTCAAAGTACTTGTAGAGCTCTCGAGTTGCTAGAAGTGTCCTCTTGGGAAGAACGTCCTTATTTTAGGGGCTGTCGTCTTTCCTTGTAGGCACTCCTAAGGCTATTGAGCCACTCGTCCTTAGTTCTTTGAACTGGGGGCAGGGTGTGGTTCGTAGCTAATACTTGCGGAGATTTAGGGACAAATTTGGAGTCATTCAGCTTTGCATTTGCGCCACGTACGTAATCTACCTCATTCTGCTTTATGAATGGTTTGATGGAGCCAAGAGTCCTGCTTAGGGGCTTGTATTGGTTCTTGATACTTGATATAGTTTAGAGTAGACAAGGGTCTATTGTCCTATACTAGAGTATTGGGCAAGCATAGATCTTTGATTTTTTTTTTGTGAATGTTAAAGAAGGTCTATTGTCCTATACTAGAGTATTGGGCAAGTATAGATCTTTGATTGTGTAAAGTATCCTTAATTGGGTACAAAAGGCATCCTTCATTGGGAGTGCAATGTGCATGATAGTTTCGAAGTAGTTTTGTAGTAAGACCTTGCAAGATAGTTTGAAGTAGTTTTGTGTTATGTGATGATCTTTTGTATTTGTCAAGATAGTTTCGAAGTAATTTGTTTGCTAATGTATGTTTTGTTATACGTGAGTGATTTGTTGTTTTTTCATTTGTGTATTCATTGTTATACGCTTGGTTGAATAGGTTATCTGTTGAGATGGAGGACAATGTTGGATCCAGTGGTACCTCCAATAGAGTCCAAATTTCAAATAGCAGGAAAAAAAAGGCACCTGGGATAGAGTGGCAATATGCAATTAACGTTGGTGATCGATTCATAGATTGGGAGTGCAAGCTATGCCATGCAGTAAAATCAGTGTGGGGCTCCTCGACTAAGAGAACACTTTTTAGGCGGACCGAAGAAAAAGTCATGTACCCACCCCTCTGCACCTATAGTGGCCAAACGCATAAGAGAAGAAATTCAAAAGAAAGATTTAAGAAAACATGACACTCCTACCGTTAATGTATCAAGGCAGCAAGAACACTGTTCTTCTAATCATCAAACTCCCGCTACATCGCCTACTTGTACCCCGAACGGCAATGTGCAACCAGAAAGTAATCTACCCAGTGCATCTTCTTGCAAGCGAAACTTTGACGTAGGAAATGTACCCATGCGTCAAACTTCATTGCAAGAAAGCCTACGTCAAGGTCGACTCGATGATGCACAACTCGTCCTCGCTGAAGCGATTTACTTTTCTGGGAGTGCTATGATGATGGTGGACAGTGACCATTGGAAGAGAGCATGGAAGAAAATTGGTGAGTTTGGACCAGGATTTTCACCGCCTACGTACCATGCTATGCGAAATGATCTATTAGAGAAATGTTATGCGTCAGTAAAAGAACGTGTACAAAGAATAATTCTTAGCAATATAGAGCTTTCTGGATGTAGTATAGTAAGTGATGGATGGTCTAATGTGCAAAGAAAACCATTAATTAATGTAATGGTTATTTCACCTAGAGGTGAGACTTTCATCCGTGCCGTGGATTCAGCTGGTTCAATCAAAACTGGGGCTTACATTGCTCAAGTCATTAGCTCTGTGATAGAGGAAGTGGGTGCCAAGAATGTAGTCCAAGTCGTCATGGACAATGCAAAAAATTGTAAAAATGCATCCAGAATCCTACAGCGACAATATCCACATATTTTTCCGGTAGGATGTAATACTCATAGTTTGAATCTTATATTAAAAGATTGGTATAAATCTGATGATACCAAATGGTTTGCCTCGATCGTCGACACTGCTCGCCAGCTTGTGAAATTCATGCTCAAGAGACAGAGAGTTTTAGATATGTTTCGACCTCGCATGTCAGTTATGTTAAAGCTTCCAGCGGAGACTAGGTTTTGCACTCACTTTTACACTTTTGAGTCTCTTCTTAGAAATAAAGATGTAGTTTGTGAAACATTTACATGCATGGCATTTCATGACTGGGAGAACACTCAACTTGAAAAAGTGAAAGAGAAAATCAAAGTCTTGAAGGGAGCGCTTACGAGGAGAAGTTGGTGGAACAGTGTGATGGATGCATACCATGTAATGATGCCTGTTATGTATGCTGTACGAAGTCTTGATCAAAGAGCGCCTAATCTCGGAAAAGCATGGATGCAATGGTGGACTGTCCAGCGGAGTTTGGAGTGTCCTGAGAAATTAGAGCATTCAGTGGTGGAAAAGCAATGGCGTGTACCATTCTCCAGTAGACAAAGAAAAGTTCTGTTGAAGTACTTTCATGCTAGATGGATTGGAGCTCACTCGCCACTGCACAGTGCTGCTTACATGTTAGATCCTGAATATTGGAATATGGATTTGATGTCCAACGTTGAGGTGGTGCAAGATTTTTATAAAGTGGTAAACACTTTCTATAATAATGATGATGATCGTGTACAGTGCATAAAGGAGATGACCTCATTTCGGTTGAAAGAAGGTTTATTTTCCAACTCCCTTGTTCAACAAATGGCTAAAGAGCAACCTGCATGGAAGCGGTGGATGATGAATGGTGGTGAGCATTATGCTTTATTGTGCAACCTTGCGATGAAGGTTCTAAGTCAGTGCTCTTCAAACTCAGGCTCAGAAAGGAACTGGAGCATGTATAAATATATTCATAGTACTATTCGCAATCGACTTCTTGCAGATCGAGCAGATAAACTTGTTTACATGTACTGCAATGAAAAGATCTTGCGAGACATTGAAAGCGAAGAGTATGAAGAAGATATGCCCAGATGGATGTACAATTGTGATGATGTAGTAGACGAGAACTTTGATGTTGGACGTACGTTGTGCACCACCCTTGAGATAGAAGACAATTTAGACATTGACTTAGATGAGCTTAATTTAGCAGACGAGAGAGTAAACGGTGAAAGAATTTTGGAGCAAGATATTGACATAGAGGAAGAAGTCACTTCATTAATTTAATAAAAAGTACTTGTACAAATGATCATATTTGAAGAAATTATCAATACAAAAGTAGGATTTGTTTTTCTTAACTCTCATCTTGAAATAAATTACGAATTGCACTCGGAGTTGCATCTAAAGGTCCTGGTGGTTTATATTCGCTAGCCATGCCAAACACTGTATAAATACCTTGATTTATTGGGACACTGCACAATGCACATGTAGAAGTATTTTGCATTTGTCTCACTAAACATATTAAGTGGTAGTAGTGTCCACATGGTAGTATATACTGGCCGCTCCACCCATCGAATACTTTGTAACATACAGGACATTGGGGGGTGGAGGAACTTGTAGCCTCAGCAGAAACTCCCACAAGATCAGGATGTATCAAAAAATGAGAGATGTGGTTTCCTTGGCGCACAGGAGCAATACGTGAAGAGATGCTCTGTACATCTTGGCTGATCTTTGTTAGCTGCTCTTGAATCCCTCTATTGGCCGGGGGAGGAGTTGACGCTTGAGTTAATCGGTCAGCTTCTTTCTCCTTCTCTGCTAACTGGGCCCCTAAGCTTTCTTTAACCTGGTTTAACTCCAGTCCAGCGCCCTCCACCATGAGTGCAAGTTCTTCTCGTGTAAATGTCACTGTCTCTTCACGAATGTCGTGGGTGTTGACAGTGGCCTCTCTGGAGGCGAAGTCCACTGGAGTTTGCAAGATAAATTGAGCATATAACATTTTAGCAAAATACAGTGGAGCGTCGGCGTTATGGAGAGGACGTCCGTACACCTCCAAGAAAATGCGCTCGGCATTAGTTTTGATATCGTTGTGGGTGCACCGAGAAATCTTCCATCTTCCCTTCTTAATTTCGCCATCTGGACATGGCCATATTTCCTTTATCATCTCTGTAGTTACGCGTTTGTTTATGTCTTTCCACTGGGCATAAGTTGGATTTGTCCATTTCGATAACCTGCATGTTGTTCGTGTCGCTTCGTGGGCTGTCAGGCCATGTGATAGGGCCTTCATTCGCTCGTAAGCCTTCTTGGCTAACTCCTGATGCTCGTTCGCTTGCGCCTGCTCCATATCTGCATGAACGTAAATGACTTTAGGATTTTAATGAACTGTAAAGATCAACGTAAGATAAATTGACCATTACTCTCAAAATCTTAAAGTCAAACACCACGAGAGGAGATATGTATTGCAAAGACTCGATGAAGTGTATCCACTTGACTCCAAAAACACTTCAAACAATGCATAAACATCGAATTTTGAAGAGGAAACATAAACTTAAACACCACAGGAGGAGAGAGATGTTGCAAAGACTCAATGAAGAGAGAAACAAAATTTTGAAACATTGGACACATCAAATTTTGAAGAGAGAAACAAAAAGCCATTCCTGAAACTTAATCCCTTGGTACTGTATTATTACAAAGTTGGGGTGAATGCCACCGATAGCTCTACAAGAGGACGTTGTGCCCTCGTAGGGTCAGTATTTAGTGATCTAAAAAATTCAACTACTTGCAATTTTGATTTTCGCTCATCGCGATTAGGCAGGAACATCCAATTTTTGACTCTATGACTAATAGTATCCATGGTAACTTTGTCATGGGAACTATTATCCATCCACAACTCTTGCACTTTCTTCCAGAAGTCATATAAAGTTTGTAATAAATATCCCAAGGCAAAAACGTCAGATGCAGGAGTGTATGCATCTGCCAAAAATGGATCATAAAGCTCTGGGGCTATCCACGGCCGTTTATTTCGCTCTCTGTCTGCGTAGGAGACTGCCTGTGCCACCTTCTCCGGGTTCTTGTCTGCTTCAAAAACAAAATTGAGAGACACCCGTTTTTTGGGCGCTCTCAGCAGCAACCCCCAATCGATAATACCTATGCGTGGCTTTAGCTCTTTTGTATAATCCAACACTACATTAAAAGGATGTAGGTCGGTATGTACAATACCTGCCATATGTGCTGCCGCTACACCTTCCACCAGGGCATGCATAATATGTGGCATATTTATTACTACCTCTTTTATTTTTGAAAGTTCTAGATGACCTAAAGGGATATTATCAGGCGGGGGTTGTCTCCATCCTCGATCCAAACGAAAAATGGCTCTGGTGAACTCACTGAATCTGAAGGGAACCTTCAGAAGAGTATCACCAAGAGCGCCGCCATTATAGTACGGGAAAATTGTGATCCAAGGAGCCTCTTTTGTAAAGGCAATGCATCGGACAATCGATGGATGTAGCACTTGCATACCCTGCTCTGCTTGGAAGCTCTCGAACTTCGCGCTGCCTTCTCCTTTGTAGTACTTTCCGCAAAAAGTGATGTGCTCCGGTAAAAATGATATACCTTTAATTGCATACTCTTTTACTGTTCCAAACACACCGGAGCCAATTGTTCGTCCTTCGTGAAGAGCTTCGTGCGGGATGCCAATAAGATGTGTGCACATAGAATTGTAGATGGTACGATTAATGACACCTGTACCACTTGCATCTGCCTGACTGGACGTTGCAGCAACGTCCTGGGCAATTCGCACTCTTTTGGGGAGGGACTCTGCATCCAACGCCTTCATGCGCTTGCTCTTGGCCCTTTGCTCGCTCCATACAACGTCCCATAACTGTAGACGTTGCATGTTGGCTTCAGGCGGGGCAGCATCTCTAAGATCACTGCACGCTACTCGCATGCTCCCCAAAATGGTTCGTGTTATGTGCTGATGGTTGAAATCTGCTATCTTCTGTCTATCTAGCAGCTCAGCGTTGCCTCCGCTTCGAAGCCGACGCTGTGCATTTTCCCATATTTGGTCTATGAGATCTCGCATGAGTATCTCAGACTCGTTGATCTTTTTGACGACATCATCAGTACATTGTGATACCGTGATGACCGCTTTAACACGAATTGCTCGCAGAACAATTTTGCGCTCTTCGGGAGAAAGCATGTTGATCGTCTTCGTAAATCTAGCAAATGTCACTAAACACAAAAAAACAGAATATCAAACATTACTGAAATAAACATCAAGCAAACGTGAGAGAACAGCAACAAGTATATCAATATCGTCAATGTTCATACAAAAACGGAATATCAAATAATTTTAATGAACTCAACATCATCCAATACATCATCAAACGTGAGAAAACAGCAATAAGTGTATCATTACTTATCAATGATCAATCAAAAACAAAATATATCAAACAATATTACTGAACTCAACATCATGCAATACATTATCGAACGTGAGACAACCGCACAAGCGCATTATTACTTACGAAGTGTATACATTATCGAATGAGAGAGAGAGAGAGAGGGGAAGGGAGAGAGAGGTGTGACAGATAGAGAGAGGAAAAATTAAATGACATTTTTTATAGTTTTGTGAGTTCCTAAAGAGAGAAAAATAATCACTCCTCATCTACATACCTATCGTGATAGAGAGAGATGTGAAGTGTATCATGAGAGAGAGAGAGAGAAAGAGTTGTGAAGTGTATCATTGCGAGAGAGAGAGAGAGAGAGAGAATTGTGAAGTAAATAGAGGGAGAAAAAAGAAATTATTAAAAATTATGTGTATTTTAAGAAAAATAAAAAAAAATCATTATCTACACATCTATCGTGTTGTGAAGTGAATCATGAGAGAGATAGAGAAAGAGTTGTGAAGTGTATCATGAGAGAGAGAGGGGGGTAAGAAGAGAGAGATTCATATTTTTCGAGTTACGAATCACGATATTATAAAATAAAACGTTTAGACAATATGATTAAACTTTGATCCTTGAAATACTAATGCCGCGTTAGCAACCAAGTATCGCATGGATCAAACACAATAAAAACAATACAAGTCAAATCAAACAAATTTACGACATTTATTCGACCGCGTTAACGATCATATGCCGAAATACGCAAGCAAATTTACGACACTTTTTCGACCGCGTTAACGATCAAATGCCGCAATATGCAAAAAACATTTTATGCACTAGCGGACGACACCAACTTGCCGTGTTAACGACAAAATGCCGCCCGATTCTATGGGAATTTCAATAAGATACGAACATACACTGGCCGCGTTACCGACCATATGTCCGCATTTGACAAAGGGAAGGGAAGGGAAGGTGACATCGCCATAACGATACTATGCTTGCCGCGTTACCGACTAGTACCGCTACGGCGTGCCATACTTACCATAGGACACAGACTAGCCGCGTTACCGACTAAGTGCCCCAGGGTAAGCACCATTCCGAAGAATGGCCTTACACACACACACCAGTCGTGTGGCGGGCCACCCAAATCCTGCCGCGCATTGCGACAATGGGCGGCTGCCCGCACGAACTCACCCACACACACATCCCTCGTGTGGCGGACCACCCACATCCTGCCGCGCATTGCGACAGTGGGCGGCTGCCCGCACGAACACACCCACATACACACACAAGTTTTTATTACCTGTGTATGCTGTCAGCAATGAAATCCCAAAGGGCCCCCCGGGCCCATATATATAGAAAAATGTACCCCGCCGGGATATGTGACGACCCCTCCGGGGCCCGCCGGGGTAAGCAAAAGCCCGGCGGGCCCGCCGGGGAAGAGCAAAAGCCCGGCGGGATTTTTCCCGGTTACCAGGTCGCTTGCCACCGGCTTTTTTGTGAACATGTTAATAACATGTTCACACATGTTATTAACAAAAAAAATTTTGTGATCACGTGAATATAAAATCCCTGCCCACAAGCTTTTCAACAAGCAGTAGTAGTGAGTGCTTCCCGGCTACGAAAGCGAGGGGATTTACATTTTGGCTCGAGAGGAAAGTCCTCCTTCATTGCTCATTTTGTAAGTACCTATTTTACTAATAATTTCCTCCTCTTTCGTTTCATTTTATACTATATTGTTTCCTTTAACTAACTATATATTTTCTTAATTGTTTTTTTATAGAGGGAGGTTGTTGGGCGGCGTGACCCAACAAAGGAGGAGTACGACTATGGCTACAGAGCCCCCTATCCACAGTTGTGGACATGGATGCTTACGTGAGGTGTACAGTTACGAGTCCATTTTGGGGACTCAAGCAGACAAGGTAAGTAGTGAAACAAGCCTTCTCTTATCTATATCTAATTGTATTTTATTGTATCACACTTACCTTGCTCTTTGTTTGCTTGTATGTAGAATGAAGGGGAAGAGGAAGAGAGATCCAAATTACGAGCATGAAGTGATAGAAGGAAGTGAAGAGGAGGACGAAGATGATGATGATGATGAGTGAGCACTTGGAATCCGATCCGATGAGGATTCTGATTAGCCTCCCCTTCTTTGATTTATTTTTTGTATATATGGCAAATGCTCAAAAATTCACGAAACATAATACATTTTGGACTCACTTGCATTCTTCTTAGTTTATGTCTTTTTCATGTTTATGTTTGTATCACAAAACAGTGACTCTGCTTTAATTAAAAAAGAAGCTGGGGTAGACTCGAGAGTCCTATGTAGACTCTCCTGTCTACCTCAATCTTTTTTTTCCCACGCAATACTTTCATTGGAATAGCAATGAAAATTAGCAGTGAACTATTGTTGGTGATGTGAGCAACGATAGTTCGCTGCATTTTTCGTTATTATTTTTGCTACAGAGTAGTGATCCTCTGTTTTGCAACGAAAATAACAACTTTTTTAGCAGTGAAATGGGCCCGACATCTCCCTACCCTTCTAGTTATTAAAGTGTTGCTAGTCGCTACACCCTCATTTTGTTGTAGTGTTGAGCTCTCATTCACCCATTTACCTATTCTACTCCAAGACCCCCTAATTGGTAGGGCAGTCCTAGAAAGCATGCTTCCCCTCTTCAATGGCTGATTTGCATCTAGGATAGATTCTAGCAGTAAAGTTTCTTTGTATCAATTTGAACCCAAGAGGAAAGGCCAACAAACGTACTCTCTAGAGAAATATCTGAGCTTTCATTGGGACTTGGGACTTCTAAATTAGGCTCCACATCTTTCTCTAGGTGCTAAAGCACCACTTGACTTTCTAGATTCTATTAATGTAGTATTTGACATATAATAGCCTTTTTTGTGAAAAAAATGAATATTTCATCCTTCAGTACAAATTGTTCACCCTTAGATTTCTCACAAGGAAATTTATGAGTTCCTCCTTCCCCCAATTAGCAGGATGTCATCCCCACATCAGAGGCATGTGATCAGATAACACAAAGGAAGTTTCCATTTTAGCCAAAAAGGTATGTGGTATCCAAGAGACTTGATGGCTAAACAAAACCCTATCAAGTCTAGAAGATGATCCAAAGTATTGCAAGTTGAAATAGACGGCACTTGGAAAGTTTGTGAGAATGCATTATATGACCCATTCTCGAGTTTGGTTGGGACAGAAGCATAATGCATGATCGTTTGTCAAGGGTGGTGATGTCATGGATGATAGCTTCAAAGTGTTGCATAAAAATACCAAGTGATATCTTGCTCAAGAGGAGAAGAATCCCATGTATGAGAGATCCAAAGCTGATGCATGCAAAAGCCAGCTCTTCACGAGCAAGAGAATCCCATGACTATGTAGATCTTCTCAAGAAACTCAAAAAGTACCCCAACCTGTGTTGGAAAAGGAGCGAATGAAAAAAACCAAAGAGCTTATGAGAATACTTGCAACAAGGAAGATGAAGGGTGAATTAAAGCCTATCCTTGAGCAAGTGTTCGAGTATGAGAACCATTCACTTGTGGTCTAAGTGTATCCTAGACTCTATTCGAGAGCCAATCATAGGAAACCGGTGAGCGAACCTCAAAGGAAAGACCTTGATCGAACCCATAACCATTCTAAATAGGCCTTAGAAAGAGTTAGTTCTAGAGTCCCTAGCCCTTGAACCAATTCAAGTACCATATCCCCCATTGCTATGTAGTGATGAAAGGATACAGTGAAAAGGATTAAGGCAAAAGTTGGCCTTCAATGGGGTCATCACAATATTTTCTCTATGGTGATTGATTGGCAACGACTTCATGTCATCCCCTTCAAAGGCCTCCAAAGGAAAGATTCTTTGCACATCCCCCATATGATGAACAGGTCTAAGAGAGCGAGAGTGTGAAGCCTCACAACCTTCTTATCCTCACTCTTTTGGAAGGATCTCAACTTTCGAGAGACTTCTCCGAGTGAATAAATGGGAATCTAAGAGTTCACATAGCAGAGCTTCAAGAGGATGACGAGGATGAGCCATGCCACATTGAATACTCTCCTTCTATACCCAAGACCACAGGACAGTAGCCGAAAGTGCCCATGAACAAGTTGGGACATTTGAAAAAGTATTATATTTTCTCCACTAAAATTTTTAGTGTCCTTCCAAATTGTCTCGAGTTTCTTCTTCGTTAGTTAATTTAGTATCTTTGCTTGTTTCCTGTGCACCATTAAATATAAGTAAGAAAATTTTGCATGATGTCTCCTTCTTCTCAGAAATAGAATTCGACATGTTTTTAAAGAGCGTAGTTCTAATACCATGAAGGGTTTTAGAGAGACTCCACAAACTCGTGTATAGAGTTATGTTACATATGAAACCAACCTACATATGAAACCAACCTGTAGTGGTTTTAGTTAAGCCTTAAACCGGGACGTATAAAAAGTCCCTTTTTATATTTGATATATTTTATGCTTTCAAAAAAATTAAGAAAAAGAGAGGAGAGAGAGGGAGAGAGAACACGATGATCAAATGTTTTAATATTTATTAATTGAGTGTTGTAACGTTGCACAAGAAGAGCCACCCATTTAATTAATTAATTATATTAATTGAATATAATGTTGGACATTCAAACTTTATTTTTAGTGTTTAGGGTAAGAGGTCTTTATGAATCATGACCAACAGAAAGCTGCAAGGCAGGTATACGTAAAATAGTTATGTTTGCATGGTCGGAAAGTAAGTACATGATCTGATCAAGCTTGCTACAAATTCTGAGAAACATAGTTGCTGTGTGCGTGCGTGTGCGTGTGTGTGCGCGCGCGCGCGTGTGTATGAGAGAGAGAGAGAATATGCAGTATTTTCTTCTGTGAAAATAGCCGGCCTTTAATAAAATCGCGGAGCACAGGCCGATGGATTGTTACAAATTAACGTTGTCGTAGTAGCTGCATGGGCTACCGATTGCCACAGTAATGCAACCAAATTGGCATTAATAAACCTAGTTAATGCTTAATGCAAAGGTTACTATTAGGACTCCACTCCTGTTAAACCACTTGCTCGAGCCTTCTCTTCAGACACAATTTTTTGTACTAAGCTACAACCTTAGGGATAAATCCAAATTACTGGGCACCTCTTCATTGGTGGGAAAATGAGGAGGTTCTTCAAATCTACCCACTCCTGCAGTCGTTGGTTTGTAGCTTTTAAAAGACGACTTCACTAATCGACGCCCTTTGGAGAGATCTGGATTATTGTTATTATCATAATTACTATAATTAAAAGGGGAATTATTGGGTGGTAATTCTGTAGTCTTTCGTTCCGCTGAGCGCTCCCTTTTGTGCGCATTCTGATGGCCTCCAAGAGCTTGAGAGCTGCAGAGCTTTCTAGAGCAGAACTTGCAGGAGAAGAACCCCGCTGGCTTATCATTAACAACATCATTAACGTTGCTAATTGCAGCAGTTATGCCGGCATGACCTTGCTCTTTCTTCATATCTAAGCAGCTATAATGATGATGATCACCATACATTAATGGCTTGTCTTTACTGGGTGGAGAGCATTCCCATTCATGTGATTTCTTCTTGGAGCTTTCCCCTGGATTAGTGATAATCTGCATGTCATTAAGCTGGTTCAAGCGGAGTATGTTACCTGTTTTCTGGCCTTCCATCGTGAGGAAGCTGAGGCAAAGGTGATCAATATCTTCTTCTGATGAAGACAATGAACACTTGTTTTGCATTGAAAGCAATGGTGAAGATTAAATTGCTGATGAAGGAATTGAACGGGCCATTGTGGGATTCGAACTCTGCACCTCAACACTGACGCACACACCTCCTCTCTCTCTCACACGCACACGCACACGCATACGCGCCTCTCCCTCTCTCTTCTCTCTTTCTCATACACACAGTACCCACCTCTCCCTCTCTCCTGTCTCCCTCTGTCACACACACACCTCCTCTCTCTCTCTCTCTCTCTCTCACACACACGCACATGCACACACGCCTCTCCCTCTCTCTCACTTTTCAAAGACTATGCATTATTTGTTAAGGGTTGCTGATGAGTGCCAACATTTCACTAAGCCACAAAATCTCTCTCTCTCTCTCTCTCTCATGCACACAGTACCCACCTCTCCCTCTCTCCTGTCTCCCTCTCACTCTCTCTCTCTCTCTCTCTCTCTCTCTCACACACACACACACACGTAACACAAGGTGAAGATCGATTGAGCTTCTAAACCCGGACAAAATACCAGAAGCAAATCACCAAGATACTATAAGGAGGCCAACATTAAGAAGGCTACATGTAACTCGTGGGAGTGAATAATGTGCTGCTGCATGCATAGGCAGCCGTGAGCTTAGCTGTGACGTGAAGTGAAGTGTCGCATAAAGGTCAAAAGAGGCGCCGGCGGATGTGTGTGTGTTTTTAGGAAGATGGATAGTAAGGACGTTTTGGGACGGCAACTGCAATTACGCACACACCTACAACACGCACCTAGCTGGACAATTACTTGCCTAAAAAGTCAACAACAGGAGAGTAGTATAACTATTCATTCAACATGCATGGTTTACACCAGTGCTAGAAATAAAGTTCTAAATTTATAGGTGAAAAACTTTCCTCTCACATAATTGTAGGGAAATTTGGAATATTTATCTTGTTAACAAAACAAGATAAATTTTTAAGCGGACGGTTCTAGTGGAGTGGCTAAAGCAAAACGAAGTCCCAGCCCTGGAAAGCTTGTTTGTATAGGAGATGAAGAAAAAGAGAAAACATACCTTGCTTGAGCTTGAGGAGAACAGGGACGTAGGAGAGGTAGAAGTGTAGGAAGGGAATATATTGATCCTCCCTCTATCAGCAGTCAAAATGCTATAGACAATGTAAACAAATTTGAATTTCATAAGCTGAGAGTCTAGATCCTCCTTCCTTTCCCCCCTAAAATGAGCTAATAGTACCCTTAGATATCCTTGATATTTAGAAATGAACTAAGGGGACCTTTAGATCACTACAAGGAAAAGCGACCGTAGGTGCGCTTATAGATGCGCTTTGACAACGTGGTTTAAAATGTTACGGGCACGTTTATAAGAGCATCTAAAAGCGCATCTATCTCGACAGGCATCTATAGGCGCGTCTATAGGTGCATCTATAAGCGCGTCTATAATAATATAGACGCGTTTATAGACGCGCTTATAGACGCATCTATAGACGTCCTTATAGAAGCGCTCTAGAATTTAAAAAAAAATCCAGAGAGCTGCCTGTGTAGATATACAGCTGGATTTTCTGCACATGCATGCAGCTGTATTTTCTGCACAGGCAGCTCTCTGATTTAAGGTACAAAAACAAACCTACAAAACAAATCCCCAGCACTCAAGGGTGTAATAATAATAGAGGAAAGAGAGGAAAGATAGAAAAGCACTTACCTCTTTTTTGTGATGTTGAAAGAGAGGATTAGAGGACCTATAAAACCAACAAAAGGAAGTCTTCGCGGGGTACGACTGCACCCAAAGCACAAGGAGCTTGTGTCCCCATAATTGTAAACAGAAAATATACACGCATATTTAGATTTCAAATAGTTCATCTTAATTAACTTGTTCATGTTGTTAACATCAATCATCATTTAAAGGTTTGTCAAACCAATCACTCTCGGGGTGTGATCCGATATAGAATGTGTTAGTTACGGATTTAAAGAGATGAAAGACCGGTGAGAGCGGGGACACATGACCAGCCGGAACCTAGTGACCTTCAGTCCCAATCTATTTACTCAATTTCCCAGAATGTTCCAAGTAGCACAGAATCTCTGTTATGTTGCATTTATGTTTGATGCCAAACCTCCCGTACAGGGAGTTCATTGTCAATTTGTGCAGAGAAGACATGACTTGGTCTCCTTTCTTTTTGGCTTCCTTCCTTTCCCCATAAATCTCCAACACAAATTCAGAGAACGGTTTTCTATCTTCTCGAATAAACACCCATACCTAAGTTCAACTTTATACCCTATTTTGCTAATTTGAGCTCTTCTGTGAAGTAGACGCCCATGAAGGTCCCAGTGAAAAAAAGTAGAGTTCTCTTCTCAGGGTCCTTGTAGGGTAGTAAAGGCACCTTGATGGTATCCGTAGATGTTACTTTTGCCTCATGAGGCCTTATGCATAAAGCTATGCATGAGGCTTATGCATATAAAGCACTATGCAAGCCACGCTAGCCTAAACTAAATCGTACCCCAGCACTATGCATTAAGCATGCATACATAGAGCTTAATGCATGCATAGATTAAGCTCTATGCATAGAGCTTAATGCCTGCATAGAGGTCTATGCATAGAGCTTAATCTACGCATATATCTCTATGCATTATGAATGCATGCATAGAGCTTAATCTATGCATATATCTCTATGCATTATGAATGCATGCATAGAGCTTAATATATGCATTAAACTACGCCGCTATGCAAGCCTTATGCAAGCTATGGTAGCAAAGCTTATGTATAAAGCATGCATGAGGCCTTATGCATAAAGCTTTAAGCATAATTTTTTATGCATGAGGCCTTATGCATAATAAAGATTTAAGCGTAATGCTTTATGCATGGGGCCTTATGCATAAAGCATTATGCATAAGGCTTATGCATAAAGCACTATGCGCATAAGACCTTAAGCATAAAACTATGCATGAGACCTTATGCATAAAGCATGCATGAGGCCTTATACATAAAGCCTATGCATAAAGCTATGCATGAGGCCTTATGCATAAAGCATTATGCATAAAGATTATGCATAAAGCTTATGCGCAAACCTACAAAACGAATCCCTAGCACCCAAGGGTGCAATAATAATAGAGGAAAGAGAGGAAAGATAGAAAAGCACTTACCTCTTTTTCGTGATGTTGAAAGAGAGGATACGAGGACCTACAAAACAACAAAAAAGGGTAAGGAAAGGATTAGTTATGCATACATACAAAAGCTTATGCAAGCTATGCTGCTATGCAAGCCTTATGCAAACTATGCCGCAAACTATGTCGTAATACAAGACTTATGCAAGCTATGCTAAAGCTTATGCATAAAGCATGCATGAGGCCTTATGCATAAAGCTTTAAGCATAAAGCTATGCATGAGGCCTTATGCATAAAGCTATGCATGAGGCCTTATGCATAAAGCTTATGTATGAGGCTTATGCATAAAGCATGCATGAGGCCCTATGCATAAAGCCTATGCATAAAGCTATGCATGAGGCCTTATGCATAAAGCTATGCATGAGGCTTATGCATAAAGCACTATGCAAGCCACGCTAGCCTAAACTAAACCATTTTCTAGCACTATGCATTAAGCATGCATGCATAGAGCTTAATTCATGCATAGATTAAGCTCTATGCATGCATAAACCTCTATGCATAGAGCTTAATGCATGCATAGAGGTCTATGCAAAGAGCTTAATGCATGCATAGAGGTCTATGCTTAGAGCTATCTATTCATAGATCTCTATGCATTATGAATGCATGCATAGAGCTTAATCTATGTATGCATAGAGCTTAATCTATGCATTATGCATAAAGCTTATGCATAAAGATTATGCATAAAGCTTATGTGCAAACCTACAAAACAAATCCCCAGCACCCAAGGGTGCAATAATAATAGAGAAAAAAGAGGAAACATAGAAAAGCACTTATCTCTTTTTCGTGATGTTGAAAGAGAGGATATGAGGACCTACAAAACTAACGAAAGGGTGAGGAAAGGATTAGTAATGCATACATACAACATACATACAAAAGCTTATGCAAGCTATGCTATGCTAAAGCTTATGCAAGCTATGCCGCTATGCAAGCCTTATGCAAACTATGCCGCTATACAAGACTTATGCAAGCTATGCTAAAGCTTATGCATAAAGCATGCATGAGGCCTTATGCATAAAGCTTTAAGCATAAAGCTATGCATGAGGCCTTATGTATAAAGCTTATGCATAAGGCTTATGCATAAAGCATACATGAGGCCCTATGCATAAAGCATGTGCATAAAGCTATGCATGAGGCTTATGCATAAAGCATTATGCAAGCCTCGCTAGCCTAAACTAAATTGTACCCCGACACTATGCATTAAGCATGCATGCATAGAGCTTAATTCATGCATAGAGCTTAATTCATGCATAGATTAAGCTCTATGCATGCATAAAACTCTATGCATAGAGCTTAATGCATGCATAGAGGTCTATGCATAGAGCTTAATCTATGCATTATGAATGCATGCATAGAGATTAATATATGCATTAAGCTCTACGACGAATAGAGCTTAATGCATAGATTAAGCTCTATGTTTAGAGCTCTATTCATAGATTAAGCTCTATGATTAGAGCTCTATTCATAGATTAAGCTCTATGCATAGAGGACCTACAAAATAAAACCCCTCTTTTTGGTAAATAGAAATAGAGGAAAGAGAGGATAAAAAGATAGGAAAGAGAGGAAAGATAAGAAAGCACTTACCTCTTTTTGGTAATGTTGAAAGAGAAGATTAGAAGACCTACAAAACCAACAAAAGTGTGAGGAAATGATTAGTAATACATGCATACAAAAGCCCTAAGAACCTAATGCATACATACAAAATCGAAAAGAGAGAAAAGCCGCTTTACCTCTTTTTGGTGAAGTTGAAAGAGAGGATTATAAGACCTACAAAACAAAACAAAAAGTTGAGAAAAGAATTAGTAATACAAAATCCTAAAAGTGTGAATAGCATGGATATACAAGGAGGTTTAAGCCTTATGCATAAGGAGGTTTAAGTATAAGCCTCTTATGCATAAGAAGCCTCTTATGCATAAGAGGCCTCTTATGCATAGCCTCTTAGGCTTATGCATAAGAAAGAGAGAGATAGAGAGAGATAGAGAGAGATAGAGAAGAGAATACCATTCAAAAATTTTAAACATGAGAAGCTTATACATTAGAGAGAGAGAAAGAGAGAGTGAAGAGAATACCAATCAAAAACCCTAATTCTAAACATACCATTCGAAAACCATGAATATATGAAGAGGTGGGAGAGACAAGTGGGATAGAGATTCCCTTGTGAGGAATCGTCCTTGGGAGGAGACTTGGGAGAAGACTTGAGAGGAGACTTTGTGAGGAGAGGACAAAGGGTGAGGTGCAGCCATCATGAGGAAGAGGTACAGCACAGGGAGCAGAGGGGAGGGAAACGAAGTGAAAATAGTTGCGGCGTCGACACGGGCGAGATTATTTGAATTTTTTTTTTATTGAGCGTCTATACTGGCGTCTATAGGCGCCTCTATAGATGCGTCTATAATCGCATCTATATCATATAGATGCGCTTATAGACTCGTCTATAGACACACATATAAACATGCCTGTAGACGCACTTATAGATGCACATATAGCCGCGTAAATAGTCGTGTAAACCCCGCCAAATCGCAAATTCACCCATGGCTCCTCTCTCACTCACATCTCTCTCTAGTTTGCGTGTCTATGTTCTCATTCTCTTGTAGTGAGAGATCCTTGTGCTTGAAGCATTCCAAGTCATAAAATAAGCGTTCTCAAACTACTTAATAGATTAGACATAAACCTATAAAAAAACCCAAGGTATCAAGTTTAGGATATTCAAATAATGAAGCATGAGTACTTTTTCAAGGCCACACTGCTGTGAGCAGCGTTTTGTTTTTTTACAGTGTAGCATTTTTTTGCTGCTCAGTAGCATTAAAAGCCCTAGCATTCCCCTTTCAAAAACGTTGTTAAAAAACAATGTTATGCCCCCGATGTGTTATAGTGGACCATATCCACACCTAGAGGGACCATATAGACACATAAGGAGATGAATAACTCATAATATAGTCAAAGAGAACAACCACACAAAGACCATGAGAGAATAGCACAAGCTTCCTAGTAAACTTGATACACTAATGGATGCTACCATGGACTTTAAGATTTATGGACTATAAAAAGAGCCCTCTAAGAAAATATTTATTAAAAAAAGTGAATTCTAAGTTGGATTATCCAATCACAAGGCTTGGATTATAGATCCATGTAACATAGACATGTTGAATCTTATGACACAAGATTAAGCATATATTATATAAAATTGGGATTTCACATAAAAAATCACAAAGAAAAATTATGTTTAATGCACCTCTTTAAAAATGAGAAATGCTAGATATATCTCTTTATTCAGATCCTAAAATAATGTGAACAGTAGATGTACCTATTCACATTAAATTACAAATTGTAATTTCCTTTCTTTCATTTCGCTCTTGTTCCTCTTGACCCTCTCTTTTCCTTTTCTCCTATTTTGACTGGTTGAAATAAAATAGTATTTGGATTTTGTTTTGAAAATGGGCATTGTTAGAATAAATAAATGGCTTAATCTATTTAATTATTACCCAAATATGATCTTTAAGATTATAAAAGAACAGAGAGAGAGTGTGTGTGTTTTTTTAATATTTTTATTTTGTACTTTTCCTTTATTTGAGGAAGAGAGAGAAATCTCTTAGATGGCTCCTTTCTGAGTCCAAAAATCCCCTAGATGGCTCCTTTCTAAGTCCAAAAATCCCCTAATGCAAGTGCTTTCAACATAATGGGCCACTTCCATGCTTCATAACTCTCACTAAGAAAATAACTTAGTAACATGATGGTAACACGGTTTATATTTTGGGGGGAGAGAGAGAGAGAGAGAGAGAGAGAGAGAGAGAGAGAGAGAGAGAGAGAGAGAGAGAGAGAGAGAGAGAGAGAGAGAGAGATGAATATCTCCTAGAGATCTTGGAGAGAGGACACATACAACTTTGTTAAGAACCATGATTTCCTCCCATAAAAAGGAGATTTTTAATATCTTAAGGGACATGAATGTCTCCTAGAGATCTTGGAGACAGGACACTTACAACTATGTTAAAAAACTTAATTTCTTGCCATAGAAATGATTTTTTTAATGAGAACCATCCATCCGAATTTCAAAATTTTAAATTCGAGCTCCTTCAAACATTAAACAATCTAGAGTTGTGCAAGGTTGATGAAAGGAGCATCTCATCAAAATATAATATAAGTGAACATAGCAAACTATGAGTGATGATGGAATGCTTAGTTGGTTGGAGACTCTCATCTGAATAAGGGGACACAAAAGGACCCCATATGGGAGATGGTGGTTTAGGGTGTCCATCTAGTGGTCTGAAGCTAGAGAGCATGAAGTGAAGCCTCTAGCTTAGTACACCATAAAATAAAGCTAGGAAACTCCATAAGAAGGGAAAATAAGGATGGCTGGATATTTGGGATGAAAGTGATAGATTACATTGAGTTGGCAAGAAGATTAGTCTAACAATGAAGGAATATGTAAGGGATACCATGGAACTTATACCACAAGGCTAGCCTATTGTCTACTCAAATAATAAGTGGCTTCACAATTGGATGTGAACAAAGGCAAGCCCTTAATAAAACTTAAAGATAAGGACTAGCAGGAGTTATGCTCCATTAGTGGGGCAGAATGGTTTCAAGGATCTAGATCACAAGTGGAATTCTAGAGACCCTCAGAAGGTGTGGAAAAGCAAAGCTAAGTAGGTGCAAAAAGCTACTCTAAGCTCACGATTGAACCTTGTCACATGGAGGGTGATATTTATGTAAACTCACCCACTAGAGACCATCTCTGCAAGTGGCAAGGATTAGTAACCTACATGTGATATATTGAAATGCCCCAGAGAATGGTTTCCACATTTTATGGGAATTCTTATGGACGAACTGATAATTAAGAAATGGCTTGGCAAGGCTAGGATGCATGTATACAAGCAAGACATACTAGGAGATACAAGGAAGCTAAACTTTAAACTAGCAAGAGTATGGCTGATTTTATCAGGGCACTCATAATTGAAGTGATATGGGAAATCCACAACAATATGGTGTATAGAAAAGGATCCAAGGAGAGAAATGCATGTTAGTAAAGAAGGTGCAAAGAAAGTTCATGGAGGTAATTGCCATTATAGGATTAAAGCTAAAGCTAAAGATGCCTGGTAATCCCCCAAATGAAATGGGAATGCAAATAACTAAATTAAAAATTAAGGAGCTTGAATAGAGAGAAACTAGTACTAGTATAGAGAAAGGCCTAGAGTAAGCTAATTGTTTGGAGAATTAATAGTAGAGTAGTATGTTAGTAGTAATGGGGTAAAGGCTTAGAGTAAGCTAATTGGAGAATTAACAGTAGTAGTATAGTAGTAATAGTATTAACAGTAATATTAACAGTAGTAGAATAGTAGTAATAGTATTACAAATAACTTAATTAAAAATCAAGGAGCTTGAATAGAGAGGAATTAGTACGAGTATGGAGAAAAGGCATACAATAGGCTAGTTGAAGAATTAACAATAGTAGACGTAGTAATGGGGAAATGGCCTAAAGTAAACTAGTTGGAGAATTAATAAAAAAATAAATCAATTGATTTCTAAGGGGGGGCGGGGGCTCTTGTTTCAGTGAATAGGCAATGTCACAAAGGACTAATTGACACTTAAATGCCGGTATCAATAGGATTATAAAGACAAATTATCTAAAACATGTACATGTGAATGGGTAATGTGAAAATTTGGTCAACTGTGCATACATGATAGAGAAAACCTGTACACATTAATGTGTAATGTCAAAATTTTGTCTATTGGGCATAGATGATAGAGAAAGCTACCTTTTTCATATTGTTGCTAAACTCCTTTAAACAATGCCTTCTATCATTATAGAGAACTGATTAATGTGTCTTTTTTTTGCTAGAACTTTATCAAAGCAAATATAATATTTACATCACATCAAGCATAGAGTTATGCAACTTTTTAAGAGAAGTTGTTGACTACTCTTACTAGAAGATTTCTAATAGACTTTGCTAAAACATTATCTACAAAAGCCCTAATGGAGAGTTCTTCAAACTATCTTTAAATATTCTTAACTTGATTTGTTCTTTATAAAGATTTTACAAACACCATTTATTGTTGTGGGCTTTCCAAATGGTACCAATTACAATCTCTTTGATTCAATTAAGAAGGATTCAACTTCCTAATGGAATGTTTTATGGGTCTGTGCTCTTATGGGCCAACTCTTGATACCCCTTAAAGAGGGTTCATTGTCCAACATTCACAAAATAGATGAAAGACATCTTTTGAGGACTAGAGCCCCCAAAGACGTCCTTTGAGGGCCAATTCTTGATACCCCTTAGATGTGGCCCTCTTGTAGAAAGGGCAAATCATATAAATGTTTGTCCACTTTCCTGTCTGGCCTCTTGTCCCTGGGCAGCTTGCACTATATCACTCTCCATATTAGTAAGTTATAATGCACCGATTGAATGGCCTCCCATAGTATCATCTCTTTTAAGGAGCTCTAGATTGCCACTTCTATGTCGACTTTTGAAGCCTAATTTTCAGTATCTTTTTGTGCAACTTAGATCCAATCTCTGGTTTTCAACTTGGCCCGTGATCATTACTCACATTCAAGGAGGTTTACCATGATCATTACTCTAATTAATGTCCATTGTTCTTGAATACATGAGGCAGTTACACACTTTCTTTAGATTATGAAACCTTGAAGTGATTGTTGATACTAACCACAATGTGCCTAGTAAATGAAGATTGACAAGTTACCATGATGAAAGGCGGTGGACCTAGTTGAATGTGGTTGTGTAAACACTTTATAGTTAGTACTTCAGCTAGTTACATTATGACATATTAGAAAAAAAATCAAATTATATCACTATCAACTTGATGACTTAAACTTACATTCAATTAAGTTGAAATCATGATAAATGCATCCAAGTCTTTACAAGTCAACCGACGCCACTGTATTATTATGAAAAGATATTAAAGTTTTTATTTCCCATTCCGATTTCCAACTCCCAACTTTAAAAAATTATGTTGAAATGTGAGAAATTTATGTGATATGACTTGAGTTTTATTATGATATCCTTCATACGTAAGGATAAATGCAATTATTAATAGGGAATAACCACACGGTAGTGACGATGCTAATAAATTATTCGATTGGAAAAAGAAGAAGAAAATGAAGAGCGTAAAATTTGAATAATTTGACTTTCAACTAATCATTTTTGTATATATAATAATATATAAATTACGGTCTTCTCTTGATTGCGTTGGATGCCACTTACCATGTGCCCTTATTTAAACCGATGTGCCAATCTATCCATGCCATGAAGGCTCATTAAGGTGTAGATTTTGATTTTTTTTTTTGAGAAAATGCAATGCAACTACTACTATCACATTAGATTTTTCTAAATATATAGAATTATTATTGATCCCAAAAAAAAGAATGTTGTAAGTATTAATGAAAGATGGGTATTACTTTGTAAGTTGTTAAATGATGTCAAGAAAGAAATGTAGAGAGATTGAGTAACTTTCTGATGTAACTGATTTACTGGCGTATCTGGCTTTTTTCGGTTAATATATATATTACTATTGATCCCAAAAAAAAGAATGTTCTAAGTATTATTGGCATTGAGCAATTCAAAAAAGTAAAGAAATTCACAGCTGTTGAAAGATGGAAAACTCATTTTTTGGGAACAATTATTATATATATTTATATTAACAAAAGCTGCCATTTACAAAAAGTCTGGTGGCTTTAAAGTATTTACTTTATGTATTAAAAAAAACTCAACTTTTTTTAAAGCTTGAGGAAAAGTGTCCCTTGATGTGTGTATTCATTGGTTGATTGATTTGCCAACTTACTTTTGTACATTCTTCATAAGACATGACTTTATTAGCAAGAGCAATCCACACCACAAGCAATCACAACATCACAACCAATGACAAGGATTTCTAAAGAAACACACCTTTATTAAGTGTGTCTGTACTAGCTAGGGTAGAGAGGCCAGTAGCCTAATAGGCTCCAAAAATAACACACACCATACCCCATTAAAAAGGCATATTCTTGGAAATTTTTTTGTGCATGAAAAGTCGCACACATTTGGACCTTCTCCATTTTTTATATTCCTTTCACTGGTCACTAAAACAATTTTCTCAAGGTTGTGTAGTTGCATTTTTTGTGGTAATTTCTACATTTTCTATTTTTCATTTAGTAAGTAAATGTGAAGCTTGTGCTGTATTCGATTTGGAATATCATGGAGGTTTGCCCATGATCGAAGGCAAATATCTTAGTTGTCACCTCGTTGTCACTAATATCTTAGGCCAAATGTGAAGCTTGTGATCCATTTGATTTGGAAAATCATGGATGTTTTGGCCATGATCAAAGGCCAACATCCTAGTTGTCACTAAGTTGGCCCCTTTGCCCTAGGCAGGCCTTCCTCTCTCTTTCTTTGAACTCTTCAAATAGAGCCCTGTGGGCTCACCTTATTAAGTTCCAAGTCAAGGGCTTGAGTCTTAGATTAGTGTGGAATATTCTCGTTTTAGGCCCTAAGGAGGCGCATCAAGAGCACCAATCTACGGGGCTCGCTGACTTCCAGAAGAAGGTTTTGGGAAATCCCATCCTACAAGAGCTCGCCCTTTTCCACGAGATGGTGGGTTCAAGAGGCATGATCTATCTTCCCTCCCAGATAAGGCCCTACTATGGGAGGCCAGAGGAGGCATCTTTGCCGGGGAGGCCCCGCAGCCTCTACCACAACGGATTGCTCACCTCTCGCATACTTGCGTCCCATGAGGTGATCCTCCTTATGTACCTCGTGTCTCATTTAGAGGAATCCCGTATGGGCATCCCCGTTAGCCTAGAGAACGACGGGCTGGTCCACCTTACCCGGCGTTCTCACCACTCTCCCACCACCCGTTTGCTTGATGTCTCACTTAGACAGAACAGCCAACGCCTCCTGGGGGTTGAAATCCCGGTGGAGCGCAAGGGGTAGTGCCCTGATTGAGGGGGAGACCAGTCAACCTATTGAAACTAGTAAAGTATTGAAAGTATCGACACTATCGACACTATCGACACTATCGACACTACAAAGGAGTGTTCAAGGAGGAACACATTTTTCTCAAGAGATAATTACACTTACAATTTCAATTCTTTGTAGTTTTTTTTAAATGGAGCTTTTAAGCTGAAATATAATTGAAATGTATTTACTTTTAAATTTTTACGGATTTAGAATATAAATTTGCAAGGGAAAACGAAAAATATTACACGTGTATTGTTTGTAGGGAAAACATGTGGCATACCCATTGTTTTTTTTGGGTTTTAAGAACCCCTATACCCCCACCCCTCCACCCTCCAGCCCCACACACACCCCACTCAAAACACACTAATCCACTAATCATGGAAGTTTTGTCCATAATCAAAGGCCAATATCTTAGTTGTCCTCACTAAGTTAGCCCCTCTATCCTAGGCAGGCCTTCCTTTCTCTTTATTTGAACTCTTCGTAGAGCCCTCTGGGCTCACCTAGTTGATAAGTTCCAATTCAAGGGCTTGAGTCTTAGATTGGTGTGGAATATTCTTGTTTTAGGCCCTTCGGACTCACTAAGGAGTGTTCAAGGAGGAACACATTTTTCTCATGAGATAATTATACTACAGTTTCAGTTCTTTTGTAGTTTTTCTTTTAAATGGAACTTTTGAACTGGAATGTCTTTACTTTTAAATTTTTAGGAATTTAGAAAATAAATTTGCAAGGGAAAAGGAAAAATATTACACATGTAGTTTTTGTTGTGAGGAAAAATTGTTGCGCATCTATTTTTTTGGGTTTCAAGGACACCTACACTCCTAGCCCCAGCCTCGCCCCCACACACACCCCACTCAAAAAAACACTAATCCACTCTTTTTTCATTTTAACTATTTCAACAGGGTAAGAATTCCAACTTCTATGCTACACATGTCTGTTTTAGAAACTTCAAATTAACTATCTTGTAGATTTTTATTGTAAGTTCCACATGCCCATAAAGACTAGCTCCATTGACTTTGGAGTCCTCCATGAGTGGGATAATTCCAATGAAATCTTAGATTTGGAGCTTTAAAGCCCAAATTTTAATTTAGAGGCTAATGTAATTCCATGTAAAGAGAATGGAACATGGGACTTGGGAGGGAAGTATTATTATTTTTTATTCGCATGTTTTGATTCATTAAATTTAGGTCATTGAAATGTACAAAATATATACAAATGAAGTCATAGGAGTATTTTTTTCCTTGACATGTTTTGATTCATTCAATTTAGGTCAAATGACAACATATACAAATGAAATCATAGAAATGCATAGCATATATAATGATTTTGAAGGATTTGGACTCACAAAATACTAATGTTATTTTAATATTGGTGGCAAAGGGAGGACTAGTCAAGCCTATTCAAGGAGCTATTAGGCAAGGCCCTTGCATCTCAACTTCTCATCCCATCTCATTGGATGTCATTGCTTCCATTTTGAGCTCCAATTAAGTTTTCTATATGGGCTGGGTTGTCCCTCTAAGGATACTATTCCCACTTTGTAAAGGTGCACCTCTAAGGAAACTGCTTCAATTGTTTAAGCTTTTAAGATGGGTTGGGTTCTCCTATATGGATTCTATTTCCACTTTGCAAAGATGTATCTCTAAGTATTATTCCTTGCTTTTAAGCATAACTTTTCTACCTAACAATGCAGAAATTTCTCTTAATTATATACTCTAACTTTTTCTACTTCATTGGCTTAAGTTATAGTTTTTAGGGTTTGGGGATTAACGCTACCTTGTTGGCCCCTTCCAAAGTTAGTTCTTGATGGGGGTTGTCGGCCCCTTCTAAAGTTAGTTCTAGCTATAGCTTAGGTATCATGGGGAAGGGAGGATTGGTTTGTGTTAGGTGAGAGTCTGCCTCATGTTCCTTGTTTAAGAGAATATATGGTTGGACACTTCTACAAAAGTGTGGAGCTCTAAACTTGTTATGCTTCATAGTTCTAATTTCTAAAACATTTCTAAAATAGTAAATTTGCTAACCTTAAGTTTTCACTAAGATTAACTCCACTAAATCCCATCATTATATAACCACCAATTACATATCAAACAAAAACCCCTAAACCCTAGATACGTCATAGTAATATTTTTACTCCTATAACCCTCTAGATATGCAAATATCTTGAGGTGCATTCTCAATGGTCTTTCTTTTCTAATTATCACTATTAATCTATCATGCTAAAAAAATGTGTCCAAAATAGTTCTACACTCTATAGCTTTATCCCATGATGGATTTCCACATGATATCATAGTCTCGGCCTTCCCCTCATTAATAAAGAGCATCTAGTCATCTGTATTAGTGTAACGAAGCTATTTGCCACTAGCAGATGTACACATTGGGGTTGAGGCACATAGGCTTTGGGCATAGGATAGCGTGGACATATATACTTTAGGGTAAGTGGCTATATAAGTCACTTACTAGTAGACAACTATTGTATCTTTTAACCTTTTTGAGATATTATTCATTTGACCTTTCTTGGAGCTACTAGCTTCTTGCAAAAGCTTTTATGGCTTTCTTTATGGACGTGTGGCTACTCTAGGCATTGAGGAGAAACCCATGTGAACTCTAGCCCATTAAGTCTAGTTATGAGGACTCCAACCATTGAGTTCTACCCTCCTTAGATTTCTTTCATTACATTGGTATCAGAGCCATGGATTCCCTTCATTGCATTACTATCAAAGCCATGGATCCTTCATTGCATTGGTATCAGAGCTCTTGGCTTAGATCTTGATGTTGTGATTAGGGAGTAATTAGTGCTTAATCAATTTTTAGATAAGTGCTTTTACACACTTTTCAGATTTTGTTTTTTTTTTAATTTGAGAGGATTAACAATGAGATTAATGCTTAATCATTTTTGAGTTAATGTGAATCACCATTTTTTTAAACCTTAATCTATATAGTTTCTTAATCATCTATGTTTCTTGATTTTTTACATTTCAAGTTTTCTTGAAAGCTTGAAATCCTTGAAGATAAGTGTTTCTTTCACTGAACCTACTAGATCTTTCTCTATCCTTGCTTAGATCCTTAGGATTTTGTGTACTTTAGAGAGAGATCCGAGGTTTTATGCAAGTTTTGGTAAAACATTCTTTTAGAAAGTGGTGTAGATTGCAAATCTATTATAGAAATTGTTCAAAGATTGTTGTGCAGTATTACTGTGTAGAGTTCAAATCTGTTACAAATTGATTAGTACAAAATTCACAAATCCTGGTGTAGTTTTTCATAAGAAATTTAACAGATTGAAGATTACAGTTCTGTTGTTGAGGATTGTATGCAGATTACTGTGCAATCATTAGGGAAATTTGGACTCAAATCAGGCCCTTTAAGGATTTATACACATTCTCTCTCTACAAAAATGGGCTCATTGGTGAAATTTTTGTAAATCAACTCAAAAGTGAGCGGAGTTTGGACATTTTGAATCTACTCTTTGAGACCTTTCTAATGATATATAGTATGACAAGAAATTTTGCATATTCAAGAAGTCCCAAATTTGGTGATGATGTGGTACATTACATGCCACATCATCACCAAATTTAGGGACTTCTTAAATATACAAAATTTCCCATCATGCTATATATCATTGAAAAGGTCTCAAAGAGTAGATTCCAAATGTCTAAAGTTTGCTCACTTCTAAGTTGATTTGCAAAAAAATTACCATGAGGCCATTTTTATAGAGAGAGAATGTGTGCAAATCCTTAAAGGGCCCAATTTGAGTCTAAATTTTCCCTAATGTCGTAGTTTAATTACAGATTTATGCAAAGTTTATTGTGTAGAGCTAAATTCAAGAATATTGGTGTAGAATTTTTAAACATTTCAAAGATTATGGTGTAGAATAACATCTCGCTGATATTTGAGACAGCTTATTAATTAAGAAAGTGTGCAAACTTTGAAGGTAGTTTCTTAATAATGTGTGTTTCTTGATTTTCTACATTTCTTCATTTTTTTAAATTTTTTAAAATCTTGAAACTTTCAAGATAAGAGTTTCTTTCACAAAACCTACTAGATCTTTCTCTATCCTTGCTTAGATCCTTAGAGTTCTGTGTACTTTAGAGAGAGATTTGATGTTTTATGCAGGTTTTGGTGAAATTTTCATCAAGAAAATGGTGTATATTGCAAATCTATTGTAGAAATTATTCAAAGCTGTGCAGTATTACAGTGTAGAGTTCAAATTTGTTACAAATTGACGATGAAAAATTCACAAATCTTGGTGTATTTTTTCATCAAGAAAGTTTACGGATTGAAGATTACAATTTTGTTAAGAATTTTATGTAGATTACTCTGCAGTTGGTAGTTTAATTGCATATTTATATAAAGCTTACTATGTAGGGCTAAATTTCAAGAATATTCGTGTAGAATTTTTAAACTTTGTAAAGATTATTGCGTAGAATTAGATCTTGGTGATAATTGGGATAGCTTATTAATCAAGAAAGTGTGCAAAGATTGAAGTACTTGTGCAAATCAACAACCACAACTAGGGATTAGAGTGCAAGAATTGAATAAAAAGGAGTACAAGAATCAGTCCTAAAGTAGCTTAAAAGTAGGCAGCTAGATGAGTCTAGCTTGTTTGAAGGTCATAGGTGTTTCTCAGAGACTAGATGGAGGGACTACTATGAAGCTAATAGCTTGGACTAGAACTAGATGACATGAGCTGATATGAAGTAGTACCTCTGTGAGAGGTTTTACCCTCTTAGATTTTAGGAGGACAAAATGACTGAGTTTCTAGAGTTGTCTCAAAAAGAGAGAAGACCATTAAATAATACCACCAAGCTTCTACTAGTCTTCTTCTCTTTGTCCTAAAATGATGGACAAATTACTATTCTTCACCACTTTATCTAAAAGCTTAATTTACCACTTGATATATTAGACAAGAATGCCACAACCTCTTCAATATCCAAAGCCATGAAGATGGCCGAGTGTTTTCCCCAAGCTTTTCCTTGTGAAACCTCATGCCTCCTCCTCCATCGAAGAGAACTTTGGGGCCAAGAAATGTATCTGGTTTTCCTCATGCCAAAGAGGAACCGTGGGTTAAGACCGAGTCAAGGAAAAGGATTGCGTGGACCCAAATTTGAAGGTAATCTTCTTCTCAGATACCCATTTCAAATATGCGTAGGGAGAATAAATGTTTTCAATGCTAGTATAGTTAGGTCATCTAGCTATTAATTGCTTGAATTAGTCCAAACCTACTACATCAAATCAAAGAATCCAAGGACCTTAGTAACAAATACCTGCAGCATCCATCCAAAGAAAATAAGGAACCCCAACTTAAACTTGGGGAAATCCAAGAGGATGGTTCCCCTATCCAGTCAGTTGTTTCTAAGGGAATAACAATCAACCATAGAACATCAAGGACATAATAAACGATTCTTAATGATCTAGATGTTTAGATATATTAGGCTCAAATAGTGTGGATATGAATGAGATGCTAGTATGATAGCTCATCTAGTACAGATATCAAGATCAAGTAGTGTGGATATGGATGACATGCACTGATGACAACTCTACACTTATGCCACTAGCATTGCTCATGAGATTATATTGCAAGTGGATGTTGCTAGTGGTTTATAGGCTATACGATTATTATTTCCTACTTATTTGGCCTCTTCTTAAAACACATTCATCAGAGATTACCTTAGCAAGATATAACCTTTCCAATGTTGGGAGCCCAAGCATAGCAATTCAAGAGCTCCACACCTCCTTGGGTAGCCGTGTTTATCACCTTCTCCTGTTGAACTCTTTGTCCCTCCTCTCACCTCCTCACACAACTCACACATACTCACTAGAATGCTATTAAAAAAGAATATTAGTGAGAGGATTTGCAAGAGCAAGACTCAATTGCATAATGGTAGAGTTTATTGCATTATGGAGAGGAAATGACTTATATACAAGGCTATAAGTGTTCACACACTCTTAAAACTATGGTCAACCGGGCACCCAAGGTTCACACATGGCCTATTTTTTACACAATGATTAACCTCATAATACTTGCATACATTCATATGAATATCATTTTAGCTTGTTGCCTGGAGAGCGGGAATTGCCATAAAATACACCATCATACAATTTTCGAGCACCCATCCAAGTTATAAATTTGGACACCATTGCTTCATAGATTAATCATACATTCTTTTGGTGTCTCCATATTTGCTATTTGATGTAGAACTACATTGGAAACTTCTATAAATCCCAAATTTAATAAACATTAGTTCATTAGAGTTATGGCATAGTTATAGCATCAACACATGTATTATTAACCTTGATGTTTTAGTAGTATAGTACTTTTGCTTATAGTATGTACTCTTATATTTATGTTATAGTTTTAGAGAAGAGAAAAGAATATAGAAGAAAATTTAGCCATCCATATTTCTTGTATGCTTATCTATTCACGTGTGTTTGCTTACAAGGATCTTAAACTCGCCCTCTCCCGCGTATTCTTCTCATAGTATCAGAGTGCATATTTGTTAAGAGATGTTAAGAGGAAAGATAGGAGCAACATAAGGAACGTACACATGGGTAAAGAAAGTTCTGTCTCTTTCCCTTTGATTTGGAAGAAAATCTATGCAGATAAAAGAGGAGTAGTAGGAATAATAGTAAGGTGTATTATCACATCATCTCAAAAGCCATTGTTTACCCATTTTGAGGCTAACAAAATTGCTCTCTACTACATATGCAAGTTAGTAATAAGTGTCATAAAAATGGAATAAGGGAAAATTGTATGTAAGACATTTTCTTATAATGTAAAGACGCAATTCCCCTTTGTGCTAATTGAGCTCTTGCCTTCTCCTTGCTCTTTGTTTTTGTGTATATGTGAGAGTGAGAGTGAGAGTGAGAGTGAGAGTGAGAGTGAGAGTGAGAGTGAGCGAGGGAGGAGATGATTTATTGTTCTTAGCACATGTTTCTCTTTATGCATTGTGTGAGAGAGCATAGAGAGTGAGAGAGGTGTGTCCTTACAAAAAAGGAGGTGTATCAAACCTCTTGTTGGTAGCAAGAGGGAGGCTTGGAATATTGGAGCTAGCTACCATTGGTGTGAAGCTTGGAAGTCGTGGAGATCCCAAGCTTGGAAGCAAGGTAAGTATCCCCACAATGGTTGTTGCCCATTTTCTTTCCTTAGTGAAGGAGAGAGAGTTCTTGAAGAGGTAGAAATAGGCCGTAACATTTTTGGCACCACTGCAAAGGAAGCATTCTTAGTTTTTCCTTCTTCTTTGAGCACTTAGCTCCTTCCTTGCATGTTTCTATTCAACATTTTTCCGTTTTGGTGAAGGCGTGTGTGAATAAGGTTGTGCTATGTATTAAAAGTGTGGGGAAAGTGTTTACCCTTGCCCGAGACCGCTATGGCATCGATTTCAACCACTGTATTATTTTCACCTCCTTTGGGCTATAGGTATCAAAATGGCTAGAATTAATTGTATTGTATATTTTACTTGTGTGCTCGCTGCTTTTCTATTAAAGGTGCACCATGGGATCCTAGGTTGAGAGTGCTAGCTTTAGAATAGATGTTTACAGTAGTTAGAGTGGCCAAATGATACCCAGGACCAAACCTTTAACTTTGGCTACCCAAGAGTGTGAACCCTAGAGGTCACCTATAAAACCTAAAATGTACTAACCACTCATTCTTTTATGCATAAGCTAATAGAGTGCTCTTCTTCTCTACTCTCTTATACTATTACTTGTTTTGCCTTGTTCTTGTTTGAGCTCTTATGTGTGCTTGCTTGCATGTGTGTGAGAGAGTGAGTGTGTAAGATAGAGTGACGAGAAGACTTGAGTTTCCATTGGAGTGTGGGGTGGTGGTGAAGTGGAGATTTTGGGTGCCTATAAAACCCTCATGATTGATCGGGATTTGAATTAGTTTTTGTAGGTCATCCCTTCCTCTTACCAATTCTAAATTCTCTTCACATGAGGTAAAGGTAATTCCTCGTTGGTTGGTGGATTGGCCTGCATTCTACCTTCTTCCACCCAATCTTTTAAATCAATCCACAGTTGAGGGTTTCCTCTCAACGAGGTTCCAATTGGCATTTTTATCTCTATTGAGAGAAATGCTATTAGTACATCCCTAGGTGTTCGTACTCACAAGACTAACATCATTATATAGTTCTAGGATAGGTTTTGCTAAGTCATAGAGAGAATATTCTCCTCCTTCCCTACACATCCTTGAGAATAAATCATTCTTTCCTCCTTCTTCCAAGTTGGTCGCACCTTCACTGTGTTCTAGCATAGGTTCTAGCGCATTCAACTGTTTTACATCCCCCCATGATGTTTCCCCTAGGATAGATTATTTTAGTAGCCCGATTGGCCTGTAGCAATTCCTCAAATCTCTTTTGGCTTTCTTGAACTAGGGCTTATGTAGTCTCTTGTTTCTCAATTTACGTCTAGGTATTTGGGTACTCAAAACACCCCTTGGTGCCTTGGCTTCATCGGTTTGTTCAGTTTCCTTTTGTGTCACCAGTTCTTTTCTCCTTGTCACAGTACATTTTCTGGCTTGACTCGATGGTTGCAGTATCGACCATTCCCTCATCCAAACCATCTTGAATCACCACCACTATAGAGTCTCCTAGTCGCACCTTCTTTTCTCTTCTTCTTCCCATCATATAGAGGTAGAAGATTTAGCTAACAATTCTCCACTCTTTTTGGGGTCTTTAATGCTTGTGCATGCATTATAACATTAAATGTTGTTTTCACCACCTTAGATTGCACCCCAATCATTCATATTCCCATGGTTGAGTTGGTTAAAGATTCTCCAGTACCTCTATAAGCATAATCCTTGATTAGATAGTTAATTTTGCATTTTACACAATTCAATCCCAGGTGTGTGTTGACTTGAGTATTTTGCAGGTTTGTTGCATTGGCCTTATGAAGACACTCAGCCACACAATGAGGTCCTTGGCAGTGATAGAATTGCATCATGGCTCTCCTTGGTAGTGATAGAATTGCATCATGGCTTTCCTTGTTGGGGCATTAATCTCCTTGCCCTTCCATTGTGTGGCGCTGCAATCTAGAACACTGGCACTAATGTGTTCCCTTGCATCAAAAAACACTATGGTGTTACCTCCCAAATGTCATCTACCTCCTCCATGTTTTGCTAAGGTTCTCTTACATATTCTCCTTCTTCTAGCACCTCTTCAATGATCATTTGATTAATTGGCATTATGTGAGGTGCTAGTGGTGGTTGTGGGTGTAGGACAGGTGGTGCTATAGGCACTTTAGGTACTCTATACATTCCCCTCATGTAGTTTTACATGTTAGATAGATTTTCCCCTAGTTCATGTCCTTGCACAAGTAGTGTAGGGGAAGCTACTTGTGCCATGTAAAAGGCAACAACTACAACAAGTACTAAGGCACTTGAGGTACTTGTATTTGTTGTGTTTGATGTGGGTACCTACACATACTTGTGTCGTGGCTCCCCAATTGCATACAATGCACGCAACAACTATATCAACTAGTGAGACCTCTACTGAGGACACTTAGTGGTCATGTGATTTTTTCGTTCCTCCCTCGGTTGTTGCTCTATACTCCCAGGTCTTCCAATTCTTATTTCTTAGTTGGAGCTTGATGACTGTCCCTTCACAACTTGTAGAGCCTCTTTTAGGCTTATAATTATATCATAGGATTCCATGGGCTAAGCCTATGAACCCTCCAAATAGAGTTGGAGAAGAAGTACCCTTCCCCCTTGCCAATTCTTTATTAAGAGGATTCCCCATGGTTTCCTCACTACTCAATGATTTAAAAGAATTTACACTTTACAAAGCAAATAAACTTCTTTGTGTGCTGACCATATGAGCTGACTCTAAGCTTCTATAGTAGGAGGACCCTAGTTGATTAAATACACTGTCATTAGTGGCAATGTCATCACTAACAAGCCTTCCCAACCTTAAGTGCATGAAATGGTAAAACTAGCCAAAATATGGATTTGCACAGGCTTGGAATTTTCATGTATGCAATTACCATATTTGTGTAGAATTGCACTTGTGATTAGAAATCATGGCCGTGCGATCATGATAATAATTATGACAAAAATTTTATTCATTTTCGGTTGTCAATTGGTTACCCTAGCATCAGGGTCATCGCAGAATTACACTTGAGTACTATTTTTAATGATATTCAAGGTATCAGTTGACGTGATCTTGTAGGGTCAATAATGACAGCCATGCTACTTTGCAAAATCACGGTAATGATCTTCACCTAAACAAGTTCAATGAATGTTTATTTTATTTCCCTAATACCCCTAGTAACTATTTTAGATGCCTTTCTTATCAAATTGTCAATTTTTGTCATCATGATTTTTGATTCACAGGGGTGATTTTTATGACATGGTAATCATGATCGTGATTAGAAAATCACAGTCTATGATCCATGTTCAAAATTGGATAAGATTAAATTTGTCATAGATAAGGGGTGGAAGCATGTTAACCTGTTACAAAATAACATGTCCATGGACATTGCTAGCTAGCACAATTTTTTAGCATTACCTCCTCTTTTTGTTTGGCAACATTACCTCCTCTTTTTAAATGGTTATATGAAGAATTGTTTTTTTGTTTTCTTTTGGGCCGTTATGGTGGTTACATGGGGTGAAGTGGGCCATCCAACGTGCCCCTCTCTCTCTCTCTCTCTCTCTCTGCTTGGAAACGTGGTCTCTCTCTCACTCTCTTTCTCTCTCGTTGAAGCTCTTGCATGCTATCTCTGTACTCCTGCAACTCTAGCTTGTGTGTCTTTGTCTGTGTTTTCTTGTCATAGCATCTCTCTCTCTCTCTCTCTCCCTCTCTCTCTCTCTCTCTCTCTCCCTCTCTCCCTCTCTCTCTCTGTCTCTCTCTCTCTCTCTCTCTTTCTCTCTCTGCTTCTATTCTTTTTTTTTAATTGCTAGATAGTGCATTTCTCTATTTTTCTCCCTCTCTCTTTCCCTCTTCTTTGTAGGCTTCTCACTTTGCAAATCATGATCAACAATACAGTTGGATTGTGTTTATTTTACAGGAAAATTTCCATGCAGTAATTAGACAATATGAAGCTAAAAAAAAAAGAGAGCAATGGGCACGAAACAAACTAAAGAGACAGGTTGAAGAAGTGAATAGTGGTGCAGTTTTTGATGAGCAAAGAAAATGCAAGATACGCAGTGAAATAGTGAAATGCTTCATGGATCAAACAGCAAGAATGGAACGCAAGACCAAGTGGGACATATTCAATCAGATGGTTCAACATCCAATGATCTTTGCACTGCAAGACAAATCATCGCGCGCGAGAGGAGGCTCAAGTCCAAGCAACCATTGTGGCTAATGTTTGCAACACATTGGCTAGTGTTAAACAGCCAAAATCTAAGGAGGAGCTATTTCTAAGGAGAAGCACGTTGTCTATGTTGATGAAATCTGATGGGTCTACATCTCGTAATCTACAAGTTTCCAAGATCTCAAGGGTCATTAAGGTTCGAAGGAGCACCTTGTATTCAGCAAGATCTCGTTTACATAGTGAATCTCTTTATGATACTACTAGAATGTTCTCATTGGCTACTTGTTGGAAGCAACAACGTACTAGCCCCATTTCTCAAGAAATCAAGGAGCTTGTGTAATCCTTTTGGAAAAATGAGACACGAGTGTCCTTGAATAAGAGGGATGTGTGCCAAAAGAGGATTGGGAGAAAGACATTTATGAAGCATCCAGTACACTTTCTGGATGAGACACAGGTATTGACTTAAACAATATTCTTATTTGCACTTGAATGCTGCATTACCCACACTATTGAGAGCATAGCATTTCTCCAAAAGATCATTTCACATAGCATGATACGAAGGCATTGAAAACCCTGATCCAAATTCACCGATTTTCTTCCATGCTCTCTTCCAATGCTCACTCTCCACCATCACCATAGCACTCCCTGAAAAGTAGATCGCTTCAGCAAGGGAGAGCTGTGCATCATCGAGCAGACCGTTACGTAAGCTTTCCTGCAATGAAGTTTGATGCATGGGTATGTTAAAGTGAGGCTTGCAAGAAGATGCACTGGGTAGATTACTTCTAGTTGCACATTAAAGTTCGGAGTACAAGCCGACGATGCTTCCAGAAATTGATGATTAGAACAACAATGTTCTTCCTGCCTCGATACATTGGCAGTAGATGAGAACAGTTTCCTTGCATCTTTCTTCTGCATTTCGTCTCTTAAACGTTTGGCCACTGCAGGTGCAGAGGGGTGGGTACATCCTCGGCCTTTTTTCTTCATTCCACCTAAAAAGTGTTTTCTTAATCGAGGCGCCCCACCTAATTTTACTGCGTGGCATAGCTTACACTCCCAATCTATGAATCGATCACCGATGTTAATTGCATATTGCCACTCTATCCCAGATGCCTTTTTTTTTCTGCTCTTCTGAATTTGGGCTCTATTAGAAGTATCGCTAGGTCCAACGTTTTCTTCCATCTCAAATAACCTATTCAAGCAAGCATACAATAATGAATACATAAATGAAGTAACAACAAAGCCACTCACATATTACAGAACATATATCACCACCATAGAAACATAGAAGCCTTAAAAAACCAAGTGATTAGTGAAAAGCTAAAATGTAGCCAAGCAAAAATCTGAAACTAGTTTGAATCTATTTTGACAAAAATAAAAGATCGTCATATATGTTGTTTATTGTTTTTATTTTAAAAGAGAAAGACATCCACGACGATTCATGCTAACTGCAAAGGATGACTGAAAGTTTTTTGCCTATAGGAATTTTATTTTTCAACTTACAGAACCGTAGATATTAATTTTTGCTAGACTTTTAGCGTCACAACAAGACAAGACGAATGCATAAATGTGTATTCTAAGATTAAGATACATGTAATTGACAGCATGCATACAATGCACATTGCACCCCCGATGAAGGATGTCTTTCATACCCAATTAATGATACTTTAAACAAATCAAAGATCTATGATTGCCCAATACTCTAGTATAGGACAAAAGACCTTCTCTAAGACTCTAACATTGACAAAGTAAATCAAAGATCTATGTTTGCCCAACACTCTAGTATAGGACAATAGACCCTTGTCTAATAAAGACTATATTAAATATCAAGAACCAATAAAAGCCCCTAAGGAGGACTCTTGGCTCCATCAAACCATTTATAGAGCAGAATAAGGTAGACTACCTGCGCTGCTCGAACGCAAAGTTGAAGTGACTCTAACTTTGTCCCTAAATCTCCACGAGTATTAGCTACAAACCACACTCTGCCCACAATTCAAAGAATTGAGGACTAGTGGCTCAGTAGCCTTAGGAGTGCCAACAAGGAAAGATAATAGCCCCTAAGATAAGGATGTTCTTTCCTAGAGGACGCTCCTAGCCAAACGGGAGCTCTATAAGCACTTCAAGGAAAGATGTGACGCCCCCAAAACAAGGACAATCTTCCCAAAAAGCCGGCTGAAGGGTGTCGGCGGGCGCCTTTTATTAATAACAAATATGCCCGCCGCCGCCGCCGGGATTCTTTGTTTCCCGACGGGCCCGCCGGGAAACAAAGAATCCTGGCGAGTTTACAAGAATAGTAAGTTTTGGTCGGTAAGAGATCAAGTCTTGTGAATATATGTTGTGATCACATGTTTTAGAATGTTAATAACACGTTTTGTTAACATGATCACGAATTTGTGAACACGTTTATGAAATCCCTGATATACACATTTTTTATGAGCTACGTAGCAGTAAGTTGGATTCAAAGGGTGAAAAACATGCATTTGTTGGTTACTCCCTTGATCAAAAGGGGTACATATATTATAACCCTATCACATATGAGATGGGGGTGAGTAAGGATGTTATCTTTAATGAGATGAGAAGTTGGTATGTTGGTATAAAAGAATTGATTAGGGATGATGCATAGGAGCAGGTGGTTGTACAAAATACAAGTCAGCAAAATCACAGTCATTCAGAGTGGACCGAGTGAATCCTCTAGAAGTGGGTCTATTGATAGACTATGGAGTGGCAGGTTGCATCAAACATTAGTTCTCTAGGTTCACCAAATGCATCATATAAAGGTCAAGAGAAGGTTGATGAATCTCTTGGTATGCTTGACATTTTAGTAAGGCATCCATATGTTGGATCAGAAGAGTCTTAATATGTTAACCCACTTTGAGATTAACCTAGTATTTCTCTGTTACATAAGAGAGAAAGAACAGTAAGTGTCATGAAATGGCACTATAAATGTTATAATTATGTGAATGGTTGCTGGGTGTGGCAGTGCTATAAATATATGTATCTTGTAATCATTTAGTTCACCTTTCATTAAGTTTTGTACACCCAAGTATGAATAAGGGCTAGTTGTATAAAAAATAACAACATTCTCATAATGCAAGACATAATCCCCATTTATGCTAATTGAGTCTAATCTTATCTCCTTACTCTCTTGTGTCTATGTGGTGAGAGAGATAGAGTTGAGAGGAGAGAGAAAGCTTCGTTCTTGGTGCATGTTCCTCTTATGCTTGTGCTCATGAGTGTGAGAGTAGAGAGGAGTGAGTGTCCTTGTGTGAGAGTAGAGAGGAGTGAGTGTCCTTGTGTGAGAAGGAAGGCAACCTCATGGTGGGAAAACATGAGGAGGAGGCAAAGGAGTGGAGCTAGCTACCACTAGCATACTTTATAGTCTTCCAAGATACAAGCTTGGATGCCAATAAGTTTCCTATGATGTGTTAAGGTAAGCATTGTCCATAGTAGTAGGAGAGGGAAAGTGCACCCTGTAACATTTTTGGCACTCTTGCCAGGGATCCACTGGTCTCTTTCTACTCTATTTGCACTCTCTATCATCTTCTTACAAGTCTCTTTTCCCTTAATATGGCTTTTTGAAGCTTTATGATTGATTGAAAAGAGGATAAGTTGTGGGTAAGGTTGTGAGAAAAGAGGAAAAAAGGGCTATTTTTTATTGTTTTAGCATTTGAAATTATTTGTTTGCATTGTTTAAGAGTTAGAAAAGCATAACACAGGGCATTTGCATCAATACTTGCATGGCAAAAACTCCATAATCATTCTGTGATTATGGAGGTAACACCCTATTCTGCATTTTTTGAAAATCTTAAAAAAGGCCGATAATAATTGAGTGGGTCAAAGTTAACATTTGCATCATCATATCACTTGCTTGATATCATTTAAACATTCATGTTACAAAGGAACAATCTAGAAAATTTGAGCTAGAAATATTAATATTTGCACTCCCAAATAAGTATTTTTTGGTCATTACTGTGATTTTTTAGTCTGCAGAGTCATGTTCATAATTTCAATCATGTTGTGACTCTGATAAATACATTGTCCCACCAACCATGTGTAAAAAGGCACCTTGGGTGGAAGCATGTTAACCTGTTACACTTTAGGTGTTAGTTAGCATGAATTTGCTAGCAAAAAATGTTAGCACTATAAATTGATATAAAGTTTTATATATTGATATAAATTGATTAAAAAAGGTCTTTTATTTCCATTTAATAATTTGATATACTCATATGGCCATACGTTGAAGGTGGAAGAACTCCCTTTCATGATTTTGTGCAGTTAGGCCCTTAGGAATTTTTGAGAGTTGGCAAACATGGGGAGGAGGACCCATGGGAAGAGGAAGCTGGAAGCAAGACCTGTATAGCGAACAGCCCTCAGTCCGCAACAACAATGCAAAACACAAAGTGAAACACAAAATCTCAAGAAGTCGGTGTTTCGCCCCTCCAACAAAGAAATCTACCATGGCTGCATCAAGTAAGTCTCTCTCCCTTTCTCATTCTTTGCGTGTTGCACAATGCAAGTTGCGTGCATTGCATACACTCTTGTTGCTTATGACATTTTCTAGACTAGAACATGAGCGGGTTTATGTGTTTGTATCACTAGCTTGGCTTGCTGCACATCCTCTTTACTCTCCACCCTTGCCATTTCCTTGAAATCAGCCAGCCCACCCTATTGTGCCACCTGATGATAGAGCCAAGATGGAAAGTAGAGCTTCTTTGTCTCTGATAATGAAGTCTCCAGGTTCCTCCCACATCCGAATATTTCCAGAAGTAACTACAATAGGGTGTGTGTGTGTGTGTGTGTAAAAAAACATCTTTGCATGTTGCACCATGCATGTTGCATGCTTTGCATACAGGCTTGTTGTTGCCTGTTGCCTATGCCATTTTCCCCCTTAGAATAGGGTGTCATATGTTTGTTGCAGGCTCTGTGAGAAGATGAAAGGCTCCACATGTCGATTACCCTAAACAAAAGAAGTTCGAAGCAAGAGTTTCATGACGAATATGGTTTGAGTATGGAGGGAATCGATCCCCGTACACTCAAGGATGAGCAAATCTCTGAACATAAATGGTTGTCCATCTTCAAGGAGGCCAGAGACTACACCAAGCATTGAGTCAAATGTAATGAGATTCGAGAAGAGGCATTCCAGGAAATGACGGTGTTCCACCATAAGGTATATCAGCAACTCCCCACTAATCAAGAGATCACCCTATCGTTTGCACGAGGCTATGTGGTTCATAAATGTCCACCACACAAAAAGGGTGAGGGAAGGTCGACAATTACTGTAGCATGGGCTAGCTTTGCCGAGGACCATGTTAAGGACCTGGAATAAGACAAAGGCTTCTTGAGTGCCAAATTGGAAAATGGAGGGCAATGAATCTGGATTGGGAAACCTTTGCTAAACCAAACATTCAAGAGTAAAATCCCTTGCTAGAGGTACTATGCCTTCAAATGAAGGCGATGACATATCTCAAGATTCAAGACCATCCAGTGTCGCGAGAGGTGCCAAATTGGAATGCCCAATTGACTTTGAGAATGTCAGTAAGGCCTTGGGATTAGTTAGTTCACTCAATGATATGGTCATGCATGCAAAATATGACCTACAGGATATTTTTGCTCGCTTGGAGGAGGCAAGGGTTGAGAAGAAGAGCAGCGAGGCCATGTCGGATGCCATCAACAATATTCGGCAAACTCTATTATCTACCCAAGATCAATTGTTAGCCCTACCTAAATGTATGAATGAGCTTGATGAAGCACGCATAAAGTTGGAAGCTACCATAGCTTGTTCGAAAGCTACACTTCAGCTTCTAGGTGTTCTGGTTGAAAAAGCCACTACTCGTGACTTGCTAGACAAGGTCATTGCATTGGAGGTTGCCAGCTTTGTGTTTCACCTAAAGTATTATATTTTGATTTTTCTTATCTCTCTTTAGACCTAATTGGTGTGTTTCTTGTCGTGCCTTCATGTAGATTGACCATGCAGAACAAACCTAGACTATCCGACTCCTTGAAGGCCAATGCATGCTCGTAAAAGAGATATCGAGTCACCTGCTAATTGGAAATAATGTTTCCATTGTGCCAACCCTACCTCAAGAAAATGTTCAGACTACTACCTCTCTACAGTTGGATAATACATGAGTTGGGTGCGGGTTTTAACTTTAGGAGAGGCAGAGGACTTCATGGCGATGGTGGTTTTGCCATGCAAACACCCTTATCATCTATTGTGCTTTGCCAACAACTTGCCTGATGGATGGTTGTTGTAGGGATTCTAATTGCCTACAACTCATCCCATCATCAACAAAGTCCATGGTTGTGAGTGCTTATGATCATGAAATACCTGCGTGCATAGGTAAATTCCTTGTTTGCAGTATATTGACTCCTTTGTTGGATTTTTTAGCACTAGAATACTACTACTTAGCAATGAAACACTATTATTGTTGCTATTTAGCACTATCATACTGCTATCTAGCAGTATGATAGTGATAGTTAGCCTAGATTTATAGTAATGCTTGAGGAGTGCTAGTCATCAGTATGGTAGTGCTAGTTAGCACTATGTTCTTGACATAGGGTTAGTTAGCAATGACATAGTGTTTGTTAGCAAATGAGTAGTAGCTAGTTAGCACTGACACAGTGCTAGCTAGCAATGAGTGCTTGCTAACAATATCATAATGATAGCTAGCAAGGGTAGTTAATAGAATGGTAGTCCTAGTTAGCAAACAATGTGAATAGTAGTACATAGTAGCACCATGAAAGTGCTAGTTAGCAGAATGATAGTACTAGTTATCAAACAATTTTAGTTAGTAAACTATTTGTGCTATTTTGCAACACAATACTTTCTAGTTAGCAATCGATAATGATAGTGCTAGTTTTAGTAGTATCATAGAGCTTATTATCAATGAGTGCTTGATAGCAATATAACAATGATTGTTATCAGCATGTTAGTAGAATGGTAATCCTTGTTAGCAAAGAAAGTGCTAGTTAGGAGTATGATAGTCCTAACTGTCAAACATTGTTAGTTAATAGTATATTAGCTCTACTTTTCACACTGATCTAATGTAACCTTTTCTTTTTTTTTAATATTAATGATGTGATGTACTCTTTTTCTATGCAAGAAAGTCTATTGTAGAAAAGGGGTCCTCACGCAAAACAGCTCCTAAAGTTGATTGTGTGCAGATGAAGGAGGAGGAGGGCACCAGCAAGGCCAAAGATGATGACAAGATACACATGGACCCAGAGGATGTGCAGATGAAGGAAACACATGCCTTTGAGGCTATGGAAGAAGAGCCCAACCTTGAAAAGGATCCTATGCAGTTTGATGATGCTGTGAATGCAGAGGGAAAGGTCATTGTAGGTGAGATCATTGCTGAAGCCACTAATGACTTAAATAACATGGCAACAAGCAACCCTGATGAGGACATTACATTGGATAAGATGTTTTGTACGCATTATAGAAAATGTAAGGTCGCTAATGTTACTAAGGTGGCTGGAAAGCGTAAGAGTTGATGAGTAGAATTGTTGTCCTCAGGCTGCATAATGTGGCCAATGCAATGAAAAACTTTATTTTTCAATGTTTAATTGTGTGGTGGTTTTGATCATGGGCTCTGTATTGTTTTCAGTCTGTTTGCTTTTTCTTCATAACAATAATGCTTCAATCATGTGATGATGAAGTTATCTTATTCACGAGCACGCTTGTGTTGATGTAGATTAATGTTATTTAATAGATGTGTTGTGTTTTTTGTAGATGAGTCCTTGGGGCGTTGTCCTTGTTTGTGAAAGGACCATGGAAATTGAGACCAAAGAAACTTTATAAGGGGCCATGGCACTCCCTTATGATTGAGGAAAGGGCTATTCAGAAACTAAACACAGTTTGGTGTAGTAGTGAGATTCCAATACTATTTCCCCCCTCCAATTGGCCCTCTTATATGCAACCTGCACCTTCAGTGAAGAATCTCCCAAGGTCACTGGACCAAGAGCGTCGTGCACTTATCTTGGATATGAATGGGGTACTTATGCATAAGGTCATTCGTGGCACATAATTTTTTCCACATTGGCACACTGCATATTTGCAAGTCAAGGATTGGACTTAGTGCAGCCCAAATTTTGACACCACATTTCTTGTGCAAAAGGATGCTGAACTATTTATGCAGTGGGCTTGTAGATGGTTTTAGGTTTTCATATAGAGTTCTCAACATCTTGTTGTGAACCTTCTGCAACATTTCAAGATCTGCTTCCCAAACTTGGTCAAAAATATTAGTGGTTTTTTGGGGCAAAATGATTGTAAAAGGGCCAACTTTCACTTTGATGGGGGAAAGCCAATCTTCCTAAAAGATATGTCAATGTTTTGGTGGAAGTATACAAATTTCAGCCCAACAAACACATTGCTGATGGATGACTGTTACTACAAAGTAGCATGTAACAAAAAGGGTGTCTATATTGTATTGTCCAAGTTTGAAAACATGTCGTTTTGTTGGAGCATGAAAGTTTTTTATCATGGCGTGTGGGTCCTTTGCTTATGGAATGGCTACGTTCACCCAATTGTCATCAAGTTGTAATTGGCGATGTGTTTAATTGCTAGAAGGACGACGAGAGTTCCTTTGTATGTTAGAGATTGTTTGCTAAATAGACAAGTTGGAAACCTGCTCATATGGCCATGGATATCTTGGCCTGATATTGATGTAATACTTTCAAATACC
The DNA here is from genome assembly GCF_041138505.1 of Cibotium barometz. Taxonomy (NCBI): domain Eukaryota; kingdom Viridiplantae; phylum Streptophyta; class Polypodiopsida; order Cyatheales; family Cibotiaceae; genus Cibotium; species Cibotium barometz. The sequence continues at coordinate 26,851,752 of NC_141058.1, forward strand.
TTATAATACAATCATTATCATCCATTGGTTTGTGCCAGTTATTAGCATTAATGGTTAACAATGCTAATTAATGCTTAACAGCAGTTATTGGTATTAATGGTTAACAGTGCTAATTACCATTGCTAACACTGCTAGTTAACAGTGTGAACACTACTAATTAACAGTGCTACCAGTTAATAGTTCTTAACAGTTAATAGACCATATTCCGCTATTTGAGAGTGATCAGCTACTATCAAAGCACTCCACGACACAACATCCCACTCCTGCCTTACATCAAATACTGCTTGGGTATCTTCCATGCTTGCATAGCTCCCATAACTGTAACCGCAAAACACGTTTTGGCCCCCTTTTTTGACATGAAACGTTTCAGCCCTTCACACTGCTAGTTAACAGTGTGAACACTACTAATTAACAGTTAATAGTTCTTAACAATTAATAGACCATATTCCGCTATTTGAGAGTGATCAGCTACTATCAAAGCGCTCCACGACATAGCATCCCACTCCTGCCTTACATCAAATACTGCTTGGGTATCTTCCATGCTTGCATAGCTCCCATAATCGTAACCGCAAAACACGTTTCGGCCCCCTTTTTTGACATGAAACGTTTCAGCCCTTCAAGGCTTCTAGTGGTTTTGCTGCATGCCTACAACACACACACAAGGAAGGCGTCATCCAGACACACATTGCTAATAAACTATGTGAAATGGTTAGCAGTCCTTTAAAGTTATTAGATAAAAAACAACAATGCTATCAGTACAAGAAAAATAAGCAAAATGTATGAGTTGAGCCCATTCTTAAAATTCATATGGCATACTATTGTAGATTGCCTCATATATTTCCAAACCAATGGTGTACATTCTAGGCTTTCCTACAATGGGCTCCATAGGTATCTTAATACAACACACAAGATGCAAGAGTACCGTGACCTCTAGAGCATTTTTTCTTGGAATCCTGTAGCTACTGGTCTGTTCATAGTAGTGTCCCTTAACAAAATAAGACCCCTTACTAATTTCATTTCCCCATGCATCAACATGATTCACTTCTTCCATTTCTTTTTCTGCAGTGCACTTGAGAACATAGAAGTCCGCACCTTCAACATTACCAAACTCAGCATTCACTGCTGCAAAGTTGTCTTCAATAATGCACAGAGAGTCACTTAGCACATCATGGGTGGTGACCTTCGTAGATAGCTTCATCATAGGCATCTTCCTCCTCATATGGGCTGTCACACGGTTCTAAGACATGAAAATCCCAAGATGTAACATGTGCTTTATTAGCACATCTTTTCCAAATTCCTTGCATGCATGCATCACAAAAGCAAGAGAATGTTCTACTTGCAAGTCTAGTATCACATCAGTTATGAGCACGAATAGCATGTAACAAGTGTGTATTGGGAATATTAGAATAATTCCATTGATTCTTTTTATCCACATATTTTACCTTCATCTCCCAGAACACTCGTGCTACATCTCTTTGCTTAGATGGGTAGCAAGCTTTAGCTCCATGAGATAAGTTGGCATTCAAGAAAGACACCACATTTGCTGCACACTTTAAATTGTTCTATCTATCTTTAGTTGTTTATGCGTCAATGCCCTCTTTACAACAGCACCAGCTCCATCATGTTCTCCCTTGCCATGCCCACTACCAAAGAAGTTCCAAGTCATCTCCATACCCATCATTGAAGTATACCTTACAACAAAGTAGAAGGGTCTAGCAGCCTTCAATTGGGAAGCAGCCCCATCTGACCAAACCCAATGCCGCTTTGGTGTGAGCCCCCAATCCTTCAACCAATTGGAATGTAAGTTGAAACAATGTTTCACAAAAAGTGTGTCATGCACTTTGTCATCTGAAATGAAGAAGTGAATTGTTATCAATACATCCCTCTCCTTTCAGTAGTAGTAAGTGATGTGAACAAATATTGTCACTTGGGTGGAATGCCAATGCATAGACTAGATCTCATTTTGCATCCTAAAAGAGTAATTTTCAGCAAAATCTACAACTGACACAACTACATCATCAAGGAATCTCTCAATGCACTCCTTAAATTGTGAGGCTTGCCAGCGACATGCATAGTTGTGTTTGATGAGAAGAACTGTAGCCGACTCTTTAAGAATTTGACAAATTCATTGCATTTCATCTCTGTGCATGCAAGATCTTTTATGTTTTTCTTACTCCCATGCTTGTTATTTACCTCTACATTTTTTAATACCTTCACATAAATGATATGTTCTTGATCAGCCATCTATGCCGGACAACATGATAATTTCTCTACATCGCAGCTACTGCATTCGCCTAGACACTTTTGACGGTGAAAGATTGATTCAGCTTGTTTTGGGCATAGGATGGACTCCCAAAGTGTTGTGACGCTTTTGTATATGTAAGTAGATGCAATGCATGCACTACCTAGGTCTAAAGTACTGCAAACATTGCACTTGCGCTGACATGAAGATTTATGGTGGAGAGAGCGCATTTGGTTGAAGGAATCCTTCAAATAGCACATCTGCACATGATAGACACAACAACACGTATTCCAATCCTTCAATTTTCTTACAAAAAAGGGCTTCAAGGACTCAAACAATCGAAGCTGAACTTTGCAGTACATATGTTGTGCCCTTGAATTGTTAAAATAACTCCACTTGCATAAAACCAAACAAGAAAATCATTAGCAACTTTATAGTAATGTTAATAGTAGTGACTAATTAGATAGAGCTAGTTAGTAGCATGTGTTAGTAGTGATTATTTCTACTACAACCCACACTGTTGCTTACTCGTACTAGTTAGTAGTACTAGTTACCAGTGTATGTTAGCAGATTTAATTAACAGTGCTACTATAGTGCTAGTTAGCAGTTATGTTAGCAATGCTATTAGTAGTGCTAATAGATAGCAATACTATTAGCATAGTGCCAATACTATTATCACAGTGATAGTAGTTACTAGTGCTAAGTAATACTGCTACTAGTAGTTAGCAGTGTGTCCTATAAGTGGTGTGTGTTAGCAGCAGTGTTTGCCAACAGCACTAGTAATAAGCAGTTTCTATTAATAGTGCTAGTTAAGTAGTTATGTTAGCAATGCTATTAGAAGTGCTAATAGATAGCAATACTATTAGCACAGTGACAATATTATTAGCATAGAGCTAGTAGTTACTAGTGCTAAGTAATACTGCTAGTGGTTAGTAGTGCTAGTTATAGCAGTGTGTCCTAGAAGTGGTGTGTGTTAGCAGTGTTTGCCAACAATGCTAATTAGCAGTCTCTTAGCAGTGCTACTTTCTAGAAATGTGTATTAGCAATTATAGTTAGAAATATTAACTTGCAAGAAGCCAATGCTTGGTAGTAGTATAATAGTGCTAGTTATCAACATGATAGTGTTAGGTTATGCTTGGTAGTAGTATAATAGTGCTAGTTATCAACATGATAGTGTTAGGCTATGCTAGTTAAGACTAGCACAATATTACAAACATTGCTATATAGTGCAAAATAATAGTGCTAGCTAATATTTTAATAATTCTACATAAGTTGATTGATGATCATTTGAGTGCTTTCTACTACTCTCTTTGCCCCCCCCTGTGTGTCTCAATATAACACAGCTAGCTAGTGCTAGTTATTAGTATAGTAATGTTAGCTAGCTCTAGACCATTAGTAGATATTTCTTCTTAACAACAAAACTGTGCTAGGCACCAGTGTGCACAATGGTACCAATGGTACTTGTAGCACTACAAGCACATTGCTAAATCAAACTAGTAGATGAGCAACACCTCACCAATGTTATTGGTAGTGCTATGAAGCATATAAAATTCCCAAGGATTTAACTCTTCCCCAATTGATGCTTTGAAGTGCAAAATGCTTGCCATTCAACCCTTCCCCAATTGATGCTTTGAAGTGCAAAATGTTTGCCATTTGAGAAGGTCTTACCAATGATCTTGTGTTTTGCTTCACTAAGCAGTGTCTAATCTCATACAAGATTGGCAATGTGCTCTGGTCTTTCATGCAATGATCATTTGAAGCTGACCAAAATGATTAGAATGCAAACTATGTGCTAGAAATGCACTAAATATGATAAAAAGTACTCAAATTGAGCAATGCAAATGGGTGCAATGAATTTTTATGTAACAGAGAACTTTCCACAGTATATTAATACTCCAATTATCCAATTTTAACATTAATTTGGGCTAATTTTGCTAATGATGCACTAATGACAGTGAGATTAGTGCTTAAACAATGTGATTAAGTGCAACAGATTTTGGTGGCCAAAATTGGACTTGTATAGTGCAACATTGAGAGGGTTTTTTACATAGAAATTTTACACTAGATAAGGAGAAGTGGATTGTGCAAAAAAAACTAGCTCAAAAGGTCATGGAAATGCCAAAAAAAATGCACAAAACACAGCGATCATGTTTCTGCTTGATGTGGTCATGTCTGTGGATAAATTGAGCCAAAACAGTTGTAGAGACCTTGTACCATTGCTAACCTAGCTCTAAAGGGTCTTGGCCAAATTTGGAGTAGCAGGTTAAAGGGTCTTGGCCCAATTTGGAGATTTCATCATCAAAAAACTAATCGTCATCGCAGTAGCGCCTATTTCTAACTATGTAGCAAAAATAAATCAAAGTCCTCTAAGTTGTAGGTTCACCTAGGGCTGGATAATTTTCTCCTAACATTCCAAGGGAAATGGTGGCTTGATTAAGGAGAAAAATCTCTTGCAATTTTGGACCACAAGTGGGAAGATTAAATAAGGTTAGGATTAGTGGACAATTAGATGATACCCTCATCTCCTCCACTTGAGCCTTGTCCACCTCTCCCTACTATTGCCCACTTTGGTTTAGATGAAGCATGTGAGTCTTTCCTCCTCTTCCTCTTCCTCCTTCTAGTGAGAGTGTGGATGCAAGAGCCACCATAGGTAAGCTAGCCATACATCATTGTGTGTCCAACATCATTCGTAACTTTTTTTAGGATCATAATCTATTTTCTCACATCCCTTTATTGACCATCCTGATGTAGTCGAGTGTAGGGCTATTAATGGGATTGGTACTGAGACTTGAGAGAGGAAAATGGGTTGTTAGGTCCTCAATAGTGTTTGTCACTTATATGCATCCATCAAGAAGAGGAATACTTTAGATGCATTGGCTGCTCGTCGTCATGCTATTGTAGCGTCGACGTCCACATGTAGACCCCACATGGTAGGCGACATGAGAAGTACCTCTCGCACTCTTCACATAGCACCATATACTCTTATAGTTGCTTCCTTGACGAGGCAAAGTCTAGATGTGAATGATGCTAGGGTTTTGTGAGCTTCTAGTAGTTTTTCTCCTAGGTGTAATCATTTAAATAATGATAGCACCTAGGCACTACTAGAGAAATTTAAGGAAGAGAATCATAGAGCTTGCCCAATGTTCAAGAAGGTGTTGTGGAAAAGAGTCTCAAAGGGTGTGTTCATTAAACATGGGACTTCTTTTCTTGAGGTGAGTCAAATTGAGTTATATACTCATTTTATGGAGGCACACGGTCACCTTAAGATTGGCCAAAGAGCTTCTGAGCAATGCAAGCCATGGTTTGTGTGTTACTCTCATTAGCATGACACATGTTTTCAATATCAATGTGAAGTTTTATCTCTACTATGATGTGTTACGTTCCCTTTAGGTGGTTGTTTTGGTGCATATCAGCCATCATTATGCAAAGATATACTAGGATGGAGTTGGCAGCACCCCTGAGGCTTGCATCATTATGAGGGAGTACCATTTTCACATTAGTGATTTGCTTGCATGATGCACATTTTGTATAGCATTGTTTCTCCCTTCATGCATTTATAATGGATCGTGGAGTCACATTGCATGAGAAGTTGATTTGGTCTAATGGGGATGTAGTGGTCAATTCAAGCCTTCAGGGAGTTCTACTAGCTTTATGATGATAGGTCATTTGGAGAGATTTTTAGACTAGCCATGAAAAGGGGGAGAATAACGATGGTGGTGCATGCATGAAGTGTGCTATATGGTGTCACTAGATTTGACATAATGCAGAGAAGTTTAGAGATGTAAAGTAGGTGGTGGAGTCGTGTATAGGGAACTTGAGTGGTAGTGCAACTTCTTCTTATCTATCACATGATGCGAGGGTGGCTAGTAGATGTTTTTAGTGTATGGATGTTAGCACTATGGATCACTCGGTGGATGTTAGCACTATGTTTTTAGTGTATGGATGTTAGCACTATGGATCACTCGGTGGCATTTGGCTATCAATTCTAGGCACTTTGGTCTTCCAATCCATTCTGAGTCCCTCTCGCAGAGAGCGAACCCGCTATCTTCACACAAAGGTTTGCATGATTTTGTGAAGCGTACATAGAGGGTGATTAGGGTGAGTGTTTCATGTCTGCATTGGGCAAATCCTTGGAGTGAAGCATGCTTTTGTGAAGCATGCAGAGAGTGGTAGTGCAAGCTCTTCTTATATATCACATGATGCGAGGATGTCTAGAAGATTTTTTTAGTGTATGGATGTTAGCATTGTGGATCACTTGGTGGCATTTGGCTTTACCAATTCTAGACACTTTGGTCTTCCACTGTATTCTAGGTCCCTCTCGCAGAGAAAACCCACTATCTTCACAATGTGAAGGTTTGCATGCTTTTGTGAAGCATGCATAGAGGGTGATTATGGTGAGTGTGTCATGTATGCATGGGCAAATCCTTGGAGTGAATGAGTGATGACACATGAGAATTCGATGCATGTTGTACCTATGGCACGTGATCCTAGTACCATGTTTACAATTGACTATGATGAGCCTATAGATTTATGGACCATGGATGATGCCTTTGTTGTCATTTCCCCTAATAGTAATCATGAGCAAGTGGATTACTATTTATTGAGATCCTTTATGTTAAAGAGAACTCTCAACAAGGATGCCATGGATGGCCATGGGGTTTAGTTTTATACACATATCATAGTCATGGCATGCTATTATTTTCAGCAAGTTTGTAGCCACACGGGACATACATTTAGTTCCAACAGTACGAGGTTTATTGTGAGGCCTACGAGTTAAAAGCTATAAAAGTGGTGTCGCTCGACCTCTATGGTGGCTTCATCTAGATGAGAATGAGAGCATATTAGATGTTTTGAGAGCTACTAGAAAGGGTGTTGTGATGATTAGTTTGATATCATCACGAGTTGAACTTTGGATTTTTATTATTATATTATTCGTGTCTCACTTTTTCTCATTAATGACCCTAGAAGCATGGTGCAGGCACTCCATCATTTTTGTCTCTATCTCCCTCATTGATGTATTTTTCACATCTTCTAATTTGTCTTGGCAAACTCCCAAAGCAAGTCATTTTCTTGTTTGGCTATGTCCTTCAAATCGCCCACATTGTTTTCGGCATTTTTGTCTCAATACATCCATGTGTTTCCCCTCCTTGTTTACCTTTCGGCATATCTTGCATCTTGTTCACTCTAATAGTCACATATTCAGGCCTGTGGCTATCTTCTTCTAAGATGACACCTCAATCTACATGCACCGGTCATTGTTTTACAAACACTACATTGGTCTATATTTCCACATTGCATATTAGGAGAATTTATCTCCATCTCTATCCTCCTTTTATTTGACAATGGAGTGACATACTCAAGCAACTTCGCAAATTCATCTTCACCAATCTCTAAACTGCCAGGTTTCATATCCCCCATCAGCATGTCTAAAACGATATCTTGAGCCACGGATGTCTCCAATTGTTTCACCATTGTAAAGGGATTCATTACAACATGAGACAACACCTTCTCCTCAATTTTTTGTTCAATACTCCTGCGTAGCCCCTCCTCTCATAATAAGGATGATTATGATTACCAAGATGTATAGCAAATCTTGTAGTATTATCATGGTATCTTAGAAGACAATAATAAATAACTATTGGGCACGTGTAGACACTCACGCATTTGAGCATAGTGCTTAAAGAAATGTTTCCAAACTTTGGAGCAATCAATCCTACATGACAAGTCCATTTCAATCTTCCTTTCCACTGTGTTTCATTCTAATAATGTAACCTAGAGTAGTAAGTCCAATCAATATTCACGCAGCGCCAAATGGCTAGAGAATTTACTCAAACACATAGCACCATCAAAATAATCACAACTACATGTGACATACTCTACCGAAGTGTGGCCATCATTTTTTTGTTTCATACTAAACATTGTAGACTTCATCGCACAAGGAGGTAGCTCATATGCTATGTACCCATCTTAACTGGTGTTACATTCTCACCAATCTTAATAAAAACCTTGTAAAACTGGTGAAGTTCTACATTTAGTATGAAACCTTCTTCTCTATCTATCAGAAAGAATTATTGCTCTTAGAATCCACAGTAGCCAAAATGGACACAAGGACAAAAGAAAAATACTGAACAAGACACATCAACATTTCTCTAATAGACATAGGGGGAGCCAGAATTTAAAACATGGAAAGCTTTGGGTAAACTAGAACTAGAAACTACCAACACTCTTAGCTTCCACTCAAGCAAGGTAAAGGTTGAATAAAGTTTAAAAGTGTATATTATTGTCAAAAATAACCATGTGGCCAAAAAGGTTTATGTATACCTATAGGAGTGATGGAAGAATAAGTGTTGCTAGGAATCTCCCAGATTGGTGCAATCGACTACATTGGAGAGAAAGAATAGTGTAAATATAAAACAATTAGTGCGTAGTAACATTGCCACTCTAGACTTTGAGTAATGTGGAAGACATACTGAAAACCTTCTAAACCCATGAATGGATCAAAGGAAGGATAAGGAACATACAAACGAGAGCATGATAGAGGTAAACCCCTCCTAGTGCTTTAACTTCCACAATCACTCGACGAGTAGATGGACGAGAAAAATGGGTTCCTAAAAGCCTCTTGAAGATATAAGGATATTATGAAGGTACGAAACATGTCTCAATACCCAAGAAATGAATAATGAAGAAATCCATAGCTAAGACTCTAAAGAACCCGCACTACAACTTCATCCATCTACCAAGACTCAATGCGGAAAGGAACTACTACAAGTAAAAAGACATGCTTTTCTAGGTACCAAAAAGCCACACTCTGATAGCTTAGGGGTACTACCAAGGTACCACCTAGATACAAACACCACAGGGAGTTCAAAAGCTAGAGAAGATGAAGGCCAAGGGCACAAGATTAGATAATGTCAAGCAGTAGACCTTACAAGGCAAAGGTGAGTCTTAGACTAGATAAAAAGCCACAAGAGGCTCAACTAGTTTGAAAAAAGAAGGTATAAAAGCCATCTTATTTGGTTGGCATATAAAGAAAAGTAATGTACTAGAAAGACATAAAGAAGTAAAAGATGTTGAGATATCAAGTTCAACATTGAGTTCAACTAGTGCTGCGGGCGGACATTGATGACTCGCGTGGGTGATAGCTTTTGCACTTATGTAATTGACACAATTGGTGAGATTATGGTTAATATGCTACCAATGGATTATAATGTAGGTGCCATGGAAATGTGTAAAAAACGGGCCAAAGGCTTATGGACATGGGCCTAGGCCTATGTGTGGACATGAGCACTAATAAATGTATGTGAAAAGGGGATCAAGTATATAAGTGAATTGAAAAGGGAATTAAGTATATAAGTGAATTGTAAAGCCCTAAATAGAATTCACTCATAATAATCACGAATTACAGTTTATTGGGAGCTCCAAGCTCTTGGCTATGGTGGTACTCCCTTGAGTACAAGAGTGTTATGAATTCCTTTAGTAATAACATAGTACAAGCTTTGATAAGATTTATTTCCTTACAATTGGTAGCTTGCCTTTGCTCCACATAGTACACTCTCTTGAACTCAAGCCACCCTCCTCTAATCCCCTGTCTAGCTCTTCTCTTGTAGAAGGTTGTTATAATCCAATATTGCCACCTCTATCTCATGATGCGTGAGGCTAGTCTCACAATTCCCATTGGCAGTGAACTATGGAAAAAAGTTAGCATCCATTAGTGGTGAATTGTGGCCCGCTTGTCCCCTCATCAACACTCTCCTACTACTACTGAGTGAAAACCTGGTGGTGTTGTGGGGGGGCTTGTTTGGTTCTATAACTCAGCTCCCAATCACTCTTAGGATGTTGATCAAAGCCACGTGATTGGCACACCTAGTTTGGCTCCTGGGGTGTGGCCAAGGATGAAGGGCCATGTCTGTAGGAAAATGAGATGCAAATGCTCCTAGAAAATGGATTTGTGCTTCAAAGTGGAGGACCACCTCTGCAATTAGCTCAAGCAATCACAAATGTAGTAAATGTTCCAAGTGCTTTTTATCCAAAATACATGGATGGCAAGATTGTTAAATGGGGAGCATGATTGACTAAGGAATTTCACGTGTAGAGAAGGGAAGGACCTTTGATGCAAAGGTTATTCATAGGCCATTTTATTATGCAATGAATCCCACATCTTTTATGTTAGTATTGAGGGGTCCAAAGCAAGATTGTTAAATGGGGAGCATGATTGACTAAGGAATTTCATGAGAGTGTAGAGAAGGGAAGGACCTTGGATGCAAAGGAGGTTATTCATAGGCCATTTTATTATGCAATGAATCCCACATCTTTTATGTTAGTAGTGAGGGGTCCAAAGCAATGCATGTGAGCTACTCTATGTCAATAGCAAACTTTCTGTGGTGCACATGTGAATGCTTTCAAAAACAAGAGAGCAAGTGCCTGGCATGCTTTCAAAAACAAGAGAGCAAGTGCTTGGCATACATACTAGGCAAGTACTTGTACTTTGTTTACTTGTAGGTTCTAGAATTGGATTCAATAGCTCACAATTTCATACACCAAGTAGTTCTAACTAAGGTGGAGTTGTTTCAAGCACTTAGTGGTAGAGACGATGTAATGTGCCAACATAATGCACACATGTTTTTCCCCTTTTTTGATGGCTTATCAAACGTTGTTCCTTTTTATTATGAGCCTCAAATTAGGTGCACTTCAATCACTAAAATATAGCATGCTATATTTTTAACTAGAATGTAATTTCATGTTGGCATGTGCATGAACTTGGAAAGTGTAGCTATTCTATTCTATCTGGAGGTTATTTGGCAAGTTTTGCTCAACTTTTCCCTTTGCTTGGAAAAACTCACTCGGGAAATGTTTTTTCTGCCCACCTAATGTTAGGGTAAATGAATGGATCTTTGTCAGCTCATCAATGGGTCCACATGTTTTGCAAGTAGACTCAAATATTTTCACATATTTGATGGGATCACCATCTCCATTAAATCTTTTCATGAGTTTCATAATATGATATGGCTTCCAAGATGTCTTCATGGGGTTTTATCTTGGGGTGTGGGTAGTCCCTAACTCTCTTTTCTACCTATTTTTGTTGCTAATATCAACAAATTAATTGGGGTTGTTATAATCAAGACTGGAACTAGCTCATAAGAAGCAAGTTTTGTTGGGAGTTTTACTCCTCTTCCTCTACCCCTTTCCCCTTCCTAAAGTTGGTTTCTCAATGTGGTCATCTTTGCTAGAGGTTGTGAGGGAATGTGGAAATGAAAATATTTCTTCTTCTCTTGATCTCTTACCTTCTTGCTTGCTTGATTGTAGGATGCATTGTTTGTGTGTGTGGATGGAGTGTGTTGAGTGTGGTATCTTGGATTGTGACATCTGGGGAATCCTTATATGTGGCAATAAACTAGACCATCAGCACACACATCCACTCTTCTATTAGGATCATACCAAACAACGAGGACCCAAATTCAGGGAAGTTGAGGAGGAATGAATTGATCTTCTTTTTGGCTTCATATTTCATCCATCTCACGCACCTACACAACGTAGTATGTGGCTCAATAGTTTGGACTGCCAAGGTAATGGAGTCACCACCACTTGTAATGGTTCTTCATCTCAACACTATTAAATTCCCTATCATCTATTGTCCTTCTATATCCTCCATGCTCTTTGATAAGTAGGCTCTACAGCCACTATTTGAAGGGGTACTCAAGATAGAGTTACATAAGCAAGACCTCAAGCCTATGTACACCATGGATAGACTCTCGCCGAGTAAGATTCTTCGTAAGATTGCAAATGGTTTCATTGTAATCATGGATCTATGTGGCAAAGTAGGAGAGATCCTTGGGAATCTCCTCTTACACTCTTTCTTCAACGTCAAAAAGAATAATTTGGGAGGATTATTATGACCAGGTAGCATGTCATGTGTCCATTTTGTCGTGGTTCTTTAATCGGTACCATGTGGGACCTCACCTCCTTCTTGTGGTTTTTTTCCCTCTTCCACTTGTGGTGATTCACCAAAAGCATCAGCATTGAGATTTGGGAATTCCATCCCCTAGGTTGGTCTTCTCTCTCTATAGTAGTTTGACGGAATGCTTTGACATCCTTTGGCTACTCACATTAGTAGTAGTAGTTGTTCCCAACAAGCGTCCCAGTTCTTGGGAAGGCCTTCGCATCTTTTGGCTACTCATAATATTATAAGTAATTGTGCCCAAGGTTGTGTCTTTGTCACCTTCTTCTAGACCCTTTCTAGCATCCTTGGCCTCTTTGTTGGCTCTTTCACTAGGGCCTGTGCTGACCCGCCTGACTTCCCATGTTTTTCAGGAAATCCAACCTTTCTAGCTCATTAATAAATTCAAGTGCCTCATAAGATTCCATCTTGTTGAAGGTAGGGTAGGCCACTTGCAATGTAGCAAAAAAGAGTATATTGGCTACCTTTTTCTCTTCAATCTATGCCATAATGCAAAGGATTATCATGTTTATTGGGTCATATGTGGCCAATGGCTAGTTTGTAATGTTTTGTATGTGACCCTCATATCAACTAGGTGCTCTTCATGAATCCACGTCTCCACATGGTTCATTATTAAATCCACCATCTTAGGATTTAGAATAATTTTCTCTGCATCAACCTCTACACATGGATCCTTAAAATAGCACACCAAGCATGACAATTCAAGATGATGGGATGTATTTCTTGATTGTAAATATCCATCTAGTGCTCTAGACTAGATGTCCCATTTGAAGATCATCATGTTCACTAGGTGTATGTATTCTATTGGCACCTTTTTGTAGAGCTCGGTGTGAACATGTTTAGGTTCAATGGTAGGCCCAAGGTATATCCCTAATATATAACCATGATGAATGACATTTCCTAGAGAGCCAAGTGGAGGTAATGGGCAAGGCTATGGTGCTACACCACCAAGTTATATTACGCAAATAGGCTCCCACCTCCAGGATATTAAGGTGTAATGCTACCTTATGTTTACTATCTTATGATGGATATGCTAGTTGCAAAGGGAAAAATGCCTTGGGACTTAAGGCTTTGTAAGTGGAAGAGTACCACATATATTGTTGGATAGTGGTAGCATTCACAACCTCTATGAAATAAAGTCATTGTACAATCTCAAGTTGCATCCTATGGCTTTGTCTTCTTTGTATATGGTTCAAGTGGAAAATGGAGCAAAGGAGGATTGTACAATGGTTCACAATGATGTGAATGTCATGCTCTCTAATGAATGCACATTTAAAGTTAATTTACTAGTGTTGGACATGGGGCCAATAAACATTGGGTTGCTCACACTTGGCACTTTCAACATGAATTTGTTGTAAAGTTTGATGAGCTTGGACATGCTGCCAATAGAAATTGGGTTGCAATTGGTTGCTCACACTTGGGACTTTCAACATGAATTTGCTACAAAGTTTCATGAGCTTTATAATGGAGAAGGGTGTTTTACATTGAGGGGATCTTATATGTCTAAGTTGACCTTGATCTCAATGGCACCAAAAGTCAAGATAGAGATCATGAAAATGGAGTGTGTTTATGCATTACAGCTTTGCAAAGAAGAGGTTATGATGGATGAGGATAAGGAAGTAATGCATGAGAGTATAGCTAAACTCTTGGATGAGTACAAAGATGTGTTTCATATGCCCACAAGTTTTCTGCCCAACAAAGAGAGATGTTGATCATAGTATTAAGCTTGAACCGAATGCAAAAGCAATCAAAAGCACCCATATATGCTCTATAAAGTGAAAAAGGTTGAAGTTAGAAGGAAAATCAAAGAACTCTTGGATACGAGATGGAGTGAACCAAGTCAATCACCATTTGCTTCACCTATATTTTTGGTGAAAAACAAAGATGGAACATTTCGTATGTGTATTGAGACTATCATATGAATCTTTGATGTGCTACCTTGGACACCTTTGACCTATAATGGGTACGTGGAGCATTTTGCATTGGAAATTGAACTTCTGTGTGGTAGTTGCTGAACTAGTTCCTCCAATTGAAATATCAACAGTGAGGGGAGGGATGGTCTCCAACTTGAAGCCATCCAAATTCAACTTATTCACCTCTTCCTATGTGAGATTAGTGCCTTTCAGAACACGCCAACTTTGTGGGATGGCTGGCATTGGAAAAATGTTTTTATCAACTTTCCAGGTGTGTGTACAATCTATATTGCAAAACCACATCATCTGTGATTTTGTGCGCATACCATCATGATACTTCCTCATTGCAAAGAAACTAGGGGATGCACATGTCTTCCTTGAATCAACAATTGGCTCATTGCACTTCCGGCCCTCTGTCCTCCACCCAAGACATTTCACAGGACTCCCCAGTGGATTTCTTCGAATCGCCCAATAGGTTTGATTCACCTCCCTCTCTTCCACAGGTTGACCATTGTGCATTACAAGAATCCTAGTACTTGTGGTGTTAGAGTTTGCTACAGTGTCTTCACTAGCAGCACAATTTGGAGTATCATAAATCAACCTTCTAGCTTTTTTGCCACACGAGCTCTTGTTGTATAGCTATACTCTGGATAGTGACTGCTATCCTCTTCAATATCAATCATTGTTTTAGGGCTCCTTCGTCTTGGGACAGTCTCTCTTTCTTCCTCTAAGATGACTTTGATGAGTGTACATTGGCGTTCCTACAATTGTTTCTTTCATAGCAACGAATCACTTCAGTTTTCCTCATTTCTTTGGCTCTTTCTACCCTTTTAACAAGTTTCTCTAAGCTAGGGCCAGCACCCAAGTGTTTTCCACTTTGATACCCTTGCATTTTGGAACTTTGAAGTAGAGAGCATTTGCCAAGTCACTAACAGCAGCATCATATAAGCTGATCTTACTCTTAAAAACTTCTCCCAGCAGCAAGCCAACTCCCATGCTTGCTCTCAGCAGCAAGGTTGGTGCATGATGTGGTTGCCATATTTGCGCTATCCCACCACCAAGACTTTGTACACAAAATAAATCTTAGAATTAAAATTTGATAGATGGAACATACATAGGAGCGAGGAATACAAAAATTTGATAAATGGAACATACATATGAGTGAGGAATACATAAATTTACTTACAACACCCATCATATCACCCCAATGTGCTATTCTTATGTGCCACCAACTTAGCCAGCTCTCCATGTAATGTATATCTCTCTTATTCACTTTTCCCCCTATGTTCCACCATTTCCTTATCATGGTATACTTCTCTTGAGCTTCTTCTTTTGTTGTTGATGTTCACCATGACTCAAACAATTGTAAGTGCTCCTCTTGAAAGTCCTTTTATACATATCCCACGGTGTCTTTTTGTAGGCTCTGCTCCCAATGAAACAAACAAGTTCTTTCATGACCATGCATTACATTTTTAACTCCACCATTAAACACATGGGGTACTGCTCTCCAGTTGGCCTGTGACTCATCGACCATGAATCCAAAGAAGTTTTCTTGTGAGTGCCCAGTACGCAACATCACCTCATTCATCATTTCCCAAAAGAAAAATTGTGCCTCGGTGTCTTCTTTTTTCATTTCACATGTTGCTATGGTTAGTAATTCCTGCAAGCTACACAATTGACATATTGTTTAGTTTAAACCATGATTGAAATAGACACACATGGGACATATATTTGATTGATCTTGCAATATACCTTTGGATCGTAGACATGACATGCAAGTGTTGACCACCCAAGTACTCTTCGTGTGTGGTCAAACATAACCCATGTAGTGTTCAAATCACCACTTCCATCTCGATCCATTAGCCTCACCAAGTCAACACCAGCTGTAGGTCCTTTTGTAGATATTTTGAAAATGAAGCATTGTTCCTCCTCAAATCCTTGTCTCCAGGAAAGCGACTACCATGAAAAAAATCATACATACAATTCTTCTTCAACTCTAAAATAGCATCAAGTCCTGATCCTCCCGGCAATGCTGCAGACTTCCTTGCTTTACTGACCATCCTTTCAAAACTGCAAATATAATAATTTAATCAATCAAGGGTTACTTGATATATGGCTCCATAAATATATAGAAGATAAGAACTTTTCCCACCCTTTTTGTTTGCACTAAGGGGCATAGCTTATCAAGGAAGTTTGATAATTCTTTGTCTCCAAAGAGTTCCTCCTTCTTTCTGCCAGCCTTCATTACAATGTCCTTTTGGCAATTGACATCTAAACTTTTCGTGGACCTATTCCTCTCTCCGCTTTGACAGCATTCTCAACAAGGTTCTTTACTTTTTGAATGTCTTTTCTTGATGTGCCTACTTGAACCTCGTGTAGATGTATTCCAACATGAATCATTATCCTTGTATTTGTATTATCTCCTGGAAATATGTAATATTCCTAACATGAGCAGGTCCCTATGCACATGACAGTTTTTAACAAAAATGGCACACCAATGTGCCAACTCCAGCAATGGCTAATGTGCCAAGGTCACATTTTTTTAAATGAGACCTTTGAAGAAAGCCTTGTTTCTGATCCCACTGTTCTTGCAATGAGGACATAATTGATTCTGACACTCAAATATACTTGCACAATATGCCACTACTCTGACAATTGCATCAATGTTGTGATGAGACGAAATTGGCCTTGTCCATATGTGTCCATCATACCTATGCTCCATGCCTTCCATATTGGCAAGCGTCCCAAAAGTTGGTGGAAACTCATAGATACAGTCACCATTGTACTCCCTCGGCAGCTCATCGACTTCTTCTATCCTTTGAATCTATCCATGAGTTCATCTTTCTAACAATAGGAAGGAAGCTTGAAGGAGGAGAATAGTTTCTAGCAGGGCACTCCTGAGGTCTCAAAGGCACCTCTTCATCCACCTCAGTACCATCATCATCTAGGTGAAAGTCAATATTGATTCCATAAGCTTTTGCTTTACCATCTTTCATTACTGTTTGATACTTTCTTCTGATGCAGAATCCTCCACAACTATATGCTCATAACCTTTCTTTGATGTGCTGGGATTGTCCCCATCTTGTGCATGGTAGGAAACAATGTTATATGCCAAGGATATGCTTGATTCCAAGATGTATTGGATACTCCCTTCAATGTCTATGTGTTCACTTAAAGGAATCACAAGATGCTCTAAAGAGGCATTATTTATTACAGCACTCAAGTTTATAAAAACATGGCCATGTTGAACCTTGCTCTCAAGGAACCTCCTACTAATAACACCTTTCCCATCAACCAATGGAACATAAAGGCTATGGCCAGAGGCATCTCCAAAGGTCACAGTGGCATTCATAGCAGCAAGGAGAGAAAACTTTACAAGGAATAATAGAAAAGTACTTAAAGACTCATTCTCTTGCTGTCTCTGTAAGCCTAAATGGGCCTCGTGCCTAACTGCTTCTCTCTCGACCAAAATGAGCCTTGCATTCGGTGTGAATATGTTGCGAGCGAGCACAAGAGAATATGTTACGAGCAAGGAAGAAGATGCAGGTAAAAAAACTCGTAATAATGAAGCTGTTCATTTTTTAGAAGATAATCTAAGATTTAAAAAAGGACAAAATGTGTTAAAATAATCTCATTTTCATCATTAAAATAATAGGATCTCCCTGTGAAATATTTGCTTTTAATGACTAGTTATGACATGGTAGCATCTCACCGTGATTTATCTTATGATGAGCATGACCGGATCTTAAAATGATAATGCGCACAGGAAAACGAGCATAGGATGAGCGTGATGTATTATTAACGTGTTATTAGCACATTTTCTGGCATAGGATTGAGGGACGGATTGTCCAAATCCCAAGAGGCAGGTAGGGTGCTCAAAAAGACAAAGAGGGGGAGAGAAGAACATGTTGCTATTTTTTAATAGAAATAGCACCCTCATTATAGAAATCAGCATGCCTTAATACCAATGTAACATTGCCAAGAAAGGTCCCATCCATAGCCAGCTAGAAGGGGAGAGATTTTTGCCTAACCACTCAGCCACCATAATGATCATCGTATAACTCTAGGTTTACACCTAGATATACAACACTATGGGTGTCTACACTAGGATGGCTACCCAACACTCATTTTGATAGCCATGGTGGCTCTACTTCTAGGCCCTACATCTACTAATTTTCCTCGTTATATGTATCCATCATATCCTTCCACCCTAGACACTTCAACTAGTCTTCCAAGGATTACACCCTAGGCTATATAAGTTTTCTCTATTTTGCCATATTGAAACTTTAAGGTTCATTGTGGTTCACGCGCCCCATGCCATATCTTATTGGCACATGGCATGACTGCATGTGTTTTGACGTCAACACGATAAGCAAGGCTAAAACATGTAGTGGCTTAGGTTTAGGCTCACGCCGCTGTGTGGACAAAAACAGAGACCGATAATGTGTATATACTGTGTAGAATACTAAGAGCTTCAGGAATATGTAATCAATTTGAGTCAGTTTAGAGTTTTGGTTGAGATAAAATTCAATGTACAGGAGAGAGAAAATGAAAAGGTTTTGGCACAATTTCCAAGGTTTTTGAAGAGGAATTAAGGTACCCTGTGACATAGATGGTGGCCTGTGATTGACAGGACACCTATGTGTCAGTAGGAGCTTGATTTGGAATAGGTGGGGCAGGCATGCAGGCCGATGCCAAGTGCCAGCACAGGAAGGCTCAAGAACCCTCCTGGGGTAGGCGCCCAGTTTCTAGAGCCTACGAGAGCTTAACT
Organism: Cibotium barometz; assembly: GCF_041138505.1. Lineage (NCBI taxonomy): Eukaryota > Viridiplantae > Streptophyta > Polypodiopsida > Cyatheales > Cibotiaceae > Cibotium > Cibotium barometz. The sequence goes on from NC_141058.1 coordinate 26,870,633, forward strand.
GGTGTTTTGTGGAGACGGGAGCCTGGAGGAGCTGTCAGAGGAGCTGTGAAGCTGTGGATGCAGAGGAGATCGACTGTGAAGTTGCTACGGATGCCCGGGGAGCAGATTGCAAGCAGAGGTTGCTAAATTTGTTGTAGGAGGCCGCCAAAAGCAAGAGATAGCCACGTACTGCATCTCCATCGCAAGGAAAAGGTGACTTTCGAAGGTTCCAGAGATAGAGCCAGAAGAAGAAGGGCGACCAGCTTGGGGGCCACGCTGGAGGTTTTCAGGGGCACAAGAGGTAAGACGACTTCTTGTTTTGAAATTTCGCAGGTGACAAAGCCAGGAAAAGAGGGCGGCCTATAGAAAAAGCCTGTAGGAGGCATGCTGAGATCTGCCCTGAGCAAAAACGAGCTGTTTCCAGGTGTTTTTGGGTTGTGTTTTGCTGGGTCCTTGAAGAATTTTCAGTTCATATTCTGTGTGGGCCAGAGGAGAAGCCTTAGAGGCTGAGGACTTGCTCACTGGACTACAGGGCTAGAAGATTGAATGCGTGGTTGCTTGCTTGGTTGTTGTTGATGTTCAAGGAGTTGGGGCATGGACAGAAGTGTGCACATCAAGGGAGAAAGCTTCTAGCCGCCGTGAGAGCAGGAACCATGGAGTGTGAAGAAGAGTAGGCTACTGTGGCTATGGGATAGTTGGAAACAAGGAGCCTTAGAGGTCTGTTGGCCGCGTTTTGCTGAGCGCTAGTTGAAGCACTTCTTCACATCATCCTGCTGTGGTCAAGTTTTGTCCAACCATGGAATGCAAGGGTTGGCTACCATTGGGCCTTTGTTAATACTGTATTGCTGCCTTTGTGGGTTGTGGACCTTGGTGCATTCTATGGCCATGATGATGATTATGATGATGATGGTAATATATGCACGTGTTCTTGGTTGATCAATCAAACACCAGTGCTTGAATTCTCCACTTCATAGTGGAGTGTTTAACACAAGCAAATCCCCCCTTTCAAAGGAAGAATTTGGTTAAGAGGAGATTCCCACAAAGAGATGCCTAAGAATATCCATGTATAAGAATAGGAAATGATCATGCAGGTGATATTCATGCAAAAGGGTTACTGTTTTTTTAGCTTCCATGCACCCTAAAGGCTATAAAAGTAGTTGTTATCACTATGGGCAACCAGGGGGTAGTGGGACCCCACAATACCTTACACCCAGTAAGCCATTTTTTCCTTACGCTCGAGTCAAATTGGGGCTGATTTGCAGGCGTTTTTGAGACTAATCTTATCTCTTTCTATGACTTGATATGATGGCTATTGGCAAAGTATTTTTCCCTTACGTCTGGCGCAAACCTTTTTTTCCTTATGTGTTTAATATCTTATGCATGTTTAACAGCATCTGTTTTGATATACAATGTGCATGTCTCCTCCATGTGTGTAGGGAAATGTCAACCTCTAGTAGATATTCACTACGGTCTCATTGTCGGGCTTCAACACATCAAGATGAAAACATTAAAGTTGAAGCAAATGAAGGGCTCGAAGCTCAATCTGTATAATGATAGGACTTGAGAGTGCCGCTAATGTTCAACAAGGTGAAGTAGCCCTCAATCCTAAAGTTGGTGCAAACGAGGATGATGATGTAGTAGCTGCTTTAGGAAAAGGTGTGGATCTCAATAGGTATGGCAAAGAGATCAAACTTGACACTCTACAAGATGTGTTGCAAACTGTGTCAATGAAGAAAAGAAGGGCTTCATCGTCGATCCCTCTTTGTAGGCTTCTTGTCAATGAGGTAATAAGAACCGTCAGGTGGTAATATCAATGAGCTTGCCACAAAGTTTGATACTATGAGCTATTGTGCTTCGATGGGGAACTTCTTGGTATCTATGAGTAGGCCTAGGGAGCTTGATCTTGAGGTGAATGATGATGATCATGCATTGTGCGGCCCAGTGTGGAATCTGGTTAATGAAGAATTTGAGGCAGAGATTCAAGATGATCTAGAGTGGAGCATATTGAGTAATAAAAGGCTTCTTGTTTGGGACGAAAACCATAGATGTAAGGCATGGATGGAACACATCAAGCAAGGTAATCTATCCACTTAAATTTGGTCCCTCCCTCTACTCTAAATTTGTTATCCCTCTGTATAATTCATTGAGTAAACATTGTAGTGTACTCGACATCTCGATCTCGACATGTTCGTGTGCATTTCCAGTTTTTGAAGTTTGAAAAATCTCAAGAAGGTGAAATATTGCTTGCACTTGCCGAAGTTAATAGGTAAGATACATGTGAGCACCCTTTTCTTTGTAGAATCTTGTGGAATAGAAAAATATTCGTGGATCTGAATGTATTTTCTTTTAGGCTTACTCGAGTCCATGTGCCTCATATACTTACACATGATATATTTCTTATGCAAAAGTCTGGAATGTCCAACAAGGGTACTCTATGATCATTGTTTTGTATGCAACAACATGTATCATTGTTTAATGGACTATATAGGAGGAAAGAGGTGTTGAAGCTCCTTGCTTCAGATTCAGACACATGGGAAGCTCATGGCATGAAGGCTGACAATAAGTCATTTCGCAAGTACATCTCCAAGGAGACATATTGGAGTCAAATGATTGATCTTGCAACGGAGATGGTTTCAATTATGACTCTCAATCTTAGAGAGGATCAAGTGCAGGTTCCCCGAGATGCACTTATCTATTTCCGAAGCTGTTGACAAATCCATTTCAAGGATGCATTCTTTGACATTGAGGATAACATGAGACACCATGTTCTTCAGCCATTCATGTGACTATGTCTGTTCGTCGTCTTGTTTACAGGTGACTTGTTAAGATGACAATTTAACAAGGTCAGTAGTATGCATACTTATGTAAAAGTAAACTTGGATATTGCAGGTGGGTTGTGCATCTACTCCGAGGACAGTATATCTCAAATTTTTTCATGGCGTGTCATGATTAGGTGATTAAAGATAGATTCTCTACCATGTATCCACAAAGTCTTATGGCTCGGATCGACACAAAATGGGAGTTGGATGTGTGTCCTTGGTGGATTGATTATCCATCGAGAAAGAGACACCCTTCAGAGGCCAACTTGTTTGTAGGTAAAAACCATGTCTTGTTTTAGCTTCCATTGTACCACATGCTTGATGGTCAATCCATGTATTATCTTTACCACTTTGAATAATAGAATGGTTGAGATGGAAAGAGCGAGGTATGAAGGCTCTTGAACAAGGCTCGGCTTCCAAGAAAAAGGAGTTAAGAACCAAGAGAGGAGCTGACTACTTGAGTAGTAAGAAGAACCTCTTTGATTCAATCCCTTTAGACACGAACTAGCCAGAGGTTGATGTGGGAGGCACGCACGACCATGGAAAGAACACTGGAGAAATGCAAGGTAAGAAATCTTTGGCATGAATACAAGGTAAAGTTCAATATATGGATATGTAATTCCTAACCATGTTCCCAGGCAAAGGAGGAGGTTCTTCATCTAAAGATGTGTACCATCGTGTCATCAAAGGTGACATTGTGATGGTGCAGATGCCATTGAAACAATAGATGGCCACATGTTAGTAGTATCTCTATGTGAGCATCATCATGTGACTCTATAAACCATTCTATTGTTGACCACATGTACATATGATTCTCTATTTACAGGGTGCTTTGGAAATTTTTAAACTTCTTGATTTTGAATAGTCCAGGAGACTTGTCACTGTGCAAAGCACAAGTAGTGATCAAGTGGCTATAATGATGTGGGCAGACTTTCCAACATCCCTTCCAATTGCATAGTGTGGGATGGGCCAACGAATTTCTGAATGGAATATCTTTAGTAAAGCAATAGCAAAAGCTACTTTCAAGTTTGCAAGGGAATTTATGGCAGACAAGGGATGGATGGTCACATGTCTACCAGAGCACCTTCATGTGATCCATAAGGCAGTTGCTACTCATGGGTTTCCTTCCTATCGTACGTTGATGGTATAGATCAACTCTTCCTACATGTACAAGGATCCAAAAGAGGTGGTAAGTCAACATGAACATAAAAGATATAATGTATTTCATTATTTCAATGGAATTTGTAAATGTTTATGGGTTAAGTTATGTTTCCACGTAACTTTAGTGTGTTTCCATTCTTCCAGGCTAAATGGCTCTAGTACTATCCTCTTTCTTTCGTAATAATGATTGTAAACCACTCATCTACAACAAGGCAGAAGCATTTAAGGAATATCCTAAACTTTGTATTGCTGGTACCAATTGGATGAGGGAGTTAGAGCTTGGAGAGGAACCAATGTCAACTTTCCAAAATGCCATTATTCGAGGAGGTGCAGAAAGGAATAAAAGCTTGAGTGGGTAAGTTATCTATATGAAGTCCCTATGTGAAGTGTGTGCTTTATTGAGATGCAAGTCTATGAATGTTTTATTTAACTCTCAATGCTTTGCATGTTTCTCATACATTGATTTACAAGGCCAAGAGACACGATCATTGATGTGTTTGTAGGGACAGGAAACATGGCCAATGCATGCAAAGAGTTGGGCCGACATTGCATTTCTTTAGAGAAGGATGAGCTCATGTTAAAAGAGTTTCTTAGACCTGCCTCTCATGCAAGAGAGGAAGGCAAAGATGAGTAGGTATACTTGGATGCTTGATGTTGGAGATATGGATATTTTTTAATTTTATGCATGAACTATGGTCTTTATGAGTTACTACTGTTGGAACTATGGATTGTATCTTTCGTTATACTGTTTCAAATGTATGGTCTTAAAGAATAGTATAGTATGGTCATGAAAGGATGATGCACATTAGTGCTTGTCCCATTTATGAAGTATGATGAGGTTTTATTCACAAATGATAGTATTAATGCTTGTTCTACATGTTGATTTTGTAAGAGAAAAGTAGATGTTTGGAAACCACATTGTTTCATACTTCACATTTAAACTATGGCTATTTTTTGCTTCTATGTTGGAAGTATGGAGCTTTTTTACATTTGTGTTGAAACTATGCTTTTATGAATCTTTTTTATAGTACTATTATTGGAACTATAGATTGTAACTTTTGTTGGACTTCTTCAATGCATTGTCATAAAGAAAGGTATGCTATATATGGTCGTATATGATGATGCACATTGGCATGATATCATCATAAATAAAGGCATGGTATGGTCACATGATATGGTCGTAAAGAATAATATGATTTGCATAAGTGGTGAGGGTAAAGCATGAATCATGGTGCTTCTTGTATACAAGTGATATGTACATGTAACTTTTTGTGATAGAAAAGTATCATGTGATGCTACATATGAAAGGAAGACAAACACTATGTAACTCATTATTCCATACTAGCCGATGAAGCTTGCACTCATAGGTGTTGGAGAAGCTTGCCTAAAAGTTAAAACAAATGCTTGGATGTGATGCACATTAGCATGATATCATCATAAACAAAGGCATGGTATGGTCACATGATATGGTCGTAAATAATAATCTGATTTGCATAAGTGGTGAGGGTAAAGCATGAATCATGGTGCTTCTTGTATTATGTACATGTAACTTTTTATGATAGAAAAGTATCATGTGATGCTACATATGAGGAGAAGACAAACACTATGTAACTCATTATTCCATACTAGATGATAAGATGAAGAAAACCTGAAATAAGGACTTCCAAAACCTTGAAGTGAAGTTAGAGTCTTGATCATCAACTACCCTTTTCAGTAAACCATGAAGTTTGAAGACCTCCTTGAGAAATAATCAGGAAACATCAAACGCTTTGAAGATTTTCTCCGTCGGTATAAGCTGAGTTACTTTGGTGAGCAAGTCCAAAATCCTTCTTGTACAGTGGGGAGACTTGTGACAAAATCCATACTATTGCATTCCCACTTCGTTGAGGAATATCCAAAGGTTAAAGCTCTTCAGGCATCTTAACTCTTCTAGCTTTGATCCTTTAACTCTTTTAGCTTTGATCCTTTAACTCTTTTAGCTTTGATCCTTTGACATGAGAGACATTGCTTCAAGTATTGAAGGACATCATTTTTCAAGCCTGCCTAATGATAGCTCCTCCTTAGAGCATTCAAGGTCTTTGCATAGCTTGGGTGCCCTCCTATGGTAGGGCTATCGTGAGATTCATGGAGGATTAGCTTCTCTAGGGAAGGGTTCTTAGGAATACATAGCATGTGATTAAAGTAGAGCCTATCATGGGTGAAGTAGCCCTTGATTAGATTTTTCTCTTTCTCTAAAGTTCCCCCTTCTTCAACTAAGTTCACCATCCTTTGGTAGTTAGGATCATGAAATGAGACTTCTTTCACCTTAACCAGTATGCGATCATTTGGTATAGAAATCTCACTCAAGAGAGATTTGCAGGAGGCTAAGTGTATCTGTTACCACAATATCCTTTCCAAGGTGGAATTTGATGTCAAAGTCATATTCTTGTAGGATTTCAACGCATCGTCTTTGCCTCATATTAAGGTTATAGGCTAGGTGAAGATCCAATTTAGACTCTTGTGGACGGTTACAAGTTGGAACTTGCACCCTAAGAGGTAATGTCTCCATAACTTGAGGCAATGAACAACTCATAAGAGTTCTAAATCATGGGCGGCATAGTTGGCCTCATATTGCTTCAGCTTGTGAAAAGTACAAGCCATCGGTCTCCCTTGTTGGGCTAAGATACCACCAAGTGCTAGACTACTAGCATCACTAACCACCTCAAATTCCCTGGTGAAATTAGGAAGTTTTAGGACTCGTGCTGAGGTAATGATGGCTTTGAGCTGATCAAAGCTGACTTGATGGATTGGCAACCACACTATTTTGCAATCCTTCTTAAGAAAATCGGTTAAGGCTGGAGCTACCGCATTTACTTTTCTTAGCATAGAGTTTATGTCTATACCGTAATTGCAGCTCGACGCACATGCTCCTCATGCTCCTCCACCAACTTGGAGTAGACTAGAATGTTGTCAAAAAACACAAGCACAAATTCATCCAAATAGGGACGAAATATATCTTGTATTAGGCAATTAAAAGTTACAGGAGCATTGGTTAACTCGAGTGACATCACAATAAACTCATAGTGGCCATAATAGGCATTGAAAGTTGCCTTAGGTATATCTGCTTCCTTGACTCTGATCTGATAGTAGCCACACCTTAAATCTATCTTAGATAAAACTTTGGCCCCATGAAGCTTGTCAAGAAGCTCATTGATGCAAGGGATAGGGTACTTATTCTTGACTGCATGACTTGATTTAGCCCCCGATAATCTATGCAGAGCTGAAGAGTGCCTTCCTTCTTCTTCTGGAAAAGAACTACTCCTAAAGGAGAGATGTTGCAACGTACAAATACTTGCTCAATGAGTTGGCAAAGTTGCTCCTTAAGCTTATGGCTTCAAGGAGAGACATCTTATAGGGTCTTTTGGAGACAGGTTGAGCACCAAAAATTAGCCCTATCTCATGGTGGACTTCTCGAGGGGGTGGTAGTCTTGTAAGCTCATCAAGAAATATGTTAGAGAATTCTTAGAGCCAAGAGGATTCTCATTCTTTACTCGGTTCAACAGCTTTGTTTATCTTGACAAGGAAAACTTGTTGTGCCTTCTTACACATGCTCATTCCAAAAATACACGAACTTTGTGGATTGAATTAGGGGGGGAGGGCATTCCAATATATCTTTGACCTTGGCGGAATCTACTCAGATACCATCTTGGGAGACAATGAATCCAAGATACTCAATCAGGTGAGTAAAGAAGGTACATTTACTTTTCTTAGCATAGAGTTTATTTCTACATAGTAATTACAGAACTATATGCACATGCTCCTCATGCTCCTCTACCGACTTGGCGTAGACTATAATGTCATCAAAAAAGATAAGAAAAATTCATCCTAGTAGGGACAAAATATATCTTGCATTAGGCAGTTAAAACTTGCAGGAGCATTGGTTAACCCAAACGACATCACAGTAAACTCATAGTGGCCATAACAGGTATTGAAAGTTATCTTGGGTATATCTACTTCCTTCACTCTGATGATTTGATAGTAGCCACACCTTAAATCTATCTTAGAGAAAACTTTGGCCCCATGAAACCTGTCAAGAAGCTCATCAATGTGAGGGATAGGGTACTTGTTCTTAACAGTGGCTTGATTTAGCCCCTAATAATATATATGCAAAGCCGAAGAGTGTCGTCCTTGTTATTTTGGAAAAGAACGGGTGCTCCCTAAGGAGAGCTACTAGGGGGCGTACAAATCCTTGCTCAGTGAATTGGCAAAGTTTCTCCTTGAGCTCAATGGCTTCAGGGGGAGAGAAATCTTATAGGGTCTTTTAGAGACAAGCTGAGCACCAGAAATTAGCTCGATCTCATTGTCGACTTCTCGAGGGGGTGGTAGTCTTGTAGGCTCATTAAGAAATATGTCAGAGAATTCTTGGAGCCAAGAGGGTTCTGATTCTTTATTGGGTTCAACAACTTTGTTGAGCTTCACAAGAAAAACTTGTTGTCCCTTACGTGCTCCCTTGAGAAGATGTTTTGCTTTGACTACCCTAGACTTGGGTTTACATGTCTTCCCCTGAACTAGTACTACTTGGTCGTGCTCATTTTTAAAAGTGATACTCCCCTGCTTATAGTAAATACTAGCATATAGTATTACTTGGTCGTGCTCATTTTTAAAAGTGATACTCCCTTGCTTATAGTAAATACTAGCATTGTTTGCGACTAACCAGTCCATCCTAAGGATCCCATCATAAATGCCTAATGGTAGGACTCTAAAATGGCCATGAGTTTGTTCACTGCCCAATTCCAAATTAAGGTTTCTATAGAGTGGTGAGATACTACTTTCTTCCCATTAGATAGCTCTACAACCATTTTCCTAGTTGGTTTTTGATTCAGGCTTAATGGAAAGTTGGAATGCCTTACCATGGTGAGAAGTTAGGATTTGAATAACACCAAATTTCTCGTTTTAGGACCTTGATGCTCTACTGCCGCAGGATGGTGGCACGCTCTTCTTCGGCCATTTTCAAAGTTGGTTCTTCATTTATAAAAAGGTAGGGGAAATTGTTGCGCAACCTCTACCACATCCACCACCTCTTGTACCTTGGTGGATGGGGGTTCCTTGACTTGGCTTTGCTTGACCACTTTGAGTAAAATATGTTGCAAGCTTGGGGAAATTGGCTTTAAAGTGTCCAAGCTCATTGCAATGGAAACACACAAGGGCCTCTCTAGTAGAAGCAGTATATGTGTGGGGAAGAAAGAGGTTGGCTGGCTGACCTTGGGTGTAGTTGGGAGCATTTTGCTAGGGCTTCTTATAAGACTAATCTTTAGGGTTGGATTCAGGGTGAGATCTCTTCTGGGGACTAGCTTTTTACTTTACCTCCTTGACAAGAGGTTTGGATCATATGAAAGCATCTTACAATGTACTCGGCCTCATTGATTCGAGGTGGGAATCCAAAGGTTCATTCAAGTCTTGAAAGAAGCGGGCTACCTACCGAGAGGTATTCATGGGTGGGGCATATTTCTGGAGAGTGATGAACTTAGAGTAGTACTCCTCCAGAGTTAAGCTGAGCTGCTTGAGGCTAAAGAACTCATTCATCAAGACCTAGCTCTATCCCGTAGGGGGAGCATGGTCTCCTAAATGATTCTTAAAATCAAATCACACATAGAGTGATCGAACCATCTTGGGCAACCTCTCTTCTTGATTCCTAGAAATAATACCTTTTTCCCTATCTATGCAAGGCAAGCTGCTGACCTAGTCCTCTAAAGTAGAAGTGCCCACGGACTTACTTGCCTAACGATTGACCCATCTTGGGCAACCTCTATTCTTGATTCCTAGAAACAACGCCTTTTTCCCCATCTATGTGAGGCATGGCCATTGACCTAGTCCTCTAGAGTAGAATTGCCCACATACTTACTTGCCTAGCATAGTGCAATCGATTAATTTTGTTGGAAAGTTACCCGACTATTCGGGTCCACCCGTCTATCAGATGGTGCCGTTAAGGGCATTCCATCCTCCCACTTTCCACCAACTCACCCATCATTTGTGTTTTCTAATTAATCCTCCACACTGTGACACATATATAGACAAGTTCATTAATTAGAGATCTTACACGATGTTCATAAAAAACCTGCCACTTAACTTAAAACAATGATACAACAATACTAGAAAACAAGAGACTTAATAATAATAATAATTACAAAGGTTCGAATCCAATTATAGCCAGATCCAAGCTCTCTTATTCTATGTTTATTTTGTCAATGATCTATAATTCGGCCTTACAATCTCCATATATTAGGCAATCCTTACGGGACCATACACCTCATCGTTTTGGTAGCGAAGACTCAAGCCGACCTATTACCCTCTCAGGCTCCATTGCTTGATCCTCCAACTCCTTTAGAGGGATGTCTACGCACTAGGGTAGGCTTATTTACCGCACTAGCCTAGGCCCACAGAACTAGGTAGTATCCATAGTTCTCACTAAATTGGCGAGTTACTTCCCAATGGTATGAGGGGTACCTTGGGCCAATTCCGAGCCTCGCTAACGTCGACACTAGGCTACACAAGCATAAGAATGGAGTTAGCATCAAGGTGGGGAAAAGATGTAATTGCACTTTAATTTAAGCAAGATAAAAAAATAATAATTCAATCCAACCTTATAGGATATAAGAAACCACATTATCTTTTCGAGAAAGTAACAATTCTACATGAGATTTGATATTTTCAAAACAAGGAAAAATAAATAGCATCCTTTATCTTTCTTAATTAATGCTAACATGAAGGATTAATCCAAAAACCTCTTTTAAATGTTTTTAAAGTTAACCTGGCCATTTCCTCCATGAGGGACTCCCAAGAGAAGAGTTGGGGCCGCGTTCAGAGCATTTCCTCTTGCATCCTTGTCATGCACGCTTCCTAAGGTAGCATTTTGGCATCTTAGAAGAGGAACCATAGTATCCACCCTCTCGTAGCTCGTGCAGTTGCAAACTCAACGCTCCGTACGGATTGTGATGTGGAGTTCGTTTGCTCACTTTATGAGCAAAAGAAACTTTTGTAGAAACCACCTCTAAGGGCACACGCTTAAGTCTCTTTATATGGGGGGGAGGGGGGAAAAAGTAGTGTCCTTAGGTTGGGAATAAGGGCTGGCTAGAAACTAAACCAGAGGGTTGGGGGGGAGGATAAGGGTTCTCCCCTTATGTCTATTCACACGGGGGGAGAGTAGTGTAGGACGCCCCCTCCACAAGACTAGAGGGCTGGCTGTGAGAGCTTGGGTTGAGAGGGATGTTGGAGTGAGCTTGGCTAGAAAGGGCTGCTGGAGTGAGCTTGGCTAGAGAGGACTATTGCATAGAGCTTCGCTACTACAGAGAGCCGTCAGGGAGAGCCTACATGCACAAAGGCGACTACTGGGCATAGAGGGGGGTGCTGGGGTTGGGGGGTTTAAATAGGGTCTAGTACGGGTACGGGTATGGGTAAAGAGAGAGAAAATAGGGGTTGGAAAGGATGCTATGAAGTGAAAGTATGCCGTTTGTGGTTGCATGGGCCTGTAGAAAGAGTGGTACCTATCGGTGGGCCAAAGGTGGGATACGCATGTACCTTCCAGGCGGCCAGTGGTCGCAATGGGTGTCCACGTGGCAGCCAGGGAGGACCTTACGTTAGGGCGGCTGGTTTTTGGTCTGTACACGCTCATTTGTATGGGTGCCCAAGAATGTGTGGATCTTTTTGGAGTGGGGATCCCTTTTTTGGGGTGTTGGCCTCGGTATGTTTGCCGACATGTCTGACGGGCTACCAAAATCTCTTTCGATGAAATTGTCCGGGGTGTTTTCCTAGTCATAGCAAGGGATGCATTCCATTCATCACTTGGACACTCGGACATGCATTTATGAAGATTGGAAGTTTACCGTAATTTAAGAATAAATTTACGTAGAGGTTTATTTCGGTGTCCATGTTGTCACATCAACAACATCATCACCAATAAAATCTCACCAATAGCATCATTAAAGGGATTATCATCGACATGGGTGTCTTCAACAAATATTTTCACAATGGTAATGTTGTCATTTACTAATCCTTTCACCCAATAATTTTGTAATCTTTGTAAATTCTACCAATATGAGCAGAAACATTCACGACAAATAATTTTTTTTAAATGTAACCCTTGATGAAATGCGACCAAATGAGCATGCGTGGAGTAAGTGTGTGAGGGCAAAGAAAGAGCTCTCAAGAAAGAAATGGGCAAGAACCACTGGGTCGTCTCCAAAAGCAAAAGGAGCAAGCTCAAATCCTCTGAGTCCAAGGTGGAGAAGAAGCCAAAGAGCCCAAGAAATGAAGGCCACCTGGGGTTCTAGTAAAGAAATGGCATGGCTCCTAATTACTGGTTCTAACCCCACTCTCCTGATGTGATGTATAAAGTGTCAAGACAATGCCAACATTGTAGCTCATAGAGCGACCTAGATGGACTGCTCCAACCATATGAGTATGGAGTGTAGGCCAGGTCAATACATGTTAGGTGTTATACCCTCATGACATTGAGGGGAGTTGTTGAGAAAAGAAATGTGTGCTCAGGTGCAACATGAGTAAAGAAAGGGGAGAGCATGTACATTAGAAAAGGATAGACTAAGGGTACATAGGTTTTGAGACCTTCTCTACCATTTGGGCAACCAGGGGCGTGCACACAATTTTGAAAAATATTTCTTAGAGAGAATTCACATGCCCTAGTGTATAAGAGGAAAGAAAATTCATGAAAACTCTATTTGAGACATATTGAAATATACCAATCTCACTGATGTGCACACATTTTGGAAAAATATTTCTTAGGGAGAATTCACATGCCCTAGTGCCTAAGAGGAAAGGAATTTAATTGACTATAGAGAATTTAAAGTAGTGTCAAAGAATGAGGCTCTATTGCATGTATGTGTATATATATGAGAGAGAGAGAGAGAGAGAGAGAGAGAGAGAGTATTATTAAAAGATATATATACACACATACAATTATACATATATACATACATACAATTTGTTGGTGGGGAACATTCCAATAGTTCACCGCCAGCCTCACTTGTTACGCGGACACATCATGAGCCAATGGCCTTTCATTGTGATAACCTTTTGTAACAGGTAGTACCTGGATGAGTGGAGATCAATAAAAAGGTAGTTCATGGGATAGAAGAGGAACTTATCCTTAGAGAGACTTGGTTTTAAGAGGAATTAAAGGTGTGATGCCCAAAGTGTAACTATCTATATCATGCATGATGTACTTTAATATTATTGAGCTTTCATTTTTGCATTATCATAGGCATGAAGATGAGTATTATAGTTCAAACAACCAAGTCTTTCTTGCACTATAAACAATAGTGTGGGTACCCTTGATCTTGTTCAGATTTATTCTGGATAGTCCTCCTCTGACTAATCTTGAGGGTGTCCCTTGCTCACATAGTCCAATGGGTGGTGCTAGTAGGCATGTTTTACCCACTTATTATGTTGGACATAGTCGTACAACTTATCTTAAGGTAGGGGCTAAGTGGTCCAGAACCACTGAAGTGGCAGGTCAAGATCGAACACAATGACACTTTTGGCAATCTAGCTAGGTAGCATAACTCATGGGGAAATTGATCACTCATGGGGAAATTAAGGAGCTGATTTCTAGAAATTAGCTGATCGAAACTAAACTGACTGCTATAGACCTACTACTAGAGAATGAGTACTAAGGAATAAATAAAAGGAGTGAGCTCGCTAGATCTGACTCTTGGGGAAATTAGGAAGCTCTAGAAATTTAGAAGCACGAGGCATTTGGAGGAAACTTGCATAGGAAGATCAAAACTAAGTGGAGACTTATTTTCATCCCCATTAACTTCTAGACATTTTTCACTCCCACCTAAAATTCCCCATAATGCATCTTATTTAAGAAAAAACTTGGCCTTCATTTCCATGTATAGAACCCTTCTCCGTTAAACTTCTCTATCAAAATTTAGTTACTGATGATTTTTAATGGAATGGGAAGGTCTTATCAAAGGAGGGTTTCAATGCTACTGTTTAGTCCCTTTCAATAGAGATTTAATGTAATGACAAGTGAACTTAATATTAATTAATCATGCAAAATCTTTAAAAAAATAAGATTGTTAATTGATAAAAATACTCTATTTTTTTTGGAGTGGATGACTAGGGCAACAAATCACGGGGTAGTTATAAAATAATGATATATAAGTGTTAGCTAATGCCCAATGTGAAGAATGAACCACCAATGGTCCAAAAAACTTTAAAGTAATTAGTTTTAATTAATTTATTAATCAAGGTAATTTACTATCATAAAATTGAATAATGATTGATGATTTGGAGGTCAACTACTTGATGGAAATGATTTTGACTTAATACCTTAAATTGATGAATACTGTGAGACTTACCCTTCTTTGCTACAATTTTTTCCACCTACTACTTCCATGGATTTGAGCTTGATTTGATATTGTTTGAAGTGCTCCTTGATTCTTAGAACAAGTTAGGGTTGATGTAGATGCTCTCAAAAGTCACCATTAGACAATAGAAATGGCCTCACAACTCTTGGTTTGAGCTAATTTGTGAGGTTGGGAATAAGAGGAAAAAATAGGATTAGTGCTATAAATGGATTTTAGGCTAAATGATAATGCTAAGGTAGAGGCTAGGATATGGGGAGACTCCTAGGAGGTGGGGAGGCTCTAATACCAAGTTAAATTTCATGGATTTGGAAGCTCAAGGTGGATCAAAGAAGATTTTAGCATAATCTAGACACTAATAAAGATTAGTGACAAGACACAATGAGGGTATGAATCAAAAGCACATATTTTACATTTGATTGGGCCTCTTTTTATAATCTTGATACAAAGCTTTTAGCTCCATGGCTTAGTGATAATCATCCATCGACTCATGCTCAATTTTCTTATAAATCCAATCCCTAGAATCTAGCCTCCACCTCCCTCTCATTAATGTTGATTGGAGACCTTGTTTATCCCACTTGACCTTTCATTGGAAGAGACATTAAATTTGACATTGTATCTCTCCAATAAATAGTAGGATATCTTGGAATAGAAGGTACCATTGTATAACTATTTAGAACTTTCACAGAAGAGCTAGGAGTTGAGTCACCCTTTTGAGGACCTTTGTATTGCCAATTATGAGTGTATTTGGCCTCATGTGTCTCGGTCAACATTATAGCTTCTTTGAGAGATAGAGGTCTTTGAGAATTTACATCCACAACAATGCTAGACTTTAAACCCTTGATGTACTTAATCATTTGGTACTTTTTACTCACCCCTTCTACATACAAAGAAAGCTTTAGAAACTAGTGAGAGTACTCCTTTACACTCATCCCTCTTTGTTTCAAGTCATTCCAACCACCAGTGACCTTGTTGTTGTTACTATAAAGTTTTGATGTAAATGTATCCCTCATTTCATCTTTAAAATTTGTCCAAGTAATGACCTCATAACCATGAGAAGAAATGTGCCTCCACCAAGTGTGAGCATATCTCTCAAGGTGAAGAGTTGCAAAATAGACCTTGGCCCTTTCATTCCGTGGGTTAAGCTGAAAGTACATGTCCATCTTGTTGACCCATTATTCAACTCTTCATTAGAAGTGCTTTCTCCTTTGAACTTGGTGAGAACCACTTTTTCCTTTACCCCTTTGATTTCATCCCTTTCTTCATTATTGTCATCCCCATGCATCCTTGTAGGTTTTCTATCATTCCAAGAGCCATCCGTACATGTGAAATCAAAAGAAACTTGATTGCCTTTGTTTTACTTCCCAAATGACGAAGGCCCTTGATAAGAATTTCCTCTTCCTAAACCTTGATCTGGCGGTGGGTTATTCTCCTTGTTAGCATGACCAAACCCATTTCTATTGGAAAAAGAAAAACCCCCAAGCTATTTTTCTTGAGATGTCATCTCTTCATTATGAGACTTTGAACAAAAACCAAACCCTTGTGTGGTACAAACAAGTACAGGACTTCCACCATGTGATATCATCCAAAAGGATGCATTGGCACCTTGATGCATGCCCTCACCCTTTTCATTCCTAAGGGATGATATTTCTTTCCTCAATCACTTTGCACTTCTTCCATCATGCTTTCTAACGTAGAATGCATGACCATCACCATAGAGTCCATGCCCATGTAAGGATTTGTGCTAGTTACACCTGCATGGGTATCTATATCGCCATTCTCATCGTGCATTTGACTCCCCTCACCCAAATGCACTTGGGTATCCTCATCAACAAATGTAACCTCATTGTCATATTACACATTGGCTTAATCCACACTGGCATCTTGCACAACTTCCGTAAACTTTCTTAGTCTTCCCCTCGACATGGCTAAAAAACCAATTCCAAGTGGTTGAATCCTCAAACGGTATTTGATTTTGGATTTATTTAGTTCTATAGGAAGCTTGTGATGTCTACTATAGTGATCCGCTTCACTTCAACCTAGAGAGAACCATTCTCTATTTTGGCATTTATGAAGTACTACTAAAAATACAAAAATGGCTCTAAAACCCCAAAAAGTTGTCTAAGTGAAGTGATCTTTAGCTTGTTGTGAGAAGTACAATCAACCCTATGAAGAATTTTACTTCATTCCTAGGGTAAGTACTCTATGTTTTAACTTTTGCACAAAAAGCCAACTATGTCAAGTTGACCACTCAACTAGAATCCAGATCGGATGCTTGATGGCTTGAATGGAAGCTTTAAGAGAGTGCTTTCAAGCTGTGTTAATGTTTTGTCAATGAATCACTTTGTGCTTTTCCGATCTCCCAGCCAAGGTTTCCCACCCCTTTACTAAGTTTAGATCCAAGGAAAATTTTGGGGCCAAGTCTTTGCCTCCATGTCTCTAATCCTCTATCTATCCGCTTTTCCAAGGTAATCATGGATAGATAGATTCAAGCAAAGTCTCCCCTTGGATGTGCCAAGGTAGCCTCTCCACATTCTAGATTCTATGGACTTGAGAAGACCAAATATAAATTGCTTGGAGAAGGTAGTATCACGTACAACAAGGGCATTTATACATCTCCATTACAAATTTCATTATACTCGGTGCTTGCTCCAATGGTTCCACACAATCAAACACAACTCAAGGTTATGTGCAAGGTTAGGCAATGCCCATGACATCCATAGGCTTCAAGGACCTTTCAAGATTACAAAATTTTTCTCCATTCTTGTCCAAGTTACCAAATGGTTATCACACATAATCCACAAGTACCCAAGGAAATATGGAATCATAAGCATGAATGTTCTGCACTTTCCCCTTTTCCATGCATGGTGACATCATATTTCTACCATTTGGTATGTAAATGTTGACGTAAGAGGCTTTTGGGATTAAAAATTACATGCAATGATAAGATAACATTAAGACAAAGTGTTATTTATGCATTTGGAGTAAGATTCATGCATTTGATCAATGAAATATCTATGGATGATATAGAGTTTATGCATTGAGTGAATTTTGATGCAATTAGGCAATATTTAGGAGACTTTTTATGAAAAGAGAGCAATAATATGAAAGAACCCCTAAAATTCCCTAAAACAACCTAAAGCCATGCTTACTTTTTCCAAGAAAGCACATGTGGAAGTAAACAATAGCTTGGGAGATGAGAAACATTTCTTGAGTGTCAACCTTGATTTATAAGAAAAACCCTTATTCTCAAAATCCTTGATGAAATGATGTGTAAAAAACAACAACATATGCAACATTGCAATTAATAGAATGTTAAGAGGCTTCTCTTATGCATTTTATGAATCAAAGGCCCTTTATTAATAATAAACACGACCTGAATCCTGATTCCTAGCCATGAAGAAAATGTAAGTTGCATCTTAAGCAACTATAGGAGCTCATAAGCCTTTGAAAAGGGACAATTAGGTTTGAGAGAACACCAGAGTAGGCAACGGCCATCAAACTACAATTGTGAAGAATGATTCATCACCATTGACATTTTGCACCTCTCAGGCCTTCAACGTTTGGCCTTGCCACCCATTTCTTATTTACGGGTTTTAATAGTGATGAATGGCTGGTCCAAGATCACCAATTCTCTCCATTTTCGTCCATGTTCTCCATTCACAAGAGAGAGGGAAGAAGAAACAAAATTAGCAGGTCCATGTTGGATTAAATACACCAAAATATCCTTAATGACATTACGGAACAAGGGACTAAGGTTCGTATAAATTTTATCCACATAAAAGCGCCAGTAGATGAGTTACAAATTAGAGCCCAAGAGTTATGGAGAGGTGGAGAGATTCTAGGCTTTATGGAGGAGGTTTAGGAGAAGATGTAGGAGATGCTCCCTAGGTTCATGCCCACGAGTTCCTTCAGTGAATCAATGTATATCCATGATGCCTATTAAGAGGCAACTCAGTTAAATACAAAGTGTGCATGATAATACTAATCACACCTATGCTCATGTTAATCCATGTCTTAATCTCCTTAGCTTAAGCTTTTCATTATGCTTCACAATGATGTTTCTTGATCATTATAAGCCCCCATTATTCCTTCAATTGGTATCAAAGCCATCAAGGTCATGTGATTATACTTGCATTATGCTTATCATTAGCATGATTAGTCATAATCATTACTATAGTCATGTTTTATCTATTATTTCCTCTTTGTGTCAGACCTATCTATAGTGGAGGTTGTCAAAAATACCTTGCAGTGACAAAACAGAGCCCGAGACGTGCCCAAAATGTGATTCTCGCCAAAAAACTATAGTACAAAGTACTTTTTACCACACAGGCACCTCTAAGCCTACGAAGACAACTCCTTAATCGGAGATGTGTAGCTCTCGGAGCTACTGAGGGGTATTGTACCTAAACCAAGAAAGGGAAAGAGATGGTGATGGTCTTACCCGTAAACCGCTTCCTTGTTTGCTTGTTCTTGCGTCTTGCTTGCCTCCTTAGCTCTCACATGAACCGGAGCTCTAATACCATAAAGAGAATGTGGGGGAGAGAGAGAGCTTGAGTTCCTTGCAAAGCAAAAACACACACACACACAAGAGAGAGTGACACAAGAGAGATGGATGGCTGAATTTTCTTCTTTCTTCTTTTCTTCTCTACAACCATATAACTAAAAGATAAGAGTACGTATAGAAAGGGAAAGTACTCTCCTACAACAACATACAACGTGGTCGGTCTATTGTGTGAACCCAACTATATGAGCTAGCATTATAACTATGCCATAGTTCTGGTATGTTGAGATGTCAAGCTCAACATGAGCTGACACTCACGAGGCGCTTGCATGACCGTTCGACATTTATATCACTAGCGGGTTCGGTAGTAGCTGGCACTGACACATCTTTGCCAGATATTCTACAGCAAGATTACACCGACTAGTCCACATCTACCCACTCCTCTTAGCATGTTCACATTATGGACCGCTTGTATATACTCTATTATGTGTGTTAGTCACTTTATCTTCTTCGTAGACCTCTTTTGTTGTGTGAAGAAGAAGAAACATTTTCAGCCTCTCACCTTGTGTGCTCTCTTCTAGGATTTGTGTGTGTGTGTGTGTGTGTGCTTTGCAAGAGCTCAAGATCTCTTCTCCCCTGCATCTTTTTATGGTATTAGAGACTGGTTCGTTCTAAGGGCTGAGCAGCAAGCAAGAGAAGCACAGGAAGCGGTACAAGGGTAAGAGCTTCATTTACTCTTCCCCCTTTCTGTTGGCTATTACACCCTTGTCGAGAGATCTTCGAGAGGCACCGACGACAAACGAACTTTGATTGAGGAGCTTTCTTCATGGGAGGAAAGCTATAGGGTAACTATATTGTCTTTTTGAGTAGTATTTTTCAAGCCAAACACGCGTTTTGAGCGAATTTGGACCTCCGTTTTTCAGTTCGCAGGCATTCACAAACACTGCGGGTAAGTTTTGATTCTTTGCATAACTCTATTTTTGGAACTGCAGGAAGGGCGATTGGTTGTGCAGACATTATGTGTGCTTCTGCAAAGAGGTCTCAAAGTTTCCATTGGGTGTATGTATGAAAATTAAGGTCGCTGGTTGTGACAGTTTGGGTGCAGGTGCAGGTCACGCAAGAGTGCTATTGTTGGTAAATTTGTGTTGCAAAAAAGATGTCGAATGATGGAATAAATCAGATTCTTATAGAGAAGCTTGACAAGAACAACTTCCATGCTTGAAGGTTTAGATTGACCAATTTCGTGACAGGAAAAGGTTACTGGGAATACATTGAAGGTGAACATGAGGAGGCACTGGAGATACCGGAGAATAATCCAACTATTGTAGATATAAAAGAGTTCAAGGATTAGAATCAAGGAGCAAGAAAAGTCATGTATTGGCTTTCTATCAGCATACATGATGCTATGATTGGGCATATACAGGATGCCAAGTCACCTAAAGAAGCATGGGATATCTTGGTGAAGTTGTATGAAACCAATACCAAGGCATGAAAAATTCAGTTGAAGAATGAGCTTCATATTGTGGAAAAGAAGAATATGTCTGTGAATGATTATGCTTTGAAGATCAAGGGCATTATGGAATCCCTTGCATCAATTGGTGTTTCTGTTGTTGATGATGATAAGGTGGAAGTGTGTCTGCGTGGTCTCAGGCCACAATACAAGGTGTTCAAGATGTTTATTCAGACTTGGGAGAACATTCCCAACTTCACAAATTTGGTGTCAATGCTAATCATTGAAGAGAAGAACTTGGGTGAAGATCAACAGTCTTCACAAAACAAAAACAGTTCAGAGCATCAGGCCTTCTACACAAGTGCAAGTAGAGGACAAGGTAGAGGTCGTGGACGTGGCCAAGGTGGTGGCTGAATAAGTAATCAGAATTATGGTCAGCAGGAGCAACAGTCCCAGGATTCACAACAACAACAATATACAAGTGGAAGAGGCCAGTTTAGAGGCGGGGGGAGTCAACGAGGTCATGGTTGTTGAAAATACAAGTGAATAGGGTGTGTGTGGGAACAAGCCCTTGGTTAGAGGCTGTAAAAGAGAATGTGTAAATGTGAAAGAACCTGTGAAAAGGTGAGAAGAATCTACTGGGAGAGAATAAAGGGTAGCATGAGAGAATTTGGGAAGTGTGGAGTTATTCTGGGAGATATTCAGGGAAAAGAGAAGAGGTGGAGAGAATCAGGCAAGAGGTGGAGATATTCTGGGAGTGAATCATGGAGAAATCAATGGGATTTGATGCTTGATGTAAACTCTATAAATTGAGGCATAGCCCTAATGAGAATTTGCTGGTTTTTGAGTATCCATGCCTACATTAATCTATTTGTTAATTACCCACTAATTACATCTTAATTATTTGCTAATCACTTTGTTAATGATGTTGATTCTAGTGTTTGATCCACCATAGCTCATCATTATGCTCAAATTTCAACATGGTATTAGAGCCATGCCTAGAATCAATTAGGTTTATGAGCCCATTATCTAATTAGTTAGGACTAGTAGTAGATAATTAGCAAATAATCAAATTTTTAGTTAGTTTTCACTTCACCCCTTCACCCCTAGCCAGTGGAGGACTCCATTCAGCTTGTACACTCTAAATTAGGTCTTGCCCTTCTAACACAAGCTAGCCAACACACCTAGCTTCAAGCTCATCAAGACGGCGCAGCAAACTGCGAAGTAATTTAGGAGAAATTGCTATTTTCGTCGGTGCCTTTTTTCTGAAGCAGATTGGAGATTTCTTCTTGCTCAAGTCAAATCTTTCTAATTCCTCTTAGCACAAGGTGTATTCAAGCATGCTCTACAAGCTGATGAAGACAGAATTCAATTTCATCAAGTCTACAGTGAGATCCAAGCTCTTCATCAAATCTGCAGGACTTTGGTAAAACAGAGATTAAGCTTTCAATATTTGGTCAAATCTTGTGTTTCTTGGCTTAATCCTCTACTAAACTCATTGCTATTGATGCCTTTGAAAGAATTTGAGCTCATTTGAAGTGGAAGGCACCAGATCTGGACTCCCCGCATACTCTGTTTTCTGCACACAAAACAGTGGATTAATTTGCTAATCAATGATTAATCAATGCTAATCACTATATTTTGGTACAATTGAGGGTTCAAATTAACCATTAGGTATTTGATACAGATCCCTATAACTTCAGATTGCAAATCGGAGTTAGTTTGATACTCCAACCATCCCGTACAAATTGGTTACCCTTGATTTAGTGTAATTTCTGGTGATTTTATGCTGATAAATTTGTTGTAATCATCTATTAAACACCAGATTGAGTTGTAAAAGTGTAGACGCTGCCCTTGAATCTTGAAATTGGATCAAGAGGTAAGACCCCCTTCACATCACCATGAGTTCAGCATAGGAAATAGCCAAATTTAATGGGGAACAGTTTTATACATGGCAGACAAAAACCATGTATTTGCTGATGAGGAAAAATCTGTGGAGATTAGTTGAAAAGAGAGATGAATGCCCAGAGAGAGGGAAAAATGAGTGGAAAAGCAGGAATGAAAAAGAATTGGGACTTATTGCACTCAGTTTAAATGATAAAATCATTCATCACATCACAGGGATCCAGTGGGCAAAAGATGCATGGGATGAACTCAATAAATTATTTGGTACACAAGCAAAAAATTCAAAGATAAATCTGTTAATGCAATTCTACAAATTGGACATGAAGGAAAGTGAACCTTTAATCACACACTTGAACAAATATAAAGGCATTAAGCAACAGCAGCTGTTGGTGGCAAAAAGGTAGAAGATGATGAAGCATTAGCTGTACTTCTGAAGAGTGTGGACAAAGGAGATTATGAAAACATTGTAGGAGCAACACTAAAGAATGTACCTGAATTGAAGCTACATGAGATAGAAGCAGCTCTACTAGAGCAAGAGAGGAGAGGCAAAGAGAAGAAAGGGCTCGACTCAACAGCAGGAGAGGAAAAAGCATTCTTCACCCGAGGAGGATTCTCTCGAGGACGAGGACGAGGAAGAGGCAGAGTAGGAGGGAGGACCTTCACTTGCCACAAATGTGGAAAGCCAGGACACATGGCGAGAGACTGCTATAGCAAACCCAATAAGAAGGAACGACATCGGCAAACTTCATGGAGGCTCCAAAGGAAGTGGAGTCAGATCATCTTTTCTGAGAGAGAGAGAGAGAGAGAGAGAGACCCCACAACCCAATGTAACCTGCCCCAACAAAGTAAAACCACCTCTGAGCCATCGATGATGTAGGCCACGTGGTAGATGTATGTGTGAGCACTTTAGTCAAGGTCGCGGGCACTTATAGTAGCCTTGGACACATAGAGAGAGAGAGTGTGTCAAGGACTATGGAGTTTAGGGACTTGAGGCACTCGGGCTATCAAGTAAGAGGGAAACTTGATACAGGGTCCAGGTGTGCTAGGATTATTCACTTGAGGGGAGGTGTTGAAAATACAAGTGAATAGGGTGTGTGCGGGAACAAGCCCTTAGAGGCTGTAAAAGAGAATGTGTAAATGTGAAAGAACCTGTGAAAAGGTGAGAAGAATCTACTGGGAGAGAATAAAGGGTAGCATGAGAGAATTTGGGAAGTGTGGAGTTATTCTGGGAGATATTCAGGGAAAAGAGAAGAGGTGGAGAGAATCAGGCAAGAGGTGGAGATATTCTGGGAGTGAATCATGGAGAAATCAGGCAAGAGGTGGAGATATTTTGGGAGTGAATCATGGAGATATTCTGGGAGTGAATCATGGAGAAATCAATGGGATTTGATGCTTGATGTAAACTCTATAAATTGAGGCATTGCCCTAATGAGAATTTGCTGGTTTTTGAGTATCCATGCCTACATTAATCTATTTATTAATTACCCACTAATTACATCTTAATTATTTGCTAATCACTTTGTTAATGATGTTGATTCTAGTGTTTGATCCACCATAGCTCATCATTATGCTCAAATTTCAACAATAGTAATTGGCAAAGGTAGCATAATGATACTACCTGAGGCTGTTTTTACTATGGTAAGCGTGGGTTTGTGCATGCATATTGCTATAAGAAGTAGAGTGACATGCAAAATGGAAGAGTGCAGCAAAAAACAACTATGCATCCTCTAGCAGAAATAATGGATAGTGAGAGGTTGTTTGTTATGCAACATGTGGTTAATGCTGTGTCTAGAAATGATGTAGCAGCATGTAAGGATGATGTGTGGTATGTTGATTCAGGTGCTTCAAACCACATGACAAGTCATGGTGAGTGGTTCAAGGAAATGAAGAGTCTTGAAAGATGAGGTGTTTTGTTGAAGCAGGGGAGGACACTGCTCACATCTGATTGCCCATGTTGGAGATGTGCCATTGTGATGGTAAAGTGAAGTACCTTGTAGAAGTGCTTCATGTTCCAAACATTACAAAGAATTTGGTTTCTATTGGCCAGATGATTGAGCAGGGTTTGCAGGTTTAACCCTGATGGTTTTTATATAGAAGACTTCAAAGATAAGTGGAGATTGGTTGCAAAAGGCAACAAAGTGGGCAGAATGTTTACATTGAATGTGAATATACTTGAAGTGAGTGCTGCAATGTTTGCAAATGGTTCAGTAGTTGTGGCAGAGACAGAGATTTGGCATAAGCGAATTGGGCATGTCAATGTGCAAAGAATGAACTCTATGCAGACTGTTGAGATATCGACGAGCTCATCTAGTGAGGTGGTGGACACTGATGACCCGCCTGGGGGATAGGCCCCACACTTACACCACTGGCATGGTTGGTGAGATCATGGGTGATATGCGGCCAGTGGAATGACAGGCTGTGTGACAGCCATTCTAGAAACTAGCATAGTTATAGCGCCAGCTCATTTAGTTGGGTTCACACTATAGAGAACCCTAGTATGTATTTGGTTGAGTACCTTTCATATTGTGTGTACTCTTATCTTTGTATATGGTGTGTTGAGTGTTGTGTGAAGAAGAAGAAGATTTTCAGCCTCTCACCTTGTGTGTTCTCTTTTAGGGTTTTGTGAGTGTGTGTATGCTTGTTGCAAGAGCTCAAGCTCCCTTCTCCCCTACATCTTTTCATGGTATCAAAGCCTGGTTCATGCTAAGGGCTGAGCTGCAAGCAAGAGAAGCACAGGAAGCGATACGAGGATAAGAGCTTCATCTACTCTTCCCTATTTGTGTTGGCGACTCCACCCTTGTCAGGAGCTCTACGGGAGGCACTGGCAAACGATCTCGGATTGAGGAGCTTTCTTCACGGGATTAAAGCTATAGGGCAACTATAACATCCTATCGGCAAAACGTTTCGGGCCGAAAACGCGTTTCGGGCGCGTTAGGACCTCTGTTTTTTGGAAAGCAGGCAATTTCGAGCACTGTAGGAAGACAAAATGGTTGTGCAAACATTGTGTGTACTGCAAGGAGGTCAACAGTTGCCATTGGGTGTATGTATGCACATTGAGGTCACTGGTTGTAACATTTGAGTGTAATACAGTACTGCTACAGAAAATACAGCAGTTTGTGCAGGACAAACTAGAGTGCTATTTTTGGTAAATTTGTGTATCTGGCAAGATGTCAAATGATGGCATAAACCAGATTGTTGCTGGAGAAGCTTGATAAGAACAACTTCCATGCTTGGAGGTTCAGGTTGACAAATTTCCTGATGGGAAAGGGTTACTGGGACTACATAGAAGGTGAGCATGAAGAGGCACCGGAGATACCAGAGATCAATGCGATTGCTGCAGATGTGAAAGACTTCAAGGATTGGAACCAAGGAGCCAGAAAAGTTATGTATCAGTATACAAGACACCATGATTGGGCACATACAGGATGCCAAGTCCCCCAAGGAGGCGTGGGACACCTTAGTAAAACTCTATGAAACGAATACCAAGGCACGAAAGATATAGTTGAAGAATGAACTTCATACTGTGGAGAAAAAGAGTATGTCTATGAATGACTATGCATTGAAGATCAAGGGTATTGTGGAATCCCTTGCATCTATTGGCATTTCAGTAGATGATGATGATAAGGTGGAAGTCTATCTACGTGGTCTCGGGCCACAATACAAGGCGTGCAAAAGGTCTATTCAGACTCGGAAAAACATTCCCAATTTCACAGATTTGGTGTCTATGTTGATTAAGAAAAGAAGAGCTTGGGTGAAGACCAATAGTCTTCACAAAACAAAAACAGCTCAAAGCAACAGGCCTTCTACACTCGGGGGGGTCACTCGTATAAATATGTAAGTATCACGTGGGTTCAACAGAAGGACATTTTAAATATTTAAAACTTACAGAAATATAGAGGGGATTTATTTATTGTATTTTAAAAAAATTTACAGATTTGAATAGGAAAGGATACATTATATTCACTAAAAAATTCACAGATAAGGGACTTTTTAAATAGGCCTTGAACGCACGTGATATAGAGGATTTACATATAGTGACCCCCCCGAGCTTCTACACAAGTTCAGGAAGAGGATGAGGTAGAGGAGGCCATGGACATGGCCAAGGAAGTGGCCGAACAGGTAATCAGAATTACGACCAGCAGCAGCAACAATAACAGTCCCAGAATTCACAACAACAACAACACACACATGGAAGAGGCCAATTCACAAGCAGGGGGAGTCAAAAAGGTTGTGGAAATTGGCAAAGACAGTATAATGATACACGTGGATGCTTTTACTGTGGTAAGCCTGGACATGTGCAGTCAGATTGTTATAAGAAGCAGGCTGACATGCAACATGGAAAATTGCAGCAAAACAACTATGCATCCTCGAGCAGAAACAATGAGGATAATGAAAGGTTGTTTGTTATGCAGCATGTCATTAATGCCATGTCTGAAAATGTTGAAGCAGCACATAAAGATGATGTATGGTACGTTGATTCAGGTGTTGAACCACATGACAAGTCATAGGGAGTGGTTCAAGGAGATGAAAAACATTGAAAGACCAGGTTTTGTGGACACAGGGGATGACATTGCTTATCCAATTTCCCATGTTGGAGATGTGCCATTGTCTATGCCGGATGGCAAAGTGAAGTACCTTGCAGATGTACTTCATGTTCCGAACATAACAAAGAATTTGGTTTCAGTTGGCCAGATGATTGAGCAGGGTTTGCAGGTTCGGTTTAACCCTGATGGTTGTTATGTTGAAGACTTTAAAGACAAGTGCAGGTTAGTTGTAAAAGGCAACAGAGTGGGCAGAATGTTTACATTGAATGTAAACAGAGTGGGCAGAATGTTTACATTAAATGTAAACATGCCTGAAGTGAGTGCTGCGATGTTTGCAAATGGTTCAGGAATTGTCGCAGACATAGACATCTGGCATAAAAGAATTGGACATGTGAATGTGCAGAGAATGAAGTCTATGCAGACTAAAGGAATTATGATAGGGCTGCCAAAGTTTAAAGTTGAAGGTATGCAGAAAATATGTGAAGCATGCCAATTTGGAAAGCAAACAAAGCATGTATTTCCATGTGACAGAAATGTGAGCGGAAATGCACTAGGTGTTGTGCATTCAGATGTATGGGGTCCTACGAAGGCCATGTCTATGGGAGGCTGCAGGTATTATGTGACAAACAGGAAAATATGCAAAGTGCCTAAGGTCAGATGGAGGGGGAGAGTACTTCTCCAATGAGTTCTATGAATTTTTGAAGAAGAATGGTATTCGGAGACAGTTTACATGATGCAGATACACTCCGCAGCAAAATGGAGTTGCTGAGCAGAAAAAAAGGCACATTGCTAAGATTGTGCGAGCATTGATGGGAGAGAAGAATATACCGCATAGCTATTGGTCTGAGGCTATTTTTACAGCAGTTTACATCATGAGTAGGACTCCAACTACAGCCATACATGATGTAACTCCAGAGGAGAGGTTTACTGGGACAGAAAACCTGATTTGTCTCATTTGAAAGTCTTTGGATGCATTGCATATGTGCATGTGCCAGATGAGCTGAGAACTAAGCTAGATCCAAAAGCTGAAAAATGTGTGTTTATTGGGTATTCCCTTGAGCAAAAGGGATACATGTGTTATAACCCTGCTCTACACATGAGTTGAGGGTAAGCAGGGATGTTGTTTTTGATGAGATGAGCAGCTGGTATACTACTGAAAAAGAAGCTGTTGGGGCTGATGTGAGTGGAAATGTGGTTGCACAGAATGCAAGTCAGCAATCACAGTCTTTGAGTGGACCAGGAGAGTCCTTATCTAGTGGTTCAGTTGATAGACCATGGAGTGGCAAGCTGCATCATAATACTAGTCCTATAAAAAATGTTATTAGTACATCACATAAAGGCAAAGAGAAAGTGGTTGAGCCCCTTAGTATGCCTGACATTTCTACAGGGCATTCTCATGTTGATGGAGAGTCTAGTGGCTTAGAGATGAGCCTTGATGAGGATCTTGGGATACCAGCTATGAGAACACCTGGTGTAAAGAAGGCTATGTAAGCCATGAATGCAAAGCTGCGAAGATCTGGGAGAGTGAAGAATTCTGTGTAGAGGTTTACCTATGATGGTTATGTGGCACATCACTATGCATACATGGCCAAAGTTGTGCAGGTTGTAGAGCCCACATGCATTGATTATTAGAATATAGGCATTGTAACCATTAGTCTTGGGCACAATATTGGATGGTTAAAATTAAGGTCGTGTGTAAAGGCACCCCAAAGGGGTGGCCTCCTCCTATTTAAAGGATGGGAACTCTTCACAATTTGTGTGAGAGAAGAGCCCAATCGCATTTGTAAGCAATTTAATAAGCAAGAGATTTCTTGTATGACTTTGTGTCTTCTCTCTCCTCCACTTGTGTCACCTAGCATGAGCACCACAAATTCTTAACATGGTATCTAGAACTTAGGTTTACTCTTGTGGTGTAGAATAGGTCGACTTCAAGCCAATCTGTGGGAGATTTGGGCAAGATTTGGGCATTTAATGCCATTTTTGCTTTTTTCACTAGCTTCCAAACTGGCCAGCCCATACCACAGCTCATTGGAGGGTTCATAGCATGCATTGTAGGCGTTTTTGGCTTGAGGTTTGCTCTAGGGTTTTGTAAATTAGGTCATTGCTAAGCTCCATGGCCCATCAATGCCTCTGATTAGCCCCTACAGTGGCCAATTTCTTCCACGCCCCCAAAATTAGCCCGTTTTTTGCTGCTTTGTGGTCGTACGGTCCATACGCATTGCTTGTGCACAATTGGGACAAACCCTCTTACATGTAGGGGCGTCATGATGTGCTAAAGCTTCCTCTAAGAGGGTTTGGCATTTGGTGGACCACAGAAAGAGAGCCAAGCAAAAGAGCAGGCTGCTGTCCAGAGGTGCCATAGCCAAAGCTTCACCAAGCTTATAAGTGAGATTAAAAATTAATTATTTCTCATTTTTTTTCAAGTGGAGTTGATTTTTTGGTTAAATAATGGTAATTATAAGCTTTTCCCAGCATTTGGCTAATTCCTAAAGCCAAAATCTAAACCAAGTTTCCCTCTCCCATCTTCTCCATAAAAGCCTCACCAAAAGCTGGTTTAAAAACGAGATTAAGGTGTTTTTAAACACTAACAAGTGTTGCTAAACACTAGTGGTGGCCCAACTGAAGAGGAGCGGAGTCCCTTGGCTCTAAGGGGAGGTGGCTTCATCAAAAATCTCTAAAGGCGGCATCTTCAAACAACAACAATTTACTCAAGCAATAAAGCTCCCGGTGGTGACTATTAGCTTGGAGAGTGTTTTTAAACACTAACGGTGGGCATAACCATCAAAGCGGGAAGTTTTTGCAACTAAGGAGGAGTTCTACATCAGCAAATCTTCTATTATGAAGGTTTTTGGTAAGCACATCAATTTTGGGTGCTTCTACTCAACTTTCGCTTATTTCTTGAGCTTTTTCCATGCAAGTATGCTGCAATGGCATCCCATAAGCCATGTGCAACCCATGAATGGTTCAATGCATTCTTATTCCGCTGTGAACTCATTGTGTGCTGAACCTAAGAAGAGGTCAATGCATCCTAACATGCCTCTATTTCATTTTTTTAGTGACATTGCATGAGCTCTCTTGGCATTGTTTATGTAAGAGACATTGGCACATGTATAAGCTATGTACCCATGAGTCAAGAAGAGTGTTTCTTGTCATTGTGAGCCATGAAATCATTTCCTTAATCACTCTAAATAAGCTTGTACCTTCTCATTGTATTAGTGGAGTAGACACTGCTCTTGTCAAATCATTAAGACAAGTGGTAAGACCCTCCCAAACCCATTCCCTTGAACACTTGTTTGAAAGGTCAAAGTGGAAAGATGAACGAGCAAGCATAAAGAGTGGAGTGCACCCGCATTAAGGTGTACATCGTCATCGACAACAACTAAAGACTCAAAGGCCATTATTAACCTTTGAAGCTCTAGGGTATTTGGTAAACCCTAGTAAATCACATCACCACATGAACACCATTGTACGCCTATTTATAAAGGCATCTCCATCCATAGATTAAGGGGGGGATTCTATGTGCAATACCACCTATTCCAAGCATTCATAGTAGCTGGTATTGAGGGGGGGTATTAGAATATAGGCATTGTAACCATTAGTCTTGGGCACAATATTGGATGGTTGAAATTAAGGTCGTGTGTAAAGGCACCCCAAAGGGGTGGCCTCCTCCTATTTAAAGGATGGGAACTCTTCACAATTTGTGTGAGAGTAGAGTCCTCCACTTGTGTCACCTAGCATGAGCACCACAAAATTCTTAACATTGATGAGGTTGTTGTTGAAAATGTGTGTTGGGAGAAAGTTATGGATGAGGAGATGGATGCACTAATGAGACTTCAGATTTAGTGCAATTGCCTGAAGGCAAGAAAGCCATTGGATGCAAGTGGGTGTACAAGTAAAACATAACAGCAGTGATGGAAGCATAAGTAGGTATAATGCTAGATTGGTAGCTAAAGAGGATATGCGCAGACATATGGCATTGATTATGAGGAAACTTTCAGCCCAGTTGCCAAGATGGCAACAATGAGAGTTGTGATAGTAGTGGCTACGTCAAAGCAATGGTCTTTACATCAGATGGATGTAAAGAATGCATTCTTGCATGGGGATTTGTAGGAAGAGGTGTATATGTTGCAGCCACCTGGTTATGAGGATGTGAGTCACCCCGAGCATGTTTGTAGGTTGAAGAAGGCCTTGTATGGCTTAAAACAAGCACCAAGAGCATGGTCTGACAAGATTTTTGAATATCTTGTCACTATTGGCTTTCATGTAGCGAATGCAGATTTCTCGTTGTATGTGAGACACAGTGATAGAGGGGTTGTGCTTGTTGTCATCTATGTAGATGACCTAATCATTACGGGAGACCATGATGCAGAGATCTTTGATGTAAAGATCTTGCTTCGACAAAAGTTTGAGATGAAGGATCTGGGGGAGCTCAGATATTTCTTGGGCATTGAGGTGATTAGGTCACCACATGGTATTGGATTACTGCAGAGACAGTATGGCTTGGACATGTTGTCTAAGTATGGTATGACAGGTTGTAAGCCTATCTCAGTGCCATTGGATCAGAATGGCAAGTTGAGTGCAGATTCAGAAGAGATTTTGGAGGATCCTACTATGTATAGGCACATAGTAGGAAGCTTGATCTACATGACGATCACCAGGCCAGATTTGAGCTATGCTCTTGGGTTGGTGAGTCAGTTTATGTAGGTTCCTCGGAAGCCGCATTTGGATGCATTGAGACACATACTGAGGTATGCGAGGTCTACTTTGCATTGTGGACTATTTTATGAAACTGGGACAGAGATATGTGTACATGGGTACACAGATGATGATTGGGCTGGTAGTATCTCAGATAGAAGATCTACTAGTGGCTTCATGTTTTCTGTCAGGGGAGTACTACTGTGACTTGGAACAGCAAAGAAGCATCCTACGATTGCTCTATCGACGAGTACAGAGGCCGAGTATAGAGGTGTTTCTATGGCAGCATGTGAGGTAGCTTGGTTGAGAAAGCTACTTGCAGATTTGGGTCTATCAGTGGTGGATAGACAAGTTGTCATTTTCTATGACAACATTAGCAGTATACAGTTGGACAAGAAGCCTATTTTTCATGCTCGCACGAAGCATATAGAGGTCCACTATCATTTTGTCAAAGAGAAGGTTTTGGCAGGAGACGTTGATCTTGTTTATGTCAGCACATAGGATCAAGTCGCTGACATCTTCACCAAAGAAAGCATTGGGTACAGAGAAGCTTCGTAGATTCAGGGCTTCGCTTGTACATGAGATGGAGTTGAGCTCGAGGGGGAGTGTTGAGATATCGAGCTCATCTAGTGAGGTGGTGGACACTGATGACCCGATTGGGTGATAGGCCCCACACTTACACCATTGGCATGGTTGGTGAGATCAAGGGTGATATGCGGCCAGTGGGATGACAGGCTGTGTAACAGCCATTCTAGAGACTGGCATAGTTATAGTGCTAGCTCATTTAGTTGGGTTCACTATAGAGAACCCTAGTATGTATTTGGTTTACCTTTCATATTGTGTGTACTCTTATCTTTGTATATGTTGAAATATACAAGTGAATAGGGTGTGTGCGGGAACAAGCCCTTGGTTAGAGGTTGTAAAAGAGGATCTGTAAATGTGAAAGAACCTGTGAAAAGGTGAGAAGAATCTACTGGGAGAGAATAAAGGGTAACATGAGAAGATTTAGAAAGTGTAGAGATATTCTGGGAAAAGTGAAGAGGTGGAGAGAATTAAGCAAAAGAGCTGGAGATATTCTGGAAGAGAGGTGGAGTGAATCAAGGAGAAATCAGTGGGATTAGATGCTTGGATGTAAACTATATAAATTGAGGCATTGGCCTAATGAGAATTTGCTGGTTTTTTATTATCCATGCCTACATTAAGCTATTTGCTAATTACTCACTAACTACTCACTAACTACTCACTAATTACTCACTAATTACTCATTAATTACGTCTTAATTATTTGCTAATCACTTTGTTAATGATATTGATTCTAGTATTTGTTCCACCATAGCTCATCACATTGCTCTAATTTCAACATGGTATCAGAGCCATGCCTAGAATCCATCAGGTTTATAAGCCCATTATCTAATTAATTAGGATTAATAGATAATTAGAAATTAATCAAATTTTTAGTTATTTTTCAACTCACCTCTGCACCCCCAACCAGTGGAGGAGCTCCCTCTCCACGCACACATCAAATTAGCCCAAACCCTTCTAGCACAACATAGCTATCTCATTGCTACTCAAGCTCATCAAATCAGCGCAACAAACCACCGATGGGTTCAAGAGAAATCGCGAATTTACGAGGCACTTATTTTTGGGAGAAAAACTCAGATCTCTTCTGCATCAATTCAAATGGGTCTAATTCCTCTTAGCCCCAAGTGTTTTCAAGCATGCTCTACAAGCTGGTGAAGTCAGAATTCAATTTGATCAAGTCTGCAGTGAGATCCAAGCTCTTCATCAAATCTGCAGGTGACTTTGGTAAAACAGAGATTAAGCATTCAATATTTGGTCAAATTTTGTGTTTCTTGGCTTAATCCTCTACTAGACTCATTGCTATTGATGTCTTTGAAAGATTTGAGCTCATTTGAAGTCTAAGGCACGAGATCTGGACTCCCCGCATACTCTGTTTTCTGCACACAAAACAGAGGATTAATTTCCTAATCAATGCTAATCATTGTATTTTGGTGCAATTGAGGGTTCAAATTAACCATTAGGTATCTGATACAGATCCCTAATAACTTCAGATTGCAGTTCGCGGAGTTGGTTTGATACTCCAACCATTCCGTACAAATTGGTTACCCTTGATTTAATGTAATTTTTGGTGATTTTATGCTGATAAATTTGTTGTAATCATCTCTTAAACACCAGATTGAGTTGTAAAAGGGTAGACACTGCCCTTGAATCTTGAAATTGGATCAAGAGGTAAGACCCCCTTCACATCATCATGAGTACAGCACAAGAAATAGCCAAATTTAATGGGGAGCAGTTTTACACATGGCAGACAAAAACCATCTATTTGCTCATGAGGAAAAATCTGTGGGGGCTAGTTGAGGGAAGAGATGAATGCCCAGAGGCGAGAGGAAAAAATGAGTGGCAGAGCAGGAATGAAAAAGCATTGGGACTTATTGCACTCAATTTAAATGATGAAATCATTCATCACATCACAGGGATACAATGGGCAAAAGATGCATGGGATGAACTCAATAAATTATTTGGTACACAAGCTAAAAATTCAAAGATAAATCTATTAATGCAATTCTACAAATTGGATATGAAGGACAGTGAACCTTTAATCAGACACTTGAACAGATATAAAAGCATTAAGCAACAACTGGGAGCTATTGGCAAAACGGTAGAAGAAGATGAGGCACTAGCTGTACTTCTGAAGAGTGTGGACAAAGGTGAATATGAAAATATTGTAGCAACACTAAAGAATGTACCTGAATTGAAGCTACACGAGATAGAAGCAGCTCTACTAGAGCAAGAGAGCAGAGGCAAAGAGAAGTAAGGGCTCGACTCAACAGCAGGAGAGGAAAAAGCATTCTTCACCCGAGGAGGATTCTCTCGAGGACGAGGACGAGGAAGAGGTAGAGTAGGAGGAAGGACCTTCACTTGCCACAATTGTGGAAAGCCAGGACACATGGCAAGAGACTGCTACAACAAACCCACTGGAGAAGGAACGACATCGGCAAAATTCATGGAGGCTCCAAAGGAAGGAACGACATCGGCAAACTTCATGGAGGCTCCAAAGGAAGTGGAGTCAAATTATCTTTTCTGAGAGAGAGAGAGAGAGAGAGAGAGAGAGAGAGACCCCACAACCCAATGTAACCTGCCCCAACAAAGTAAAACCACCTCTGAGCCACCGATGATGTAGGCCACGTGGTAGATGTATGTGTGAGCACTTTAGTCAAGGTCGCAGGCACTTTGTAGTAGCCTTGGACACATAGAGAGAGAGAGTGTCAAGGACTATGAGTTTAGGGATTTGAGGCACTGGTCGCGGGCTATCAAGTAAGAGGGAAACTTGGTATAGGGTCCAGGTGTGCTAGGAGTATTCACTTGAGGGGAGGTGTTGAAATATACAAGTGAATAGGGTGTGTGCGGGAACAAGCCCTTGGTTAGAGGTTGTAAAAAAGGATGTGTAAATGTGAACGAACCTGTGAAAAGGTGAGAAGAATCTACTAGGAGAGAATAAAGGGTAGCATGAGAAGATTTAGGTAGTGTGGAGATATTCTGGGAAAAGTAAAGAGGTGGAGAGAATCAAGCAAAAGAGGTGGAGATATTCTCGGAGAGGTGGAGTGAATCAAGGAGAAATCAGTGGGATTAGATGCTTGGATGTAAACTCTATAAATTGAGGCATTGGTCTAATGAGAATTTGCTAGTTTTTGATTATCCATGCCTACATTAAGCTATTTTCTAATTACTCACTAATTATGTCTTAATTATTTGCTAATCACTCTGTTAATGATGTTGATTCTAGTATTTGATCCACCATAGCTCATCACATTGGGATTAGATGCTTGGATGTAAACTCTATAAATTGAGGCATTGGCCTAATGAGAATTTGTTGGTTTTTGATTATTCATGCCTACATTAAACTATTTGCTAATTACTCACTAATTATGACTTAATTATTTACTAATTACTTTGTTAATGATATTGATTCTAATATTTGATCCACCATAGCTCATCACATTGCTCTAATTTCAACATGGTATCAGAGCCATGCCTAGAATCCATCAGGTTTATGAGCCCATTATCTAATTAATTAAGATTAGTAAATAATTAAAAATTAATCAAATTTTTAGTTATTTTTTGACTCACCTCTGCACCCCCAGCCAGTGGAGGAGCTCCCTCTCCGTGCACACATCAAATTAGCCCAAACCCTTCTAGCACAACATAGCTATCTGATTGCTACTCAAGCTCATCAAATCACATTGCTCTAATTTCAATAGTATATGGTGTGTTGAGTGTTGTGTGAAGAAGAAGAAGATTTTCAATCTCTCACCTTGTGTGTTCTCTTTTAGGGTTTTGTGAGTGTGTGTGTGCTTGCAAGAGTTTGTGTGAGTGTGTGTTCTCTTTTAGGGTTTTGTGAGTGTGTGCTTGCAAGAGCTCAAACTCCCTTCTCCCTTGCATCTTTTCACAGACTAAACAAATTGTGACAGGGCTGCCTAAGTTTAAAGTTGAAGGTATGCAGAGTGAAGCATGTCAATTTGGAAAGCAAACAAAACATGTATTTCCACATGATAGAAATGTGAGCAGGAATGTACTAGATGTTGTGCATTCAGATGTATGGGGTCCTGCGAAGACTATGTCTATGGGGCTGGCTGCAGGTACTACGTAACATTCATTGATGACCACACGAGAAAAGTGTGGGTGTACTTCATGAAGGAGAAGAGTGAAGTGTTCACTCATTTTCAAAATTTTAGAGTTATGGCTGAAAAACAGACATAAAAGCATGTAAAGTACCTAAGGTCAGATGGAGGGGGAGAATACTTCTCCAATGAGTGCTCTAAATTCTTGCGAAAGAATGGCATTCAAAGACAATTTACATGTAGATACACTCTGCAGCAAAATGGAGTTGCTGAGCAGGAAAAAAGGCACATTGCAGAGATAGCATGAGCATTGATGGACTAAGAAGAATATGCCACATAGCTATTGGGCTGAGGTTTTGTTTACAATAGTTTATATCATGAACAAGACTCCTACTGTGCAGCCATACATGATGTAACACCAGAGAAAAAGTTTACTGGCAAAGAAACTTGATTTGTCTCACTTAAAAGTTTTTGGATGTATTGCATATGTGCATGTGCCAGATGACTTACGTACCAAGCTGGATCCAAAAGAAGAAAAATGTGTGTTTATTGGTATTCCCTTGAGCAAAAGGGATATAGATGTTATAATCCTACTACACGTGAATTGAGGGTAAGCATGGATGTTGTATTGGATGAGATGAGTAGTTGGTATGCTACTGAAAAGGATGCTGTTGGGGCTGATTTAAGTGAAAATGTGGTTGCACAGAATGCAAGTCAGCAATCACAATTCACTGAGTGGACCAAAAGAGTCCTCATCTAGTGATTCTGTTGATAGACCATGGAGTGACAGGCTGCGTCATAATACCAATCCTGAAAATGTAGTTGGTACATCACATAAAGGCAAAGAGAAACTGGTTGAGCCCCTTGGTATGCTTAACATTTCTGCAGGGCATTCTCTTGTTGATGGAGATTCTAGTGGCTCGGATATGCACCTTGATGAGGAGCTTGGGATTCTAGCAATGAGGACACCTAGTGTGAAGAAGGCTATGAAAACCATGAATGCAAAGTTACGAAGATCTGGAAGAGTCAAAAATCATGTGCAGAGGTTGACTTATGATGGTTATGTGGCACATCACTATGCATATATGGCAAAAGTTGTGCAAGTTGTAGAACCCACATGCTTTGATGAGGCTATTGGAAATGTGTGTTGGGAGAAAGCTATGGATAAGGAGATGGATGCATTGTATGGAAATGAGACTTGGGATTTGGTGCCATTGCGGCTGTAAGTGGGTGTATAAGGTGAAACATAATAGTGATGGTAGCATAAGTAGATACAAGGCTAGATTGGTAGCCAAAAGATATGCGCAGACACATGGGATTGATTATGAGGAGACATATACCCCAGTTGCAAAGATGGCAACTGTGAGAGTTGTGATTGCGGTGGCTGCACAGTTAAAGGCTACTTTTTACATAAGATGGATGTAAAAAATATGTTCTTGCATGGTGACTTGCAAGAAGAGGTGTATATGGATCAGCCACCAGATTTTGAGGATACAGGTCACCCAGAGTATGTTCGTAAGCTTCGTAAGGCCTTGTATGGGCTGAAAGCAAGCTCCACGAGCATGGCATGACAAGATTGCTGAGTATCTTGTGACTATTGATTTTCATATGGTAGATGCAGATCACTCTTTATATGTGCGTAAGAGTGATAAGGGTATTGTGATCATCACCATTTATGTAGATAATCTTATTGTTGGGGGTGACAACTTGGAAGAGATTGAGCATGTGAAAAGTCTTCTCAAAAGGAAGTTTGAGATAAAGGATTTGGGAGATCTGCGCTATTTTTTGGAAATTGAGGTCATTCGCACACCTAAGGGTATTTGGCTGTCACAGAGACAGTATGGATTGGACGTGTTGTGCAAGTATGGGATGGTTGATTGTAAGCCAATCGCGGTCCCATTAGATCAAAATGGAGAGCTTAGTGCGGATGCAGGTTATGTGTTAGAGGATCCCACTATGTACAGGAAGATTGTGGGGAGTTTGATCTATGTGACGATCAACAGGCCAGATTTGAGCTACATTGTTGGCTTAGAGTGCGAGTTTATGTAGGTTCCGCGCAAACCACATCTTGACAGTGTGCGACACACACTTCGGTATTTGAGGGCCACTGCTGATTATGCATTGTTTTATGTAGCAGGTGTACCATTGGAGCTATATGGGTACATAAATGCAGATTGGGCAAGTAGCGCCTCAGACAGGAGATCTACTAGTGGATTTATGTTTTCATTGGGGAGTGCTGCTGTCATGGAGTAGTAAGAAGCAACCCACAGTAGCCTTGTCGAGTACAGAGGCAGAGTATGGAGGAGCTGCGGTGGCAGCATGTGAGGTAGCTTGGTTACGCAAGCTACTTCTGATTTGGGGTTGCATGTGGAGAGAAAGGTTGTCATATATTGTGACAATCTTAGTAGTATACAGTTGGCCAAGAACCCAATTTTTCATGCGCAGACGAAACACATTGAGGTACATTACCACTTCATCAGGGAGAGAGTCTTGGCAGGCAACATCGACTTGGCCTACGTCAACACATAGGATCAGGTTGCTGACATCTTCACACGAAGGCCTTGGGAGCTGAGAAGCTTCGCAGATTTCTAGATATGCTTGGAATTCATGAGTTGGAGTTGAGCTTGAGGGGGAGTGTTGATATGTCAAGCTCAACATGAGCTGACACTCACGAGGCGCCTACATGAGCGTTCGACATTTATATCACTGGCGGGTTTGGTAGTTGGCACCGACATATCTTTGCCAGAGATTCTACAGCTGGGGACTACATTGACTAGTCCATATCTGCCCATTCCTCTTAGCGTGTTCACATTATGGACCGCTTGTACATACTCTATTATGCGTGTTAGTCACTTTATCTTCTTCGTAGACCTCTTTTGTTGTGTCTCACCTTGTTTGCTCTCTTCTAGGGTTGTATGAGTGTGTGTGTGCTTGCAAAACCTCAAGCTCTCTTCTCCCCAAGTGGCTGTCAGACAACCTGTCATCCACTGGCAGCATATCAAC
The DNA here is from genome assembly GCF_041138505.1 of Cibotium barometz. Taxonomy (NCBI): domain Eukaryota; kingdom Viridiplantae; phylum Streptophyta; class Polypodiopsida; order Cyatheales; family Cibotiaceae; genus Cibotium; species Cibotium barometz. Next base: position 26,909,696 of record NC_141058.1, read on the forward strand.
CATAATCCCACCACAATCGTGCCAGTGACATAAGTGTGGAAACTATTACCCAGGTGGGTCATCAATGTTCATCGTAGCCTTAGTTGAGCTCGATATCTCAACAATCCCCACACTTCAAAGTTTTAGAATGTCCTATTAGTATTAGAGAGAATGATCTCATCCAGTATAATTTGGTAGAGCTTCAAGCTAAAATAAGTGAATAGCTAGAATTTAGATTTGGTAGAGCTTCAAGCCAAAATAAGTGAATAGCTAAAATTACACCCCACCTTCAGAGGAGATTTTGCCAGAGGCTATGGCACTTGTATAGGAGGAGCTAGGTTTCCTACTTTTTTTGGTTTTTTTTACATGGTGGACTACCCACCACCAACCAGTGGAGATCCATCTTTGGTGTGGACCGATCTTGCCCTAGATGTCCTGCTCCATTGAATATAGTATTTCGTTGCTTATGGGAGTGCAGAGGTGCACAAAGAATTTGGGTTTCTATGGCTCAGCTTTTGGGCAAGTTGAGTATTGGCCCTGTCTATGTTCCTTGGGGTTCTATTGCATGATTGACTCAGTCTGGATCCCAGCTTCTATTTGAGGCTAAGGGATCATTCTTGTCTGTGGGGGCATAGATTGGAGATGCCTACTACAAGATACATCACCTTCAAAGCGTATTGACACTATCTGGGAGATTATTGCTAGTATCATGGCATGGCATATTTGGAAGGCCAGATGTTCAGAGGCCATTGAGGGAACTCAAATTTTGGCTACCCAATGTATTTGCAACGTATGGAGTGACATTGTTCACACAATCTGATGGTGGGCCTGTATGCAAGGATCTTCTAGAGGTACACAATCAAAGTGCAACTATTTTATGAGACAATGGGACTGTGGCATATTCTTTTCCATGACGTCTATGGGACTCTTATGCCCCCAGATTGGCTCAGATCTCTCTACCTTTTGGTCCTGTGTATGATTCTATCATACTTAGAAGTCTACCTTTTGGAGTGACTCGATAGAAGTCTTTAAAACAAGAGTGAATAGCCATAGTATAGTAATGGTAAGCAGAAGTTAAGGTTCTTCATGGTGCCCCCCCTCGCGCGCCCAACTGCGAGATGATCGACCTGCAGACAATCTCCCTAACACTGGATGGCAGCGATGTCCGATCAAAGCCTCGGACATGGAGCCATGATGCGTATACCATAGCCCCCCGACATGGCTGCTCAGGTCCCATGATGCCTATCGACGCCTCTGACATGGGCCGTGATGCCTATTGAAGCTGCTGACATTGACATTACTAGTGAGAGCCTATCATAGCCCTTCACATGGCTGCCGAGGCGCCGTGATGCCTATTGAAGCTGCTGATACGGCAACAAAGGAACTGTGATGCTTAGGGAAGCTGCTGACATGGCTGCCGAGACGCCACTGTCATGGCTACTAGTGAGGTGTGGTGGGTGATGCGTCTAGAAGTCACTGACATGGCTAGTGAGATGCGGAATGCACATGGAAGCCCCTGCCATGGCGACTATGCCTGTAGAAGCCTCTGAGATGTTCCTTGATGCTTATTGAAGCCTCTGACATGTTTACCAAGGTGCCAGGATGTGTATTGACATGGCTGCTAACGTGTGCCACAATCCTTGTTGATGCCTCTTACCATGATGCCTATTGAAGCTACTCCGCAACGATGTCTGTCGCAATGATGTCTGTCGAAGCCTTTGCCTGGCTCTCTGACATGGCTCCTAGGGAGGCCCAGGCATGCTGATACTAAATGTATTGATGCAGCTGCATTTGTAAGGCTTTTAAAACATGTTCATCGGATTCGCAAAGCGACTCGGGATGCATTATTCTGGACAGGTTTATGTCCAATCGTATATGGTGTTTTAGTGAGGGTCTCTTTACTTTGTGAAGGCTTGCACGCTTCAGTGCTACCTGCTTGATATGGCAAATGCCATCACAGCCACGCTACTGAGGTTTCTAAGACATTTTGAGGTCACTCAAAGTACTAACGCCATAAATGTTAGATGGCATTCTAGAGGGATATGTTTCCTTTTATCAAGGTCTAAACACATTTCATCTTGTGGCAGAGAGTATGACATGCACAGTCTGAACACTGGTTCTGATTGTAAACATGCTGCAGATTGTTTGATTGATGAGCGGGATGACCTATCTGACATGGCAAAAGATCTCAAAATGGATAAGGTTGAGCTGGCAGAAAAAATACTACGCCACAGCATCAAGGAGAGCGAAGGGAGATTGGGCTCAGGAGTTGACGGCATCAATCTGTGTGCAAACCCTTGTGCCAATTGGAGTGTAGCAAAAGGTTTTGCTTGTAATAATCCAGGCGTAATTCCGTGTTTATCTTGTGGCCTGGTAAATTATTGCAGTTTAGAGTGCAAGAAAGAGAATCTTAGCAATCACAGGAGCAGCTGTGAATCTGCATCAGATACAAGAGGGTCAATAAGTAGGCCTGTGAGCACATCAGCAAAGAAAGAAATCTTAAAATCAGAATCGGATTTCTTATGGGGCAATGTGCCTGCATATGGCATTCTTGGCCAAAATATCAAGGCTGTCGACATCCCACAAAATTTGTCCTTGTGTTTTTCTGCAAGCGGGGATTTACGGAATGTCATCGAAACAATTTGCCAGCTCCCTGACAAGTTTGCAGGACAGGTGACAGTCTACATCAATGATCATAATCCTATGGTTGTGGCACGGAATTTCTTGATGCTGAGGCTGCTACAAGCATACCAGTATGATTCTGTTGATGCCGTCATTGCACTGTGGTACTCAGCTGCAATGACACATTCTCAAAGTATTGTCATTGATGGTGTGGTAATAGATACACTCAATAACACAGTGCGCTGTGGAAAACAAGGAGAGTTCCAGGTGGATTTTAAGCCTTTTAGCGGCTCAACTTTGAGTGTAGAAGATGGGGCCCAACTATGGCTCTTGTTGGCACGCATGAGTGCAAACAAATGCTCCATGCAATCTATTTGGAGCTCTCGAATGGAGAAGCTCAAGTCCGGGCTCAAGTTTGATTGTAAAACGGCTTGTCTCCATCCATCCCATCAAGTTGCATGGAAAGAGTTTCGTGAATGGGGCTTGCTTCTTCCCTTTGGTGCATACCATGCTCACCATTGTGCCCCGAATAAGTTTCTTCTCCATCCTTCGGATGGATGGGTGATAAGTGGAGATGCAAATCCATTCAGTGGTTGGGATATCATGAATGTTTTAACTACAGGTGCAATGCATGGGGTTGCTAAATCTGATTTGTTTGCATCTCTCTTTTTCCATCTTCGTTCTAAACTGAGGAATTTTTTGCACAAGTTGGAGATATGTGAAGTGCATTTCAAGCTTTCTTGCAAGGATGCATCTCACTTGGCAGATGATCTGATCCGTCGGGACATCCGGCTTCATTGTGTAGATACTTCTAACATGGCTGACCTCAATTATGGTGGACTGAAGCCAGTCCTCCATGGTTGGGGACCTCTTCTAGACAGGGATTCCGGGTTTACGCCTACACTTATCACTTACTTCATGAACTGGGCTTATGTTGATACAAAATTGACCCGGGAACAGATTACTCTATCAAAGCTGACGTGGGCAGATGTCGATATGGTAGTTGCACTAATGGGGAGAAGAAGTTCGTCGGAGTCAGAAGGGTTAAAGGAGCTTCTTTCACTTGGAAATAGTCATGGGAACCTCTCGATTTTGGATTATTTTCATGATTTCACGCCCTCATTTGAAGATTATCTAGTGTCAGTACACGCAGAGGCAGATGCAGCAAGAGTGGGGCTTCAGCGTCGGGAAAAGCATTTGATTGTTCCACATCGGTTTTCTATTAGGGTAGAAGATTGTAATGACATTCCAGGGAGGACAGCGAGCTATGATCAGTGCTACTATGATTGTATGGTTGGTGACCTCACGTTTACTGAGCGATTTGTAGAGTGGGGCATTGATTTTGAAGGGAGGACTACGCCTTTGTAGTAGCGAACCATGTTAATAAAGATAAAACCATGCATTATGGTGGTTTTTTTGTTGCCATACGTGCTGAGAGAAGAACATTTCATAGCGGGCACTTGGATGAATGCTTTACAGGTGCTGGCTGTGTAGTGCTACAAATGAAACACAGAGTCCAGATTTGTGTCATTTCAGTAGAATAATGACAACAGGCATGTAGAGCTTTTTGTTAAATTAATGTATCTCAAAGTGTGGTGGTGGTCGGCCATCTTCTACACGTGGATATATAAAGAGCATCTGCCCCCATTGTAAAATCAATCTTCATTGCTAATAATCAAGTCAAGCGTTCGTCAACTCTCTATCTCCTTGCGTTTTCTCTCTCTTTCGCTCCCTACCTGCGTTCGTCAACTCTCTGCGCCATCTCTCTCTTTCTCTCTACGTGTGTGTGTGTGTGTATTCCGCTGCACCAATTCTGACATGGTATCAGAGCTCAAGCTCTAGGGTCCTTGGACAAGCGCATAGAGAGGTGGAGAAGAAGAAGAGAGTGCGGTTCGCTGCCGACGTCGTGGAGCCTGCGGGTGACGGCCGAGAGTACAGGCTCCGGTTCGATGCTAGGAGGAGGTGCTAATTAGGCGCCACCGCAACAAGAGGCTGAAGACGAAGAAGAGAGTGCTAGTAGCGTTGTAGGTCCCAAGCAAGACAGGCTGCATTTTTTGGCACCGGTTGAAAGAAGTCTGTGCACAGTAAGCAAGGCCAGCCCCGCAGTTCAACGTGGCACAAGGCTGGCAGTAGCACGATTGTATAAAGCCAGTTCAAGGTAGCAAAGTACATAGCCCAAGGCTTGAGGAAACGCACAAGGCGAGCAGATCGGGTCGACTGAGAAGAGGTGGACGGAGTTTTTGAGATGGGACTCCCGTGTTCGAGCAAGGACGACAAACTGAATGGCGACAATTATGCGCATTGGAACTTGATCATGAGGCTATGGTTTAACAGAAAAGGCTTATGGGACATTGTTGATGGCTCGGAGGAACGTCCCCGAAGGGATAGCAATCGGTTCACACGTCTTCAGGAGGAGGAGTTTCTCAAATCTCTTGTGGATTGGGATGCTCACAATGCGAAGGCGATGTTGGCAATTGCAGAATCTCTCACCAAGGAAATTTCCCCTGCCATTCAGACTTTAAAGACTGCCAAGGAAATGTGGTCAAAGCTTGCAGGAATGTTTGATCGAGACTCAACAATGCGAGCAGTAACCCTTCTCGGCCAGTTGTTTTCCATCAAGTTTGAAGCCGGGACCTCTATGCAGTCATTTCTAATGAAGGCAAAGGTTATCCATGATCAGTTATCGGCTATGAATAGTGCGTTAACTAGTACCCAGTTAGCTGCCTTGGTTCTTACGAAGTTGCCTGAGGAGTACGAGATGGTCTCGAGGGCATTACGCTTACAAGTCACGAAGGAAAAGCTGGAATTTGATGATCTCAGCTCTTTTCTCATTGAGGAGGAAGCAGTGCTCATTTCCCAAGACAAGATTCGAGTTCCGAAGGATGTAGAATCGGCACATACTGCATCGGAATCCAATAAGAAGTCTAGGAGCCGTTGTTATAAGTGCGGAAAGCGAGGGCATTTGGCTCGGGATTGCAAATCCAAAGCTAAAGCTCAAGGCTCGACAAATGACAAAGGCAAAGGCAAAGCTGACGAGGATGACAGTGACAGTGATTCTACTAGGGATGCTACGGCGTCTGCCGGTGTGGCGAGGACTACACTGGCACATGCTCCAGCATTCTAGCTTGGTGGATGGATGCTACCACGTGCTTCAGCCAGAGAGAGGCATGTGAGTGGCAGAGAGGGGCAGTCTGTGCTCCCGTTTTTGGTGATTTGGACCCGTGTGTCGGAGTTCAAGGCACATGCATCTGGCATGGAACAGCTTGACAAATCTATGGACGTGATGTGTTCGTAGTTCATTGGTAGCAGACTATGGATGGGATGAGTTCCTGGTTCATTGTGTAGCAGAATTTTGGGCGTCGTGTGTCGACAGTTCAAGGTTCAGAGGATTTTTTGAACGTGATGTGTTCGTAGTTCAACGAATTGGGGATCATGGATGTGGAGTTGTCTGCAATTCATTATTCTATGTGGCAGCTGAAGCTCAAGATGGCATTCCTTGAGGAGACAGGTTGTTTGGTGCATTTTCCGAGGTGTATTCGGTATCCGGCCGGTACTAAGGTGTCCATGGTTGCATCTACATCAACTTGGCTTGTTCATCTATGCCCACTATGAGCTACAGAGAGGGTGTTAAATTAATGTATCTCAAAGTGTGGTGGTGGTCGGCCATCTTCTACACGTGGATATATAAAGAGCATCTGCCCCCATTGTAAAATCAATCTTCATTGCTAATAATCAAGTCAAGCGTTCGTCAACTCTCTATCTCCTTGCGTTTTCTCTCTCTTTCGCTCCCTACCTGCGTTCGTCAACTCTCTGCGCCATCTCTCTCTTTCTCTCTACCTATGTATGTGTGTGTATTCCGCTGCACCAATTCTGACACTTTTTTGGATGGGCCATGTAGGTTCAATTTGAGAACGATGAATGATGCTGAGGTCTTAAACCTCAGCTGACCAACTTGGTTGGCTGAGCAAGCTAAATATAGCTAAATAGAGGATCTTCAAGGGGCCCGACCAGAAGCATGTATGCATTTGTAAGAAAGGAGGTGTACGCTGTATATCTGGCATTCAGATGGTATGCTTTATAAGTGCAATAAGTGATAAGGTGTGTACCCAAGCTCTTGTGGAATCCAAGCCTTATAAAGACCAACAAGTGAGCACTTTATTGATGTGCCATGTAGGTCTGCTTTGAGAGTGATTGCGACCTGCTGAAGGACATGAAGACTACACTTTATTGCATGGTCCATGTAGGCCCACTTTGAGAATGATTGCAATATGCTGGGATTGTGGGCTGAGCAGTCCATTGAGTTCCCAGAACCCAATGGAATAGGGAATGGCAGTGGAGACACCCTTTCTGCTCAATGGGCTACTGGATAACGGCCTGGAGCACTTTGTGCAGAACAGGTAGGCATACAGCCATTCCATTGCATCATGGTGTAGGGAAAGGCCATGGGGAGGCCTTTCCCAACCGTCATGGTCATGTTTAGTGGAGCATTCTGCAGAGATGTTGACAGCTAGGCCAATGGAATTATCCCCCATCAGCAGGCTGTAAAGCATTCTACACAGATGTTGACAGCCAGGCAAATCATATGACACCTTGGTGTAGGAGATTTGGATTCCCTAAAATAAAGTGTCCTGATTTTGTGGCTTAGATCTTCCCTTCCACAACCCATGTGTGGGGAGGTGCCATATCAGCCAGGTCTCGAATGTACTACAATTCTCTGATTGAGATACCGGCCTCTGCAGAAGTACTGAGTGGCTTATCTGACCTAAAGCTGGAATATTACTGACCTGCTTCTCAGACCGGTAGGATGGAATGGCACTGACCCACGACCACAAAGGGGTGCTTAGAGTGGGTGATGGGTCATCGGTATTATTGCTTACTACATCTAGTATGTGTTATGTGCCTAAAGCATAATAGGCAGTTTGGAATCATCTTCAAGGGGTGCTGAAAAATCCAAGAACATCCCTAGGCAACCCTAAAGCATTGAGATTTTTTTTTTCTGTATTTGGGGAGAAGTTTCATTGGCACCAAGAAGACCTCTTGGGTGTTATCACTGATGTTTAACATTGTTATTCAGTGATACATACATTACTTATAAAACTATTGGCTAGCATAGAGTCATCAGTACACACACACATGTACACACTTTTTTGTGAAAACACTGTTTATATTAAATAGTAAACTGTACAGTCATAGTCACCCGAAGCGGGTGGAGCTATGAGAATGAACTAAAAAAACTGGAAAAGTTATTCAAACTGTTGGAGAGAAAGCTCGCCAAGATCATAGCAATCTCGAAGAGACCGGAGTAGAGCAGCACGAAAATAGGGGAAGGGATGAACAACACCACCAAAAAGTGCAGATGATTTTTGGTGGAATAGATGGTCCAAAGAGCCCAGAATCGCACCCATGCGAAGAAATCATCATACCTTAGTAAGGCCGGGGATAATTTGCCAAAAATCCAAAAAGGTCGCCCAAAGCGTTGTCGAGGGAATCTATACTGCAACAGTGTTGTCAAGTGATGATGAAGATCGCGAGAATGCAAGCAACTCCACAATAAGTGAGGTACGGTCTTGGGCATAAGGTAGCAACACCGACATAAAGCTGGAGCAATATGCCTTTGAGCCAGTATAGAGTACCAATTGGTAGGGCGCCCGTAATGCATCACCAAAAAAAGACCTGTTGCTTAAGTGGCAACTTTGACTTCCACACCTTTTTTAAAGTCAATTTCCACTAGGGCAAAGGCTTATCCAAGTGCCATAGCGTGTTTCCATGTTCCACTATCCAAGGCTGAGGAATAAGGAAACAGTAGGCCTTGGAAGCAGTGAGGAGATGGAATGGGAATGAGGCATAACCTGTGAGGCATAACCCGGCTGTTGATGATCAAAATGCCAATCCTATAATGAATCCTCCTCTTCAAGAGGGGATATTGGTTGAAACGGAGCCAGAAGTTTAGTTATGGCATGCCATATCGTCCTATGATGCATGCCCAGCACTAGACACCAAGCATGCATATCCTTCCACTAGGCTTATGTGTGGGATTCTTGTTTTGTTAGCATGGTAGACAACTAGTCACCAAAATCATACACATATTTCCACATACCCTTCCAATAAGAGCGTTTTTACACTTTGTTAGAGGTCTTAAACAGTCCCATGTGCCCCCAACAAAATGGAGAAGAGTGCATTTCTTCCAACACCCTTTTCTTGTAACTTGATGTAGGCACAAGGTAGAGATTATCCTTATAGAGTAGTAGATGAGACCATTATGAAGTGTGGTAATTATTCTTGGGAATCATGCTATAATTTATGCCACAATGATGCCACTTCCTCATCCAAAAGATACTCTTCTTATATCTCCATGATCCAATCTTTATGCACCATTGAAATTGCCATTAATAAACATGCCCTTCATGAACTTATGCACATAATCCTTTACATTGCCTACTTGAGTAGATCATCCCATTTCTCCACCATCCTAGATTGGCTTAGGGATAAAATGAACATATGCCTTTATCTCATTTTGGAAATGCACCCAAGTAGTGATCAGGTAATCATGAGAATTCAAGTGCCACCCCACCACACGCACATAACATTCCAAATACAATGTAGTAAACAACACTTTGGCTCTATCACTATACCAGAATTAAAATTAAAGTAAAGCTCCATCTTGTTGATCCATTCTTCAAATTATTCATTAGAAGAGCCTTCACTTTTGAACTTTGTGAAGGTGATTTTATCCTTCATCCCTTTAAACTCGCATTAGGAGAAATATGGACAGTTCATTTTCCCCCTTAAGGAGTGAATAAAAAAGATTGGCCTAACTAATGAGAGACTTGGGATTCTAGATCCATGTAACATGGATCTTTTTATCATGTCTTTGCCCAAACCTCTTAGGACAATAAAATAATAGAGCCCAAAACTTTTAAAAAATAGAGAAATGTTAGATTTCCTATCATAAACTATTCTTTCATGTTAGATGTACCTTGTGGCCAACACATGGAAGTTTGAAAATCCAATTTCATTTTTTCCCTTTTTTATGTTTAACTTTCTACTTTCCCTCCTTTTGAATTTCACTACCTTTCTATTTCCCCCCCTTTTTTGGTGGAATTCAATTTTGTTATATCTTCTGCAACTTTGGTTCTTTCTTTATGAAATTTTATAGGTATGTTGTCCTCCACCATCGCTCTCTCCTCATAAAATTTCATCTCATTTAGACAAAACCTTAGTGAGTTATGCATGTTTACTCCATGAAATTTCTCTTCTTTGCACCATAGATAGCTATCTTGATCTCAAGTGGCATCAAATTCCTGTCAATAATGATAGGTTTAGGGTTTATCTATGTTTTGTCTTAATGTGAGCAATAAGGTTGTGTAAATCAAAGTAGCAGGTTACTGTTTATTTCTTGTTATTTTAATCTTTATTTGTTGCTTACAATCTTCTCTGCATCGTAGATAGCTATCTTGATATAAAGTGGCATCAAATTCCTGTGAGTAATGATCATAGGTTTAGGGTTGTGAGTAATGATCATAGGTTTAGAGTTTGTTTATGTTTCATCTTGATATGAGTAATGATCATAGGTTTAGGGTTTGTTTATGTTTTGTCGTGATGTGTTGATGTTTATTTTCATAGCAAGTTGTGAACAATAAGGTTATGTAAATCAAAGCACTAGGTTGCTGTTTATTTCTTGTTGTTTTAATCTTTATTTATTGCTTATAATCTTAACATAAATAGTTATTAATCATGCAGACTAACTTTGTTAATTTGGTGCTTTGTTTTTTATTGTGGATGTCTTTAAAGAGGAGGAATATCACCAATATTCACACAGTGGAGGTGTTTAATAGGAGAGATGATATTCACACAGTGGAGGTGTTTTTGGTGCTTTGTTAATTTGGTGCTTTGTTTTTTATTGTGGATGTCTTTAAGGAGGAGGTATATCACCAATATTCACACAGTGGAGGTGTTTAATAGGAGAGATGATAAAGGTAACTGGATCCCTGATTAGTTTAGTAAGTTAAATTGGATTAATATGACCAAGTACTCATGGGAGTTTCAAGGTCAAGCATCAAAGATGCAACATACCCCAACATACAATGGAAAGGTAGATTCATAGAGTTCAGGAGATGCACCAATGGCATAAATATAGTAACAGAGGCTTTCATTCAGCAACATGTTTATATACATAAAGAGATTTGAGTGCATCATAACAACTTCAGTGCAAAAGACATATGCCTAATGGTAAGTTTATATCTCTGTGCTTTGTGTTCATGTGCTTTGAGTCCATGGTTATTAGATAGAGTTTTAATACTAGCATGTTTGTTGCTTTTGCGGCTTTATATCCATCTATTCTGCATGAATGGCAGAATGTAGAGTGTTTAAGCAGAAAGCTAAATGTTTTACATATAGAGATAGGTGCCTTGATATATGACAACAAGAGTGCAAGTGAATTGACATCTCATAATGTTTACTTTTATGATTCATTGTATGTTGTGCAGAGACATAGTTTGGAGTACATTCCACTACCACCGTTGTTTCTAGAGCCAAGAATGGTATAATCCTAGCTTAGACATGTCAGGCATGTAGGGTCAAGATAAAAACTAATGTTCATGGTGCCATGAAACCCTCCGAGCACTAAAGATGTGCATCTAAGTTGGTTTGTTCCATTTGGTTTGTTTGCACATTTGTTTTTATCCTGTGAAGTAGTGAAGAAAACTAAGATTACTTACCAATGTAAGTGCCCATTTGAGGATTGGATGACTCAGTTACTGGGTGAGTCATGGCATCTCAAGAGAACTCACCATGATGATATCATTGAGGGCAGAATCACTATGTCAGATGTTACATTTAGGTAAGATTACACTTATGTTGATTTTTGATAGTTTTTATTCACAAGTGCTTATGTTGATTGTTGTTGTGTTTATGTTGGCTGTTGTTTGTTTTTTATGACAGGTACTTCACTGCTGCAAGATAAACTTTGTGCATTCACTTCAAGTATAGTGGTGACTTATACAAGGGGAGTGGCTCAGATTGGACCAAGACATGCGAGATGTCACACATTCAACACTCATCGATGTGGTTATTCTTTGGGAGAGTCATGACCCTTTTAACGTTAATGTAGAGAGTCATTAGCTCCTTAGATTTCTGAGGCAAGAAATCCAACTGATGTCCAATGATCCCCCTTGTAACTTCTAGTTCAAATTAGATGGTAGGAAGCTTGGGAGTCGGAGTGAACATTGCAAAACATACAAGTAGTATGCTGCTCCACACATCCTGGAGATTATGTAGTATGTAATTCTTATTCTTCCAAGTGAATTTAAGAAGCCGTTTCTCTAAAAGGGCTGTAAATTTAATTTTTATTCATTTTAATAAAGTGTTGTGGTTTTTCAAGTCTAATGTGTTTCAAACCCATGAATATGTAAGAAAATAATGATAAGTATAAGTAAGTACAAACATAAATATAAGTATAAGTATATGTTTAAGTGTAAATAATAATATGATTAACTATGCTAGAAATAGAAGTATGAATTATTATATTTTAATGAAGTGTCATTAATATTTAAGTCTATAGATATAAGTATATGTAAGTATGAAAATAAATAAAACTTTAAGTATATATTTAAGTGTAAATAATAATAAGTAACTATGTAAATAATATAATATAATAATAATATTATAATGTAACATTAAATAAAAGTATGATTTATGATTTATTATATTTTAATGACGCGTCCTTTATTTACTAGAGTATAAAAATAAGGTATAAAAATAAATATAAGTTTATAGCTATTTGTAAGTACAATAATAAACATAAGTATAAATTTATAAAAAATATTATAAATTTGAGTGTAAGTATAAATATGAGTGTAAGTATAAATATGAGTATAAGTTAGATCAAACTCATTTATACTATCTATTCTTTAGCTCTCCATTTATGTGCTAGCTCTTCCCACTACCCAGCATGGCCGCTGTCAGGCAAAAATCTAAAAGGTGTTTTGGATTTGTGTACATATGGGATGCGTGGTTTGCAAATAAACTTTGCCCTGAATGCCCTGGCAGATGTACAGTGTGGGTGGTTTTGCAGTGAGCTAGTATACGCACGTTTTTTTTTTTTGGGAGCAGGTGCTTGAGTTTGGAAGTTTTTTATTGCAGCAGTATGGTGTGCGAGTGATTGCCAAATGCAGGGCACCGACCAATTCGAAAGAGAGGCCGCCTTTGGAGCATGGAAAATCGGTTGTATTTTGGTAAGTGATGATGCAGTTGAAGACGTGTGGGCACATATTGCATAATGAAGGAAAAGTCATGGGCGCGGAGTGATGACCTGAAGCATAAGGAAAGGAGGAGCCCTTTTAGCATTGGTGGCCATTATTGAGGCTTTAGACCAAATAAAAAATATATAATATTAATGTGGCCAACTTAGAATAGCTACGTGGAGGCTTTATAAGCTGCCAGCTTGACCATCTAGAAGGTTGGCGAGCGTGGAGCAAACGGAAAGGGTGGGGTGTTGCCTTGCAGGATAAAGGAAGTTGGGGTGAAACAAAAGAGTCGTCGCTCTCTAGTGATACTGCAGAGGCTGGCGAAGAGAGAGGACCAACTGAAGGCGGCTCTGGTGGTCGCGCTGGAGTGATAGAGCAGAAGAGAGGTTGGCGACGGCTGGACGTCGGGCTGCTGGGGCAACTCTGGTGTTTCTGAAGAGGACAGTAGAGGGTAGCTGGTGTGGGCGTCCTCTGAAGAGAAAAGACGGGGGGTGTGACTGAGGAAGGGTCGCGCTAGAGCGCAGTGCAGAGATGGAGGCCAGGTAAGAGGAAGGTGGCCGCCGTGCAGGTGCAGCGGTGGCTGGCGAGTGATCTACGAGGGCTGGTGTGGGCTGCGTGGGAGCAACCTATGTGAAGCGAAGGGAGCTGAAGCGTTGGATAACAGAGCCAGAGAGGCTGACGAGCAAGGAAAGTTGCAGAGGCTCTGTGGTTGGCGAAGCTGCTGGCGACACACACAGAAGTGATGGGCTGTAGAGAGAGTTGAGGGTTAGCTGGTGGGGTGCCCTTTGAAGAGAGAAGTGGCCGGGTTCTTTCTGGTGTGGTTGGCACAGCACGCAGGCGAGAGGTTCGCGGTGATTAAGGATGTGGTGTATCCTCGGCAGGTCAGAGTGTTGGTGTGTTTGTGGTTGCAAAGGCTTGGTCGTCAGATGCAAGGTCGTAATTCCTGAGGTGGTGTGACCGTGGTGGAATTCCCTTGGCAATAAATCCAGGCCTGAGTGTTTGTAAGTTGTGTGAGTAAGGCTTCTGTGTCGGGAGAAGCTTGTATGAAGTGTTTTCTAGGAATATATTGCTGGGTGTTTGCTTTGTCTATGGTGCCCCTATTTTGTGCTGTCTTTCTGGCGTGGGTGGTGTGGTGAACCGTGAAAAGTGTTCCACCGATGGTGGGTGGTGCCCCCGTTCGTGTGTTTTATCCAAGGTTTGGGAGGTGAAGGGCTATAGAGGCATGGTCTTTTTTTCTTGTTTTCACCTCACATTCTTTCTGGTGCCTCCATAGAGGAGAGCTCGGGTATTTCTCTTACGAGGGTGTATGCCCCAGAGTAAGAGATTGAAGGAAGGTGTTTCCAGTGTTTTTCTTGGTCTGAAAGTGAAGCTTGGGGATAAAAATGATGTCGTATCCGGAGTTTTTTGGTGGTTCTAATGAAGATGTAGCAGATTTTCTTGAGAGGTTCAATGTTGCGTGCATTAGCAACCTTGTTGATAATGAAGAGCAGGTGTTGAAACTTTTGAGGATCTTTTTGAAGAGTGATGCTAGAGATTGGCTCAAAGGTTTTGAAGCAAAGGAAGCTAAGGCTGTACCACCTAGTGTTTTGACATTAGACAGATTGACAGAGGCTCTTTTGGAGCGGTTCCAGCGAGTTGAAGACTTGAGTGTGCTATGGCAGGAACTCAATGATTTGCGACGACAGGGACAAGGACAAAACGTGGATGATTTTTTGCATGTGTTCACAGGTTTGTGGGATCGATGGTGCTTTTCTTTGCGGAGTGAGGCTCCCCCGATGTTTGTGAAGAAAGGATTGTTTGTAAGTGGTTTGCTTCCTGCGTTGAAGCTCAAGGTCGAAGGGAAGAAACCCAAAATGTTTGAGGATGCTGTGCAGATTGCAAGGGACAAGGGGTGGAAGATGAAGAAGATGGCAGAGCTCGGTATATGCATTCAGAGGGTGTGCATGAGGATCTCTTTAATGCTGGAAAGGATGCCAAATGTTTTTTGCTGGAAGGAATGCCTTCAAGGCCAAAGCAGGTGAATAAATGTATACTTGATAAGCCGTCAGGGTTCTTTTCATGGTTGAAAGGGTGTCCGAATGAGGATTCCATACAGGTTAAAAAGCCAAAGCAAAAGGAGTGCTTGAGAGGTCTTGAAGAGAAGCCATCGTTTTTGGAAAGCGGGGTTGTCGACGAAGACGTTATTATGCCGAATGAAGAGATGGAGGTGCCAATTTGTGTAGAGGAAGAGATGTCCTTGCAATCATATGTCGATGCTGTTGTGGAAAGTGATTTGGAATGCTCTTTTGGTGATGACTTAATTGTGGCTGCGGATGTTGAACATATGTGTGATGACACACCCATGTGGAAGGATAAGCAGGTTCTTTTGGCCAACGAAAAAGATGCTTTTTTATAATGATATTTGTTTTGATGATTCTTCTATACAAACCATTACCAAGGAGGACAGGGTAGAGAGCTTTTCACTTGAGGATGATGATGTGAGTGCTTATATGTGTGGACAAGATGTGGACCATGAGCTGATTGCTTTGAAGAATGAAGAGGAGCAGGTCATTGCGGACTTCTTGGATGAGCATGTTTATGATTGTGAGAATGTGATTGATGCTGTGGATGTTTCCTTGTCTGATGAGCCAAGTGATATGGATCTTATGCATGAAGATGAAACCTGGATGGGCATAGACAAGAATGTTATGGATGATTGCTTTGATGTGACTTTGGACAGGAAAGATGATGCTCCCTTGTATGCTTTGGTTAGAGGATGGTGTTCACAAGTGGTCTTGAATTTGATGATGAGTGCTGCGATACAACAGGTTAGACAGATGAGTCTATGCATTGTGGGTTATCACTTATGTGATGCTTTGAAGCAGGAATCGACTAAAGTTTTGGACAAAGAGGACAGGATGTGTGATGAGGATGTTACAAAGGGGTTTTTAGCTGCTATGGGTGAGAATGGTGTGGTGATAAAGGAGAAGCTTTCAATGAAAAAGATGGATATATGGTCAAAACAGGTACTCTTGGATGTTAAAGTTGAATGGTGGTCCATGCATTTTGGACATGGTTTGCATGCAGATGTTGAGGGTGCTTATCTTCTCAAGTGGTGGCAGTGTATTGATCAGTCCTTGTTATTTCAAGAGCCTTTATGCTGGCATGGTAAATTTAAAAGGATGCTCTTTGACCCAGGTGGGTGGATGTGGTATGCTATGATGTTAAGTTGGGTGATACAACTTTGGCCGTTTGATCCAGGAATATGAATGCAAGTTCTTGTTTTCTGCTAAGCATGAATGCTCTAGCAGGCTGGGGGGTTGGCAAAGTATGTCAGGCAAAAATCTGAAAGGTGTTACCATATTATAGTAGTGATGTGTGTGAACACACTTAGGACCGCCGGGGCACTTTTTCCCTCACTAGGAGGTTTTTTCCCCCGTGCATTGTATATACGCCCATTATCTTCTAGGGCTTGTTATCTTTCATTTTTGGCACTCATAATACACTACTGTGTTGTGCTCAAGCTTCCTCATCTTCTTGAAGTTGTGTGTGCATTCCTGCAACCCTAATTCCAACAATTGGTATCAGAGCAGGCTTCCTCCTCCCGGGCAGCATCACCGGCACCTGCCGCTTCATCTCCTCCGATTGCGACGAGGTTTCACGAGCGTCTGCAGGTTAGTATATGCCGTGGGTAAGCCCGTAGGGCTTGTTCGTTTCAGAATTTTGATCTGAAGTCATTTCGCCCTCCGTTTTTGCATTCCAAGTACTGCGCAGGCAAAATCGTCCTACTGTGCAGATTTTCTGTC
This sequence comes from Cibotium barometz, assembly GCF_041138505.1. Lineage (NCBI taxonomy): Eukaryota > Viridiplantae > Streptophyta > Polypodiopsida > Cyatheales > Cibotiaceae > Cibotium > Cibotium barometz. The sequence continues at coordinate 26,926,326 of NC_141058.1, forward strand.
AAGATTAAAATCTGCAGGACAGGTGCCCATTCGTCTGTTTTGGGCTGTGCTACATAGCACAGGTCGATTTTATACAGGTTTACCTCTTACAGACAGCATTTACATCTAGTAGTACAGTCATTGGCCATGGCTGACAACAATGATGTATTCCGCATGTTGGCTGCTGAGGATAAGTTGGATGGCACCAACTATCCATTGTGGGCATATATGATGCGACATGTATTGGTAGCAAAGGGGTTATGGAACATTGTGCAGGGTATTGATGCACGTCCTATTGTGGCTGGGAATGCTGCAAACACATCAGAAACAGGTACTGTTGATGATGGTGCAGGCACAAGTGCTGTAGCAGCTGTTCGAGAACCACCACTTTCAGCAGAGCAGATTCGTTGGGATGGTAGAGATGCGCAGGCTCATGCCTTGATTGCGCTGTCTGTCAAACGTACCATTATCCCACATATTCGCTCCTGCAGGACTTCTAAGGATGCTTGGGATGTACTTGCCACATTGTATCAGGCAAGAAATGAGGCTCGTGTTGCTTACCTCCGAAAACAGTTGGAGAGTGAGCATATGAACGAAGGTGATTCTATGGATAGCTTTTTGACAAAGATCAAGGATTTCAAAGAGCAGCTCATTTCTGCAGATGAAATCCTGTCAGACAGTTCACTTGTGCAGACTGTTTTGAATGGTCTACCAGATTCTTATCAGGGTTTTGCTTCCACTCTTCGCTTGATGATGAAAGGCAATCCCAATGCCTTATCATTTGAGGAGTTAGTTTCTGTTTTGCTGCAAGAAGACCAGTCAAGGCAAAACAGGAATATTATGCGTGTCGCAGATCAAGCTTTCGTTGCTAGTCAGAGAAGCGGGAAAGGTAAAGCTGGCTTTTCTTCTAGTAAGCAGAAATCTGCAAATGCTGCGCAACCAAAGAAGGAAGACAAAGATGAGAAGAAGGGTGACAAACAGAAGACATTTTGCAAGTACTGTAAGGGAAATGATCATGTCATCAAAGCGTGTCCTAAGCTGGCTGCGAAAGAGGCTAAGAAGAAAGAGGCTGGTATGGCTGTTGCAGATGCCTCTCCTTCTAACAATGAATCTGCTAATGTTGTTCAAGATACAGAATGGGCATTCAATGCGCAGTGCAGTTATGACCCATCTTTGCATGACACATGTATGTCTGCAGTAGATTCAGATGTATGGTACTTTGACAGTGGTGCCACTAAGCATATCACCTCGCAGCGCAGTTTATTCACTTTCCTTGAGTCTGCTCCCACAGGGAATACTGTCACTTGTGCCAATAACTCCTCTTATCCCGTTAAAGGAGTTGGACAGATTGTGCTGAATGTTGCAAATTGCAACACCTTTACACTTTTTGATGCATTGTATGTGCCAGGGATCAAAAAGAATCTGCTGTCAGTCTCCGCATTTGCCAAAACAGGTTTGGTTGTAAAATTTGTGGATGACAGATGTACTGTTCATGATCTCTCTTGTGGTGACATCATTGTAGCATCTGGTTCACTATGTCGAGGGCTGTATAAGCTCAATATGGATGGCAAATGTGTAGAGGATTCAGCATGTGCTATTATGGATACGCAGGCTATTTCAAATGCAAAACTGTGGCATGCACGTTTTGGTCATCTGAATTTTGCAAGTTTGCTGCGCCTGCAGAAATCTGAAATGGTGTCTTCTTTGCCTAAGCTTGAGGCACCTGTCAAGCATGTTTGTGAGGGCTGCATATTGGGTAAAATGCAGCGTGCTTCCTTTCCCAAAGATGGATCAGTGAGAGCTGAACGCAGATTGCAGCTTGTTCACAGTGATGTTTGTGGTCCCATGCAAACTCCATCATTTGGAAACTACCTTTACTTCGTGACTTTCATTGATGATTTTACCAGGCATGCATGGGTATATCCTTTGAAGGCAAAGTCCGAAGTGTTTTTGTGCTTCAAACAGTTTTTGGTTATGGCTGAAAATGTGTCAGAAAGTAAGATGGGCACCCTCCGTTCAGATCGAGGGGGGGAGTATATGTCTTCAGAATTTAATGCATTTCTGGCTGAGCGTGGGATAAAACACCAATGTACAGTGCCGTATACACCACAGCAAAATGGTGTGGCTGGGAGAAAAAACAGGTCTCTCATGGAAATGGCAAGATGTATGGTTAAGAGTCAAAGTCTACCACATGGTTTTTGGCTTGAGGCTGTCATGTGTGCCACTTATGTACTAAACAGGTGTCCCACCAAAGCATTACAGGTTGTCACTCCATATGAGGCTTGGCATAGCCGCAAGCCATCTGTTGGCCATTTACGTGTTTTTGGTTGCCTGGCATATGCATTAGTGCCTGTGCAACATCGCAGAAAATTGGATGACAAAGCTGTCAAATGTATTTTTGTTGGATATAGTGCTGAGAGCAAAGGCTATCGTTTGTATCATCCACAGACAAAGCGCATTTTGGTTAGCCGTGATGTTGTATTTGTGGAAGATGCAGTTCAGCCCTTGGTTTCATGTACTAAGGAGACAGATATCAGCTCACGTGATGTCTATGATACATTGTTGCCTCTTTTCAGTGGTGCACAGTCAAGTGCAATACCTCATGAGGCAGTTTTTCAGCCTATGCAGGTTTTAAATGATGGCACAGATCAGCCTATATCTGATGCAGATGTGCATGATGCACTTGAGGATGAGAGACAAGAGATTGAGGGCTGTAGGAACATGCCTAGATGGCTGGTGCAGACTTTGCGTGACAGCAAGTTGGATGCCCCTTTGTCTAGTCGCACTCGTTCTGGCTCTCATGGTGCCTCTTATGCGTCAGATTGTTATGCATTGGCTGTTTCTAGTATGTGCGATGAAAGTGAGCCTGTTTCATTTGATGAGGCACAAAGTTCAGAAAATTGGATGGCTGCTATGCAAGCAGAATACGATGCTATTATGAAGAATAGTACATGGTCTTTATGTGACTTGCCCCCTGGCAAGAAGGCCATTGGCACTAAGTGGGTATACAAATTGAAGCGTAAGCCTGATGGCACAGTGGATCGCCATAAGGCTAGGCTTGTTGCAAAAGGTTATGCTCAAGAGAAGGGCATTGATTTTGATGAGACTTTTGCTCCCACATGTCGTATGACCACTGTTCGTAGCATCTGTGCATTAGCAGCTCATAATGGTTGGAATGTACATCAGCTGGACATAAAGACTGCGTTCTTAAATGGAGATTTGCATGAGGAGGTGTATGTATCGCAGCCTCGTGGTTTTGTTCAAAGAGGGCAGGAAAACAAAGTGTGCAGGTTAAAAAAGGCTTTATATGGTTTAAAGCAAGCTCCACGAGCTTGGTATGAAAAAATACATGCATATTTGACTGCACATGGGTTTCAGAATAGTCCAACAGAAAGCACTTTGTATGTTAAACGTGTGGATGGTGTACATCTAATCATTGCTCTCTATGTCGATGACATGCTGCTCACAGGACCAAATGAGAGTCATATTACTGATTTTAAGGCTGATTTGAATGCCTCTTTTGAGATGTCAGATTTGGGGCATTTGCATCATTATTTGGGGATACAATTTAAGCAGTGTGATGGAGGTATTGCTTTGTGTCAGACAAAGTATATTGAAACATTGTTGCGGAGATTTGGCCTTGAAGATTGCAAGCCTATTGCTACTCCAATGGAGACAGGTTTGAAGTTGAGTCTTCATGATGCTGGAGATCACTTTGATGTCACACTCTATCAGACAGCTGTTGGTTGCCTCATTTATGTATGCATTACGAGGCCAGACATTCAGTTTGCAGTCTCACAGGTGAGCAGATTTATGCATAGCCCAGGCATTAAGCATTGGCAGGCAGTGAAGCGTATCTTTCGCTATTTGAGTGGTACTCGGCATCTTGGGTTGTTTTATCCCAAGGGGGGATCATTGCCGCCAGATTTACATGTTTTTTCAGATTCTGACTGGGCTGGTTGTTATGACACACGCGTGTCCACGAGTGGTTTTTACTTCATGCTTGGAAGCTCATGCATATGGGTGGTTGCAAGATCAGGGTGCCCAGTTTTGTCCACTCAGGCACCCTGTAAACAGTAAAAAAACGGGCATTTGAGTGGCTAATCTCTCCTAGTAAATGAAGGAATTTCGTTTCAAGTTCTTTTGTTGGAACATCATATTCAAAGTTGGAAATATAGTTGCATAATTTGATTAAGCATTAGATAGTCAAAAGTCCTCATTTTCTTAGGTACAAAGTCAATGTATACACCCTGTCCCAAATTTGAACTGATTCCATAAAATGCTAATATCTTTTACATATAAACTCATATGAGATTCCCACTTTGTACCTTAGATCTTCACATAATATGGAGCTTAACTTGATTTTTTGAGAAAATTTTAAGATATTTGTCTATTTTCTTTAAATATTTCAAGGTATTTAAAGTGTTATAATATACGCCACTTTTTGTACCCACAATAGCTACCACTTAAAATCCTCAAGCTTGTAGATCAAAAGGGTGGGTAGATACTAAGACATTAGTAGAATGTGGTGGTTAGTAAAAATTGCAAATCCAATGGTTAGATTTTTAATGATCTCTTTTTCAAAATTCTTCTAGACTATCAGAAGGCATGCAAATATTAATAATCTAATTAGTAAAATTACATTTTTGATGTGAATCATGTAAAACCTATAGGGACTAGTGTACTTGTAATGGTGCATCCATGGAAAAATAAATTGGATCACTCTAAGTATGGAAAGATCATATGTTTATCATTTCATCATATTTTTGATTAATTTTGATTAATTAGACTAATTTATATTAATTTAAGTTATATTGGGTTAATTTAAGGGCAATCGTATTTTCTATTATTTGCTTGATCTCATTTTAGGTACCTTGCTCCCCAAAAATTGCTCTCCAAGCATTGTCCCAGTCCAGCATAAACTGGATAAAACTGGACACCCTGATCTTGCAACCACCCATATCATGGTTGAGCAAGAAGCAGCCTACTGTGGCCACTTCTAGTTGTGAAGCTGAGTACAGGGCAGCTTTCACAGCTACGGTTGAGTGTGTGTGGCTCAGACGCCTTATGGCTGATTTGGGTGTTGGGCAGCCATCTGCCACCACCATCTTCACTGACAGTCAGAGCGCATTGGCAGTTGCGCGGAACCCAGTGTTCCATGCTCGTACGAAGCACATTGAGGTGCACTACCATTATGTCAGGGAGAGACTCTCTGCAGGAGAGATCAGTTTGGCTTATGTGCCAACACAGGATAACCTTGCAGACCTTTTCACAAAGGCTCTGCCTCGTGAGAAGTTCGAAGCTTTTCGCAAAGCTTTGGGCTTACTCCCTTTTGTGGATTCGTCCACATAGCTAGACACTTCCCTATACATGAGTGCTAGCTCTTGTTCACCGCATCACTCCAGGGGGGATTTGTTACCATATTATAGTAGTGATGTGTGTGAACACACTTAGGACCGCCGGGGCACTTTTTCCCTCACTAGGAGGTTTTTTCCCCCGTGCATTGTATATACGCCCATTATCTTCTAGGGCTTGTTATCTTTCATTTTTGGCACTCATAATACACTACTGTGTTGTGCTCAAGCTTCCTCATCTTCTTGAAGTTGTGTGTGCATTCCTGCAACCCTAATTCCAACAAAAGGTGTTTTGGGTCTGTGTACATATGGGATGCGTGGTTTGCGAATAAACTTTGCCCTGAATGCCCTAGCAGATGTACAGAGTGGGTGGTTTTGCAGTGAGCTGGTATACGCACGTTATTTTTTTTTTGGGAGCAGGTGCTTGAGTTTGGAAGTTTTTTATTGCAGCAGTATGGTGTGTGGGTGATTGCTAAATGCAGGGCACCGACCGATTCAAAAGAGAGGCCGCCTTTGGAGCATGGGAAATTGGTTGTATTTTGGTAAGTGATGATGTAGTTGAAGACGTATGGGCAGATATTGTGGGCAGATATTGCATAATGAAGGAAAAGTCGTGGGCACGGAGTGATGACCTGAAGCATAAGGAAAGGAGGAGCCTTTTTAGCATTGGTGGCCATTATTGAGGCTTTAGACCAAATAAAAAATATATAATATCAATGTGGCCAACTTAGAATAGCTACGTGGAGGCTTTATACGCTGCCAACTTGACCATCTAGAAGGTTGGCGAGCGTGGAGCAAATGGAAAGGGTGGGGTTCCGCCTTGCAGGATAAAGGAAGTCGGGGTGAAATAGAAGAGTCGTCGCTCTCTGGTGATACTGCAGAGGCTGGCGAAGAGAGAGGACCAGCTGAAGGCGGCTCTGGTGGTCGCGCTGGAGTGATAGCGCAGAAGAGAGGTTGGCGACGGCTGGACGTCGGGCTACTGGGGCGGCTCTAGTGTTTCTAAAGAGGACAGTAGAGGGTAGCTGGTGTGGGCGCCCTCTGAAGAGAAAAGACGGGGGTGTGACTGAGGAAGGGTCACGCTAGAGCGCAGTGCAGAGATGGAGGCCAGGCAAGAGGAAGGTTGCCGCCGTGCAGGTGCAGCGGTGGTGGCTGGCGGGTGATCTACGAGGGCTGGTGTGGGCTGCGTGGGAGCCGCCTGTGTGAAGCGAGGCGAAGGGAGCTGAAGCGTTGGATAACAGAGCCAGAGAGGCTAACGAGCAAGGAAAGCTGCAGAGGCTCTGTGGTTGGCGAAGCTGCTGGTGACACACATAGAAGTGATGGGCTACAGAGAGAGTTGAGGGTTAGCTGGTGGGGTGCCCTCTGAAGAGAGAAGTGGCCGGGTTCTTTCTAGTGTGGTTGGCATAGCACGCAGGTGAGAGGTTCGCGGTGATTAAGGATGTGGTGTATCCTCGGCAGGACAGGTCGTCAGAGTGTTGATGTGTTTGTGGTTGCAAAGGCTTGGTCGTCAGATGCAAGGTCGTAATTCCTGAGGTGGTGTGACTGTGGTGGAATTCCCTTGGCAGTAAATCCAGGCCTGAGTGTTTGTAAGTTGTGTGAGTAAGGCTTCTGTGTCGGGAGAAGCTTGTATGAAGTGTTTTCTGGCTGGGTGTTTGCTTTGTCTATGGTGCCCCTGTTTTGTGCTATCTTTCTGGCGTGGTGTGGTGAACCGTGAAAAGTGTTCCAGCCGGTGGCTGGTGGTGCCCCCATTCGTGTGTTTTATCCAAGGTTTGGGAGGTGAAGGGCTATAGAGGCATGGTCTTTTTTTCTTGTTTTCACCTCACACCGCCTCCCTTGCTTTTTCCACGTGGATTAGCAGCACTTGCTATGCTCACCTTGGGGACCAAATCTACCCCAGGTTTTGTAAAATTGTAGACCTTGAGGTTGCCATTACCACCGTGGACCCAAACTCCACCTTGTTAGCTACATTTTACGATGTAATCAACAACTTTACCTACTCTATCCCAAACTCAAGCTTGAGTTGGATTACTTTGGAGTTCCTCTTCGGCATGAAGAGTGGATCCAATCACAAGAAGGCAATGAATAGAGCTCTAGCTCATGTCGAACAACATCTCTGCACTACCACTATCTCGACCTCATATGAAGAGCATATCCCACTCGATCTCATTGAGCACGATATTGCTTTTGCTATTTATATCTTGAAATATGATGTTGAAGAGCCTGAGGATGATGACATCCATGTTCTCCCACACTTGTGGAATACATAGACAGAGAGCTATAGGAGACTACTCTAGACCTTGTCATTGAGGTTGAAGAGAGCTCTAGCATGGTGCTTGCATCCATCCAGCCTCACAAAACCCAAAGTCACGAACCACCACTAGATTTATTGAGTGGCATCACCATTGAAGGGGCGGAGTCTCATGTAGGATGTGTTTAGAGAGCTTGGAGAGTTGAGGGAGGAGGAACTCTATAGTATAGTTGTGTGAGATACCACTGATGAGTTCTTGGACTTTGATTTCCAAGAAGCCCTGCCACAGTGCAATGAGGTAGGGCGATATGATGAAAGTAGTGTAGATCATATCTCTGCTATCATCACCGTTCTCAGAAGTAGATTGAGGATGAAAATCCTCAATATGAGATTTCAGATGAAGAGTTTGAGCGCTTGTAGCAGGAACTTTACGAACCTCGACCATAGCATGTGACACTTGTCTCGTCGAGTTGAATGATGTAGACCCACTCTAGGAGAAGATCTAGAGGCACCCTTCCAGAAGGTGCTCAATGAAGCAAAGAAGGTAACTTCCTTTGACCAAATGCTCCCCAAATTCAATATATAGGGCCTCTATTGAAAAGATGCAGGGGAGAAGAGAACTTGAACTCTTGCAAGCACACACACACTCACACAAACCCTAGAAGAGAGCACGTAAGGTGAGAGGCTGAAAATTTTTCTTCTCCTTCACATAACAAAAGAGGTCTACTAAGAAGATAAAGTGACTAAAATACATAATAGAGTATATACAAGTGGTCCATAATGTGAACACGCTAAGAGGAGTGGGTAGATGTGGACTAGTAAGTCTCTAGTCAAAGCTGTCGAATCTTTGGTAAAGATATGTCGGTACGAGCTACTAAACTTGCTAGTGATATAAATGTCAAACAGTCATGCAGGCACCTCGTGAGTGTCAGCTCATGTTGAGCTTGACATCTCAACACTCCTCCTCAAGCTCAACTCCAGCTCATGAACTCCAAGCATATCTCGAAAGTTGTGGAGCTTCTCAGCTCCTAAGGCCTTTGTGAATATGTCAGCGACATGATCCTGTGTGCTGATGTAGGCCAAGTCGATGTCGCATGTTGCTGCCAAGACTCTCTCCCTGATGAAGTGGTAATGTACCTCAATGTGTTTCGTCCCCGCAGATGGAAAACTGGGTTCTTGGCCAACTCTATACTACTAAGATTATCACAATCTATGTTGAATTTGGAGCAATGTGATGAGCTATGTTGGATCAAATGCAAGAATCAACATGATGTTGAAAAACTGGGTTCTTGGCCAACTCTATACTACTAAGATTGTCACAATCTATACTACTAAGATTGTCACAATCTATAGTTGAATTTGGAGCAATGTGATGAGCTATGTTGGATCAAATGCAAGAATCAACATGATTAGTAAGTAATTAGAAAGTGATTAAGGTAAGATTAGTGCACCATTAATCTAATAGTATAATAAAGGCATGGATACTAAAAAACCAGCAAATTATCATTAGGCCAATGCCTCAATTTATAGCTTTTACATCCACAAGGTGCCAAGCACCCATTCCCATTGATTTCTCCTTGATTTATGCCACCTCCCCTACATCTGGGAGACACCTTTTCCTAAAATCTTTCCACACGCCTATATTCACTCATGCTAACCTTGATTCTCTCATCCAGTAGATTCTTCTCACCTTTTCAGTGCTACCCACTCAATTATGGACTCCCTTTTACAATCTCTATCTTAGAGCTAGTTCCCACACACACCCCATTCACTTGCATATTTCAACACCTCCCCTCAAGTGAATACTTCTTAGCACACCTGGACCCTATACCAAGTTTCCCTCTTACTTTGGTAGCCCACGACCAGTGCCTCAAGTCCCTAACTCATAGTCCTTGGCACTCTCTCTCTATGTGTCCAAGGCTACTACTACAAGTGCCCATAACATTGACTAAAGTGCTCACACATACATCTACCACATGGCCTACATCATCGGTGGCTCCTCAGAGGTGGTTTTACTCTATTGGGGTAGGTTACATTGGGTTATGGGGTTTCTCTCTTCCTCTCTCAGAGAAGATATTCTGACTCCTCTGCCTTAGGAGTCTCATGAAGTTTGCCGATGCCGATCCTTCTTCATTTGGTTTGCTATAGAAGTCTCTAACCATGTGTCCTAGCTTCCCATAGTTGTGGCAAGTGAAGATCCTTGCTCCTCCCCTGCCTCTTCCTGGTCCTCATCCTCGTGTGAGGCCTCCATGGGTGTAGAATGCTTTCTCCTCTCCAGTTGTTGGGTCCAATCCTTTCTTCTCTTTGACCTTGTTCTCTTTCTCTAGTAGGGCTCCTTCTATCTCATGAAACTTCAAATTTGGTACATTCTTTAAGGTTTCCACAATGTTCTCATACTCTTCCTTGTCCACACTCTTTAGAAGAACTGCTAGTGCCTCGTCATCTTCTACTTTCTTCCCAATGGCTGCAAGTTGTTGTTTGATGATTTTGTATTTGTTCAAGTGTATGGTTAGAGGTTCACTTTACTTCATGTCAAGTTTGTAGAATTGCACTAGCAGATTTATCTTTAAATTCTTTGCTTGAGTGCCAAATAATTTGTTAAGTTCATTCCATGCATCTTTAGCTTATTGTATCCCGGTAATGTGGTGAATGATTTCATCATTTAAGCTAAGTGCAATGAGTCCTAATGCTTTCTCATTTCTCCTCTTCCACTCATTCTCCCCATTCTCCTCTAGACATTCATCTCTTCCTCAACTAGCCCCCATAGATTCTTCCTCATGAGCAAATACATGGTTTTTGTTTGCCATGTATGGAATTGCTCCCCGTTGAATTTAGCTACTTCTTGTGCAATGCTCATGAGATGATGTGAAGGGGGTCTTATCCCTTGATCTATTTCAAGATTCAAGGATAGTGTCTACCCTTTTACAACTCCAATTTGGTGTTTCATGATGATTACAACAAGTGTACAAGCATAAATACACCAAAACTTGCATAAAGCCAAGGACTATCTGTTTGGCCACCACCTTGGCCACATCCACGACCTCTACCTTGTCCTCTATCTGCACTTGTGTAGATAGAGGTCGTGGATGTGGCCACCACCTTGGCCACATCCACGACCTCTACCTTGTCCTCTATCTGCACTTGTGTAGAAGGGGTGTGCTGCTCTGAACTATTTCTATTTTGTGACGACTGTTGATCTTCACCCAAGTTCTTCTCTTCAATAATTAGCATTGACACCAAATCTGTGAAGTTGGGAATGTTCTCCCGAGTCTGAATAGACATCTTGAATGCCTTGTATTATGGCCCGAGACCACGCAGATACACTTCCACCTTATCATCATCATATCAATAGAAACACCAATTGATGCAAGGGATTCTACAATGCCCTTGATCTTCAAAGCATAATCATTCACAGACATATTCTTCTTCTCCATAGTATGAAGCTCATTCTTTAACTGGATCTTTCGTGCCTTGGTGTTGGTTTCATATACAGTTTCTCCAAAGTGTCCCATGCCTCCTTAGGTGACTTGCTATCCTGTATATACTCAATCATAGTGTCTTGTATGCTGATAGAAAGCCAATACATGACTTTCCTTGCTCCTTGATTCCAATCCTTGAACTCTTTTATATCTGCAGAGTGGTTGGATTAATCTCCGGTATCTCCGGTGCCTCCTCATGTTCACCTTTCAATGTAGTCCAAGTAACCTTTTCCCATCAGGAAATTTGTTAATCTAAACCTCTAAGCATGGAAGTTGTTCTTAATTAAGCTTCTCTAACAATCTGGTTTATTCCATCATTTGACATCTTTTCTTTAACACAAATTTACCAACAACAGCACTCTTGTGACTTTGATGGGCATGGGATCACATGCATGGATTTTACATGCCATAGAGGCTCCATATATCAAATTTGGGGCCATTCTATAAAAACAATCTACCTCTCCCATGCATTACATGATCGATGCTGACATTAATTTTTATTGACGAGAAGGAAATTGTGTATCCTGATGAATTTGCATCGAGGTAGAGTAGAAGGTTTGGGGGCCAAGGAAGGGTTCATGACTCTGTGCTAAAGGAGTACATTGGTAATCTTGCCAATGATGTGATAGTCTTCCACAAGAGTTGCTCTTTAAGGTATGCAGAGAACTTTTTGAAGCTTAAAGCACTTACAAAGGGTGCTTCATTCAACCTTATTCTGACTAATTCAAGTTTGGAAAAAGTTTTTCTACTTCAAAGCTCAAAGTTTGGGGCCCCTTACATTCAGCGGTGGCCCATGGCATTGTTACAGGGGTATAGGATCCCACCGTCATCAAGGTAGAGATTAAAGGGTTCCATGTTTTGATTCCAGCCATTAAGGCAGCCTGAGAGTCTAGAGAGCCTAGTAGTAAGAAGCCTAGAATATAGCTCGTGGGGGTCACTCATAAATATGTAAGCATCGCACGTGGGTTCAATAGAAGGGGTTTTTTAAATCCTTTTTTTACACATTTTTCAGATATAGAAGAGTACCATTTAAAGAGGGTATTTACAGATTGAATAGAAAAAGGGTTTGTTTTATTCATGAAAAAATTTACGGATAAGGGCTTTTTAAATTAGGCCTTGAATGCATGTGATATAGAGAGTTTGCATATAATGAACCCCTTGCGGGATATAGCCATGATGACTATGTTTTGATGAGTATGTAATTTTTATGCTATGAATGGAATTTTGGGTTGTGGAGTTTTTTGTTTAATGCATGTCTTGTAATGCATTTTATTAGTCGACTCAAGAAAATAAATTCAAATTACACACGTAACTTAAATGAAAATTGTAGCCATTTGAAGACATAAATAAATCAACAAATTATATAAACTCAAATTAAAAGAGACTTATTTACAACACATGATAAGAACACACATTTAGGAATTTTGGCACTTATTCAAGTGCCATTTTTAAAGGTCCTTACTAAATCTTGTACTATTTGAGGGCAAAAATGAATGTAAAGATAATATTTTAGTGGATGAAGTGGACACATTTTCTCTGCATGGTAATTGTAACTATATACTTTTTTTGTTATTTATTTATTTTCCCCTACAAGGTTGAACCTAAAGAAATTATTTCATGATCAAACTCAAGTGTGAGTCTCTAATATATAGAGCTACAATGTACGATGATGATTACTTTTATGCACAAACTTAAGTTTGAGGCTCAACGTGAATTAATGAACTTTTTGTCAATTAAAATTTTTTAAAGAATTAATCAAAGTCATCTCTTGATTAAAAAATAAAATTATTATTTTTAATAAAATAATTAATTTTTTAATTAATTAAAATAATATTTATATAAATATATTAAATCTACCACGTATTAAATATTTATTTTCAAGGACATGTTATAGAGATATGTCATTTATGCATATAAAAAAATGCTCAAAGTTCTTGCAATATTAGCAGAACCATCTATCATAGTATGCACATCAAAGCATAAGCTTCTAATTAAACCAACATGAGAGCAACTTTCCTTGATTTGGTTTAAAAGTCTAATATTTATCAACACATCCTAAATTAAAATCACTTAAATAAATTTTTTTGATAAGCATCTCATGACTTATGTGGTGTTGATAAACACCATTATAATAACTCCAAATCTTTGACAAGGAAAAATCAAATCATTTGATATTATTACATGGTTTAATTAAAGTCATACTTAGAATTAAACTCATCTTGACAAACTGATTGTCTTCCAACATGCAATGAGCATGCAATATGTTCCCATTTTTTACATTAGTAACATATGGGTAAGAGTATAGCAACCATGACACATGTGACAAGAGTCTGAGATACATATTGCTCAAGATCCATAGCTTTTATTAAAAACCTATGGATATGAGGAGGGCCACTTTTATTAAAAAGGATATGAGGAGGGCCACAAATACTCACACATGTACATTTTGATGTACTTACAAACACGATAAATCGAAAGTATCTCAGATCATGTGATGTTAAGTATTAATGTGTAAACTTCCAGAAACTAGATACTTTGCACTCTCATGATGCATGAGTTCCAATATTATTACTTATGCAATCAGTTTAACTACATCATATATACTATAATTCTAGGAGAATTAATGTATTAAAATTTAAATCACAAGCTTAAATTAACATTATACAAGCATTGAATACATAGTTTAGAGAAAAATAAGCATTACAATTAGTAAAAGGAGCAAAGTTGAAATGATATTGAACTACAATATAGAGAACAGCAATGTATTTAATTAAAATTATAGTCCATAAACAATTCATCACCTACATAAATCACTTCTATAGTTTCAAAACATATATGGCCATATGTATTTGACATTATTTACAATGGTACTTGTTTTAGACCAAGGAGATAACTTTGGGGAAAGAGTGTAGAAAACATTTGCTATTGATATATCCTACCACGTTGCCATAATCAATAATCTACATTGTCATTGATATATCCTGCCACATTGCCATCTCATACATCATTAATAATCTATACCATATCTTTGGTTACATGAGACCTTTGGATCCTCTTAGGAATTGAGTACTTTTTAAGCCATGATGAAATTCTACACAATTGTTTCCAATCTTTGTTATGACTACTTGCTATATCTATAATGTCGAATTGTAGTATTTCTTCAAATATGATTGTGCACAAACAATCCTTGGCCAACGCTAGGAATGGTTGAGGTCTTCACTTTTATATCAAGAAAATGATCAATTGGGATAGGAAACTTTGGTGTACAAAGAGGATTTCCTTCCATTATATATCTGCTCAAGCACGCTTCAAGAAACTTTGGTGGACGAAGAGGATTGCCTTCCATTATGTATCTACTCAAGCAGACTTCAAGAAACAGCTTCTACTTCTCTTTTTCTGTAACAAGAAAGAAAAAAGACATTGTTAGAATTGAAACAGTCAAGAAGGTAGTCCATGAAACCATTGCCAATATTGGTGATTAATAAATCTTGTCATTTGTACCTTCATAAAATTAGAAGAAACCATATGTTTTTTGGAGTTGCCTTAAGAACTCCTTAGCAACATGTGGCTTGATTGTGGTACCTTTGTATCCTAGTTGTTGAGCAAGTAGCATAGCTTCCATACCTTTCATCTTAGCTATGTACGGAGATTTTGACCTTAAAATGTTTATTTGTGAAGGACTAAGTTCAATGCTATAACTATGGATCTTTCTCCTGTTAGAGCTTACACCTTGTGACTCTCTGCTATCAACTTCATCATTCTCCTTTAGGGAACATGCAATAGGAAGGCTTCCCGTGTGTTAAACCTCATTATTGACCATTGTTTATTTTGATCCTTCCATTCATGCACCACTTCTTCCACCAAATGGTATAAATCATGACCCTGGCACACTGGCCATTCTCCATACCGATTAGAGTCTATCAAATTGCGCACATCAGTAGCCTCATCAAGCTGCTGCAAGTAAGGTAGCAACTTGTCCGTTAGAACATTGTCACCATTGTCAATGTTAAATGTAGGAGGAAAAATACAATTTGATGGTGGGCTAACGCAACCCTCGTATGGTGAGTCATCGATCAAAACTATTCTTTGTGCATCACATCCAAATACCTTTGCAATTTTAGCCAAAGGTTTGAACATGTCCTCGGCACCTGGATTATCTGGATGATATAATTTTCTCCTTCCATAGGTATAGCATCCCTCTTGGCTCCAAATCACAAAGAAAGGGAGTATTTCTCCTTCCATAGGTATAGCATCCCTCTTGGCTCCAAATCACAAAGAAAGGGAGTATTTCCCCTGCATGCTTTTGCAAAGCTTTCACCATACATATAACATTATGTTTCATTGCAGTTGACCAAATGCCTACATTGAACCTCCCCAACAAGGTCTTCAAAAATGTCATGCATCCTGGTCGAAGAACCATAAACATATTGCCACACGGCAAGGATATGTGTATTGGTAACTTGTACCAGCAACGCTTCAAGAGCAACCCATTCAAATCCAATATCACTGTTAACTTTGGCTTCTCCAAAGGTGCCAAAAAATTTGGATTATCATCAATGTTGCTTGCCATAGATTCGTCTAAATTTCTTGGTGGTACAGTTTTGATGAAGCTTGCTACTATGTCCATTTCTTTGCACTCTTGATTAAATTCTGTATAATTAAACATAAAGAATATTTTGTCAAATTCTATTTGTGTCTTATAATTCCTAGTACTTATAACTCTAGAACCATAACTTGTAGTAAAAGGTTAAGATTATATACAATCAAACATTGTTTTGTTAATTTTTATATATCTACTGCAATTCCTAGTACTTATGACTCTAGAGCGTTAACTTGCAAGTTAAGGCATTGGCCATTGATACTATGAGTCATGGCCTCAAAGTCACAACAATAATTTATATTTGTTTACTAAAATTCCTAGTATCTATGGTTCTAGGGCTTTAATTTGGCCCATAATTATAGCCTCAAGGCCACTCCTCCCTCAACTGTATACAGTCGAGGGAGGAGTGTGACTGTATACAATCAAGTGCCATGAGTATATGTGACTGTATACAGTCACATATACTCATGGCACTTGACTATTTCTATTAGTGTATAGTTTTATTTACGCATATTTATAAATAATCCAATACCTTTTGTTTTTGACATTGTAGAATCATCTTCTATGTCTCCTTGGATGTTTTTGTTTTGACAATTTCCAATTAGAAAGTCTTTATCTCCTTGAAGATCATAACTTGTTTTGTGTTCTTGCATGTCCTTGTCTTCACACTTTCCAAGCAATCTAGTAGATTTATTTACATTTAAATCCACTATATTGCTAGTTTGTAGAGTTTCTTTTGATTGATCTTGTTGCTGTGATCAGTATGGCATGGCAAGTGCAAATCATCTCCACCTATAAAAACACATGCGATTTTAACTTGAAAACCAAATTGAATATGTAATCTTGCTATATAAACATCTATTTTACTTAGTATATAACACCTATTTTGGTCTTTTGGTCATCTATTTTAGACAATGGTCACATAGTTTATTGTAAATCACCTTCACTATCTTTGAGAGTCCCCATCTTTTGTTCTTGAGAGTTTCTGAGAACACAATCTTTTTGATCTATAAAATAAAATTGATTTCAATAATGTATACATACCAAAACACAAGGTGAAACCATCAATGAAAGCATTAAACCATTACCATTAAGAAATAATCAAATAAGACATCACATTTGATAATTATTTATGTGACAAGTAATGTAAGAAACATTGCTTTTTAAGCTCAAAATTATGCTTTATCCTATATTATGATTCTTAATATGTAGGGTGTCTCATTCAACTCAATTAAATTTTGAGCCTTTTTTTTTATATATTAACAAAATAGTTTATGTTCCACTAGAAACTTGATCTACATTATTCAACCCAAGAGATATACTCAAACTTAAGTTTAAGCCTCTCGATTACTTGATCTAAATTATTCAACTCAAGAGATATACTCAAACTTAAGTTTGAGCCCGATGTAAAACAAGAACAATTACGACATCTATAAAAAATAACCATGACCTTGATCTAAATTATTGAATCAAAGAGATATGCTCAAACATAAGTTTGAGCCTTATCCCATCATTGAAAAATAAGAATGATATGGCATCTCTAAAAAATAACCAATTAGTACAAGACCAAGTTATCACAAGGTTGTTTATAGAACATTTTCTAAAAAGAAAAAGATAATATTTATACATTCAATCTAATCAATTTCTTGTGCACGAATATAACAACTTTTGAAAAGTCAATGAACATTTTTAGGTTCAAAATGCACATTAATTGTCCTACACTTATTCAATATAGAGAATAGACACATTAAGGATGAGACATTAATTGTCCTACACTTATTCAATATAGAGAATAGACACATTAAGGATGAGACATAGAGATTAAGATTTTTTCATACACTTAATCAATAGACAATAGACACATTAATGAATGAGACACAAAGATTTTTTCATACATTAATCAAGACTTAACATTAATCAAGACTTAATATTTGTCATATATGCATAAAAAAGGAAAATATTAATCAAGACTTAATATTTCATACATTAATCAAGACTTAATATTTCATACATTAATCAAGACTTAATATTAATCAAGACTTAATATTTCATACATTAATCAAGACTTAATATTTCATACATTAATCAAGACTTAATATTTGTCATATATGCATAAAAAAGGAAAATATTGTTCAAAGTTAAAACCTCTAGCTTTACATGAAATAATCATGTTCATTTTAGGATCCACTTTGAAAAAAATGTCCCACTTTCATGGCGAGTTCTAATGGCCCTTTACCTTCTAGGATTGAAGGTGATTTTGTGGTCTTGTGTCAAGTTCTAAGTTCTAACCGCTCTTTACATTCCAAATATAAGAACACCATCCTGCATGAGTGTCCAATATATATTGTATAGCTGTAAAACGCTTATGGATCTAAAATAAGGATTTTTCAATACTTTGAGAAAAATGTCCCACTTTTGTGGGGCGAGTTCTAATGGCCCTTTGTCTTTTCGGATTGAAGGACCGCTCTTTACAATATTGGATGCATAGGAGTATTTTTAATGGTCCTAGGACCATTCTTGCATGCACAAGAGCACCAAGAATGGTCATAGGGTCATTCTTGGATCTCTTGTACATGCAAGAATGGCCCCAAGACCATTCTTGCATGGTCAAGGCCATTGTTTCATGATAGAATGGCCTTGGGACCACTCTAAATGCTGTTGAGCATGCTAGAATGGCCCTAGAACAATGCTAAATTGGCCCTAAGACCATTATTGACCTACCTCAATAATGGTACTAGATCCTTACGAATGGTCTCAAGACCAATCTAGCATGACCCTAGGACCATTCTAGCATGCTCAACAACATTAAAAGTGGCCCAAAGGCCGTTCTAGCATGAAACAATGGCATTGGGCATGCAAGAATAGCCCTAGGACCAGTGTTGCATGCCCAAGGACATTGTTACATGCTATAATGGCCTTTGGAATGGCCCCAAGGCCATTCTTTTCATGCACAAGAGTAGCGAGATTGGCCCAAGGGCCATTCTTGCATGCTCAATAATGGTACTAGATCCTCAATAATGGCCTCTCGGCCCATCTAGCATGACTCTACTACCATTCTAGCATGCTCAAAATCATAATTACATAACAAAGCTCTAGCGTATGCAAGAATGGTCTTAGGGCCATTCTCAATGCTTGGTGCTTTTTGCACATGCAAGAATGGTCCTAGGGCCATTCTGAAAGCTTGGTGCTCTTGCACATGGGACCATTCTCAAATCCCTTGTACATCCAAGAATGGCCCTAAGGCCATTCTTAATGTTGTTCTACATTCAAGAATGACCCTTGTGCATCATTCATGGTGTTCATATGCATCCAAGAATGATCCTAGGACAGTGCAATCCCTTGATTAGAAGTCAAATGTACAGTGCAATCCCTTGATGTGCTTCCCCCCACAAGCATGAGTAAATTGATTTACAGTGCAACCATTTAAGGGCTGGGAACCCGTTACATCATAATAATTTGAAATTTACATCCACATATAAAGATAATATGTGGCTCTGGCAAGTTTAGGAAATTCCTGATGTGAGGTTAGTTGACGAGGCCGCACTCCTTGCCTTTGGCTTTTTTGCTCCTTCGACACACTATCTCCATCTTCGTGTTCCATGACTTGAACCAACACCGCAAACATCCACACTATTGCACCACATCTGGGACACAGCAACCATCCGATTTGCATTAATGTCGCACAAAAGGCCGCACACGACCGCATCATCAAAAAATCAGAGCACTGTTTGCGCCCTTCAAAATGAATGATGTGCGTCTTGCTGAAAATGTGTGGCTAGATTCTGAAGAACCGCAGTCCGCGCTCCCGTCAATGCTAGTGTCACAGCATCGCATAACGGCACCACCAACACCGTTACTGCAATTTGCAACAACCGCAAACCGCAGTCGGAACCCATGCAATCTACGGCGTCAAACTACTGCTTCGATTTTTGCTGCTCCGTGGCCATTACAGACTCGGCAACGCCCCACAATAGTGTTCTGCCTTGTTAATCCTGACATTTCGCTCATTGGACTTGCGGTCAAGCTCCGTGAAGAGATTCTTCACATGCAGGATCTAATCAACGGCTCCCTTTGAGAACAGATTCTCTATATTTTCGAGCTTTTGCATGCGATCTCCTGCCAGACTGCAGCTTGCTGGGTCATCCAAGATGTCTTGTTCTTGGTCATCCAAGATGTCTTGCTCTTGTGTGGTTAGATTCTGAAGAACCGCAGTCCGCTCCCGTCAATGCTAGTGTCACAGCATCGCATAACGGCACCACCAGCACCGTTACCGCAATTTGCAACAACCGCAAACCGCAGCCGGAACCCATGCAATCTGCGGTGTCAAACTGCTGCTCCGATTTTTGCTGCTCCGTGGCCACTCCAGACTCGGCAACGCCCCGCAATAGTGTTCCGCCTTGTTAATCCTGACATTTTGCTCGTTGGACTTGCGGTCAAGCTCTGTGAAGAGATTCTTCACATGCAGGATCTGATCAACGGCTCCCTTTGAGAACAGATTCTCTATATTTTCAAGCTTTTGCATGCGATCTCCCGCCAGACTGTGGCCTGTTGGGTCATCCAAGATGTCTTGTTCTTGTGCATCCCTCAGGTAAACCATGGAGTCGAGAACGCTTCGGAACAGAGATCCGCACACCCTTGCGGCCTCCCAGCTGGAATGCGAAGAAAACCACAGTATGCTCATGGCTTGCTGGGTGCCCATGTTCTCCGCCAGCCGTCTTCTCCAAGAGGGGAATTTAATTGATCGTGGTCGCCAAGTGTAGAGGGGCAAGAACCCTCTACGAGACTATGCTCACACACAGATATAAAGATGATATTACACAGAGATTGTAAGAGATAGCAAACACACGAGAGAGATGACAGTTATCCACACATCCCAAGACATAATTGTATTAAGAGAATGAGCGCTCGCTGATTAATACATGAGAGAGGGTATTCTTTTATAGCTATTGTGCACACCTATTCATATCCCAGAATAGCCACTCGTGCATGCCCCTTGAGATCTCCACTTATGCTAAGGTATGTTCCCACAATGTGGTTGCGGTATAACCTGCATACAAGGCTCAAACTTGAGTTTGAGCCTGTCTTACACTTGTGTGTGTCAAGGACATTTCTTTTCTTCTATTTAAACTATCTCTCTCATTCACACATGACCAAAGTGAGCAAGTTTGTGTGTGTCAAGGCCATGTATCTTGAGGCTCAAACTCAAGTTTGAGCCTCTCTTTGAGTTTGAGCCTCTACTTGTGTGTGTCAAGGACATTTCTTTTCTTCTATTTAAACTATCTCTCTCATTCACACATGACCAAAGTGAGCATGGTAAAAAATAAACTACTTAGCCACACACCACTTCTTTTCTTCTATTTCAAGATTTCTCTACTTGTGTGTGTCAAGGCCATGTGTCTTGAGGCTCAAACTCAAGTTTGAGCCTCTCTTTGAGTTTGAGCCTCTCTTCCAATGCTTGAGTTGATGGGAAGTCTTATGAGGCTCAAACTTGAGTTTGAGCCTGTCTTACACTTGTGTGTGTCAAGGACATTTCTTTTCTTCTATTTAAACTCTCTCTCTCATTCACACATAACCAAAGTGAGCAAGTTTGTGTGTGTCAAGGCCATGTGTCTTGAGGCTCAAACTCAAGTTTGAGCCTCTCTTTGAGTTTGAGCTTCTACTTGTGTGTGTCAAGGCCATTTCTTTTCTTCTATTTAAACTGTCTCTCTCATTCACACATGACCAAAGTGACCATTTCTTTTCTTCTATTTAAACTATCTCTCTCATTCACACATGACCAAAGTGAGCATGGTAAAAAATAAACTACTTAGCCACACACCACTTCTTTTCTTCTATTTCAAGATTTCTCTACTTGTGTGTGTCAAGGCCATGTGTCTTGAGGCTCGAACTCAAGTTTGAGCCTCTCTTTGAGTTTGAGCCTCTCTTCCAATGCTTGAGTTGATGGGAAGTCTTATGAGGCTCAAACTTGAGTTTGAGCCTGCTTACACTTGTGTGTGTCAAGAACATTTCTTTTCTTCTAACTATCTCTCTCATTCACACATGACCAAAGTGAGCGTGTTTGTGTGTGTCAAGGCCATGTGTCTTGAGGCTCAAACTCAAGTTTGAGCCTCTACTTGTGTGTGTCAAGGACATTTCTTTTCTTCTATTTAAACTATCTCTCTCATTCACACATAACCAAAGTGAGCATGGTAAAAAATAAAGTACTTAGCCACACACCACTTCTTTTCTTCTATTTCAAGATTTCTCTACTTGTGTGTGTCAAGGCCATGTGTCTTGAGGCTCAAACTCAAGTTTGAGCCTCTCTTTGAGTTTGAGCCTTTCTTCCAATGCTTGAGTTAATGGGAAGTCTTATGAGGATCAAACTTGAGTTTGAGCCTATCTTACACTTGTGTGTGTCAAGGCCATTTCTTTTCTTCTATTTAAACTATCTCTCTCATTCACACATGACCAAAGTGAGCAAGTTTGTGTGTGTCAAGGTCATGTGTCTTGAGGCTCAAACTCAAGTTTGAGCCTCTCTTTGAGTTTGATCCTCTACTTGTGTGTGTCAAGGCCATGTGTCTTGAGGCTCAAACTCAAGTTTGAGCCTCTCTTCCAATGCTTGAGTTGATGGGAAGTCTTATGAGGATCAAACTTGAGTTTGAGCCTGTCTTACACTTTTGTGTGTCAAGGACATTTCTTTTCTTCTATTTAAACTATCTCTCTCATTCACACATGACCAAAGTGAGCATGGTAAAAAATAAACTACTTAGCCACACACCACTTCTTTTCTTCTATTTCAAGAGAAATCTCTTACCTCCCAAACCGGTGCACCACAATCAAGCAAAGAGCTTTTGTTTCAATGGCTGAGAAGTTGATAAGCCCCTAACTTGCTTCATTTGCAACAAAAATCAGTGAGATAAGAGAAGAAACATAGTGCATGCATAAAGGTAAGCAATTTCTCATTCACTATGTATATTTTTTGTTATTATATGTATGTTAGATAATGAGATATAAAGAATAGAGAGACAGGACTGTGTGAGAGAGTGGATTTAGTTTTGCGAGATAAAGAATAGAGAGAGAGAGGACCGTGTGTGTGATAGAGTGCTTTTAGTTTTGAGAAGCATTACCTTAGCAAACCTTAGAAGAAAACCTTAGCAAACCCTAAACCTTAGCAAACCTTAGCACGTGTTCAAAGAGAGATGTGAGCTACAGGTGAGCTATAGTGCGGCTTCAAAGGTGGCTTCAAGGAGGCTTCAAGGTGAGCTTTAGTGGTGGCTTCAAGGCTTACAACCTCTTACAACTTCAGGGTGGCTTCCTCTAGCTACAAGGTCGGCAGCAAGGCTTCCTCTAGCTACAAGGTCGGCAGCAAGGCAGCGTAAGCAGCAAGGCCAACAGCGTAAGCAAGGCTGGCAGCATAAGCAATGGTGTAAGCAGCAATGGTGTAAGCAAGGCCGGCAGCGTAAGCAATGGTGTAAGCAAGGCCGGCGGCGTAAGCAATGGTGTAAGCAGCAAGGCCGGCAGCAAGGCAGCGTAAGCAATGGTGTAAGCACCAACGTAAGCAGCAAAGAAGCGTAAGCAACGGCACAAGCAACGGTAGCGTAAGCAACGGCACAAGCAATGGTGTAAGCAGCGTAAGCAACGGCACAAGCAACGGTAGTGTAAGCAACAGCAGCGTAAGAAGCGTAAGCAACGACAGCGTAAGCAAAGAAGCGTAAGCAAAAGGGCGAGGGCGACAGTACAAGGGTAAGGTGAATTTTTTGAAAAAATAAGGCCTCTCGTTTTCAGCATTCTGCATCTTTAATGCATTCAATACCTTTAATGCAATCAATTTCATATGAATTGAATTTTGAACCATATGAATTGACATATATATAATATACATAACCCATCATGTATATACATATAAAAAACACACTTATAACACTATAATGCACACGTACACACATATAACACTATAACACACACGCACACACATGCACATACACACGTACGTGCACACACATATAGGTGTTCATAAATATACGTACATACGCACATGAGTACATGCATAAACACACATATACACATAATTATAGTTATATATATTAATATATATAGGTATATATATATATATAGTTATAATTATAGTTATAGTTATAGTTATAGTTATAGTTATAGTTATATATATATATATTTATTTATTTATAGTTATAGTAATAGATATATATGCGAATATTTTTCAAAAAAAGGGCAAGTGAATTAATAAAAAAGGGAGAATCCGATACATAGACCACGTGTCAACACGTGCTTAGTGGTTTCCTAATGGCTTGGTACACCGTTTTGCATGCGAGCATGATGCCAGAAATACCTCTCTTTCCTTCGTGTCGCCGGGTGAGGGGGGTCTCTTCCATGGCTGGAGGCCTCTCTATTCTCTCTGCGCAGCAGTTTGGGAGGCTCTTCCTCCTGCCGCTTTCTTTCCTTCCTGTCGCCGGGTGTGGGGGGTCTCTTCCGTGGGCTGGAGGCCTCTCTATTCTCTCTGCACAGCAGTTTGGGAGGCTCTTCCTCCTGCTGGCAGGGGCTACTCGGATTTCTACACTCTGGCTTGTGAATATTAATATAGATTAAAATCATAGTTATTTAAAAAAGTAACATTTATATTATGGCTCAATCTCAGGTTTAAACCTCCTGAGATTGAGCCTCCATTTAAGAAAAATGAAAGTATATATTAAAATTATAAAAATAATATAACACACACACACACACATAGTTATAGTTATACATATTAATATATATAGGTATAGATATGTATATTAATATGAATATAGATATAGATATGTATATTAATATGAATCTAGATCTATATATATATATATATATATATATATATATATATATATATGAATGGTTGTCCATGGTGCTTTGGCTTAGTCTTAGGTTTGAGGCTCGATCTTAAGTTTAAGCATCCCTTCAAGAAACATGGAAGTCAAGGTTAGGGAGCATATGGTTGGTGATCCAACGAAGCCATAAAGTGTGAGTCCCAAGCTTGGGCTCAATCTTAGGTTTGAGGCTCAATCTCAAGTTTGAGTCCATGGTGCTTTGGCTGAGTCTTAGGTTTGAGGCTCGATCTCAAGTTTGAGCATCCCTAGGTTAGGGAGCATATGGTTGGTGATCCAACCAAGCCTTTTAGCTTTAGTCTCAAACTTGGTCTCTATCTTACATTTGAGCCTCAATCTTATGTTTGAGACTCGATCTCAGGGGGTGAACATCCCTTCAAGCAACATGAAAGTCAAGATTGAGGAGCATACATAACATTTAAGTCCCAGGCTTGGGCTCAATCTTAAGTTTGAGTCCCAGGATTGGGCTCAATCTTAAGGTTGAGTCCCAAGCTTGGGCTCAATCTTAGTCTTAAGTTTAAGCTTGGGCTCAATCTTAGTCTTAAGTTTAAGCCTCTCTTAATTGTGTATGTAATGTCTCTTAAGGCCCAATCTCATCTACAAGCCATGTCAATCTTAGGTTTGAGTCCCGGGCTTGGGCTCAATCTTAGTCTTGAGTTTCAGCCTCTCTTAATTGTGTGTGTAATGTCTCTTGAGGCCCAATCTCATGTGCAAGCTATGTCAATCTTAGGTTTGAGTCCCAGGCTTGGGCTCAATCTTAGGTTTGAGTCGCAAGCTTGGGTTCAATCTTAGGTTTGAGTCGCAGGCTTGGGCTCAATATTAAGTTTGAGTCCCAAGCTTGGACTCAATTTTAGTCTTGAGTTTGAGCCTCTCTTAATTGTGTGTGTAATGTCTCTTGAGAAGCATGTGTAACGTTTAAGTCCCAGGCTTGGGCTCAATCTTAAGTTTGAGTCCTAGGTTTGGGCTCAATCTTAAGGTTGAGTCCCAAGCTTGGGCTCAATCTTAGTCTTAAGTTTAAGCCTCTCTTAATTGTGGTTGTAGTGTCTCTTGAGGCCCAATCTCATCTGCAAGCCATGTCAATCTTAGGTTTGAGTCCTGGGCTTGGGCTCAATCTTAGTCTTGAGTTTCAGCCTCTCTTAATTGTGTGTGTAATGTCTCTTGAGGCCCAATCTCATGTGCAAGCTATGTCA
Organism: Cibotium barometz; assembly: GCF_041138505.1. Lineage (NCBI taxonomy): Eukaryota > Viridiplantae > Streptophyta > Polypodiopsida > Cyatheales > Cibotiaceae > Cibotium > Cibotium barometz. Next base: position 26,952,025 of record NC_141058.1, read on the forward strand.
ATCTTAGGTTTAAGTCCCGCACTTGGGCTCAATCTTAGTCTTGAGTTTCATCCTCTCTTAATTGTGTGTGTAATCTCTTGAGGCCCAATCTCATGTGCAAGCTATGTCAATCTTAGGTTTAAGTCCCAGGCTTGGGCTCAATCTTAGGTTTGAGTCCCAGGCTTGGGCTCAATCTTAGGTTTGAGTCGCAGGCTTGGGCTCAATATTAAGTTTGAGTCCCAAGCTTGGACTCAATTTTAGTCTTGAGATTGAGCCTCTCTTAATTGTGTGTGTAATGTCTCTTGTGGAGCATACGTAATGTTTAAGTCCCAGCCTTGGGCTCAATCTTAAGTTTGAGTCCCAGGTTTGGGCTCAATCTTAAGGTTGAGTCCCAAGCTTGAGCTCAATCTTAGTCTTAAGTTTAAGCCTCTCTTAATTGTGTATGTAGTGTCTCTTAAGGCCCAATCTCATCTGCAAGCCATGTCAAACTTAGGTTTGAGTCCCCGGCTTGGGCTCAATCTTAGTCTTGAGTTTCAGCCTCTCTTAATTGTGTGTGTAATGTCTCTTGAGGCCCAATCTCATGTGCAAGCTATGTCAATCTTAGGTTTAAGTCCCAGGCTTGGGCTCAATCTTAGGTTTGAGTCCCAGGCTTGGGCTCAATCTTAGGTTTGAGTCGCAGGCTTGGGCTCAATATTAAGTTTGAGTCCCAAGCTTGGACTCAATTTTAGTCTTGAGTTTGAGCCTCTCTTAATTGTGTGTGTAATGTCTCTTGAGGAGCATACGTAAAGTTTAAGTCCCACGCTTGGGCTCAATCTTAAGTTTGAGTCCCAGGTTTGGGCTCAATCTTAAGGTTGAGTCCCAAGCTTGGGCTCAATCTTAGTCTTAAGTTTAAGCCTCTCTTAATTGTGTATGTAGTGTCTCTTGAGGCCCAATCTCATCTGCAAGCCATGTCAATCTTAGGTTTGAGTCCCGGGCTTGGACTCAATCTTAGTCTTGAGTTTCAGCCTCTCTTAATTGTGTGTGTAATGTCTCTTAAGGCCCAATCTCATGTGCAAGCTATGTCAATCTTAGGTTTAAGTCCCGGGCTTGGGCTTAATCTTAGTCTTGAGTTTCAACCTCTCTTAATTGTGTGTGTAATGTCTCTTGAGGCCCAATCTCATGTGCAAGCTATGTCAATCTTAGGTTTGAGTCCCAGGCTTGGGCTCAATCTTAGGTTTGAGTCCCAGGCTTGGGCTCAATCTTAGGTTTGAGTCACAGGCTTGGGCTCAATATTAAGTTTCAGTCCCAAGCTTGGATTTAATTTTAGTCTTGAGTTTGAGCCTCTCTTAATTGTGTGTGTAATGTCTCTTGAGGAGCATACGTAAAGTTTAAGTCCCACGCTTGGGCTCAATCTTAAGTTTGAGTCCCAGGTTTGGGCTCAATCTTAAGGTTGAGTCCCAAGCTTGGGATCAATCTTAGTCTTAAGTTTAAGCCTCTCTTAATTGTGTCTGTAGTGTCTCTTGAGGCCCAATCTCATCTGCAAGCCATGTCAATCTTAGGTTTGAGTCCCGGGCTTGGGCTCAATCTTAGTCTTGAGTTTCAGCCTCTCTTAGTTGTGTGCAGGGATTTCACTGACGTGAACGAAAACACGTGAACATGTTATTAACATGTGTTAATAACATAAAAATTGTTGTGATCACAATGTATATTCACGGGCATTTTTGATGACCTGTAAAAACCTTCTCTGCCAGTAATCCCACGGAAAAATGGGTTTTCCCGGCGGGCCCGCCGGGAATGGGTTTTCCCGGTGGAAAAATTAAAAAAATAAAAAAAATAAAAAAAAATCATGTTCACAGTCATTCTTACCATTTTTGGGCCTTCTGGACTCATTTATGATGTCAAAAGTTCAAAATTCTTGGTACAAAAAACGTTTTGTATAATTTGCTGGCCTTAAGTTCAATTGACACACCAATTAAATCTAACTATACTTACATCAATTGACTCAATTGTCCATGACATCATTGCACTCAATTGAGCCCAATTAGACTCAATTACACTTGTGATTTACACTCAATTGATATTAATTGGGTGTCAATTGATGTCAATTGTGCCTAATTCGACGCAATTGAGCCCAATTTACACCCAATTTGCATAAATTGGGTGTAAACTAAGTATCAATTGAGTCGAATTCGACTCAATTGACAATAATTAGATGTTAATTGATATTAATTAAGCCCAATTGACTTCAATGGGTGTTAATTTATTATAATTGATGTCAATTAAGCTCAATTGAGCTCAGTTGACATCAATTGGGTGTCAATTGATATCAATTGACACCCAATTGAGCTCAATTAGGCTCAATTACACTCAATTGACACTCAATTGGGTGTTAATTTCATCCTATTGTGCTCAATTGAGCCCAATAGGATGCAATTAACATCAATCGGGTGTCAATTGAGCCTAATATGATACAATTGAGCTCAATTTATACCCAATTGGTGAGTGTCAATTGAGCCGAATTAGACTCAATTGACAGCAATTGGGTGTTAATTGATATCAATTAATATCCAATTAACACAATTGAAGTCAATTAAGTCTAATTAACTTCAATTGGATAATTTGGGTGTCAATTGAGCTTAATTGGACGTAAATGACATCAATTGGGTGTCAATTAACATCAATTGAACCTTATTGACATTAATTGGGTGCCATCAATTGGACTCAATTGACATCAGTTAGGTTTCAATTGAGCCAAATTGGATGCAACTGACATCAATTGGGTGTCAATTGATTACAACTGAGCTGAATTGGGCTCAATATCAATTACACTCAATTGATATTAATTGGGTGTCAATTAAACCTAATTTCATGCAATTGAGCTCAATTGACATCAATTCACATCAATTGCACTCAATTGATATTAATTGGGTGTCAATTGATGTCAATTGAGCCTAATTCGATGCAATTGAGCTCAATTCACATCAGTTCACATCAATTGGGTGTCAATTGATATCAAATGAGTAAAATTGAGTCTAATTGGGTGTCAATTGAGTCAAATTGAGTCTAATTGGGTGTCAATTGATATCAATTGAGCCAAATTGAGTCTAATTGAGCCCAGTTAGACTTAATTAAGTCAAATTGAGTCTAATTGGGTGTTAATTGATGTCAATTGAGCCAAATTGAGTCTAATTGGGTGTCAATGGAGCCTAATTGACATCAATTGGGTGTCAATTAATGTCAATTGAGCCCAATTGAAGCTAATTGTGTATTAATTGACACACAATTGATGTCAATTGGGCTCAATTGACATCAATTGGATTCAATTGACACACAATTGATGTCACATGGGCTCAATTGACATCAATTAATACCTAATTGATGTCAATTAATATCAATTGGGTGTCAATTGATTATAATTGATGCTAAATTGAATGTACCCAATTGATATCAATTGAGTCCAATTGACATCAATTAAGTCTAATTGGGTATTAATTGATCAATTGGACTCAATTGATATCAATTGACACCCAATTGGACTCAATTGACATCAATTGGACTCAATACGGTGTTAACTGATGTTAATTGAGCCCAATTGACATCAATTGGGTGTTAATTGAGCTCAATTGGACACAATTAATAATAATTGGGTATGAATTGAACTCAATTGAGCCTAATTGCATCCAATTGAACTCAATTGACATCAATTGGGTAAATTGCATCCAATTGAACTCAATTGACATCAATTAAGCCTAATTGCATCCAATTTAACCCAATTGGACTTAATTGAATCCAATTGGACTCAATTCACATCAGTTAGGTGTCAATTGAGCCTAATTGTATCTATTTGGACTTAATTGACATCAATTGGATGTCAATTAAACCCAATTCGAGTCAATTGACATCAATTACATCTCCATTGAGCCTAATTGCATCCAATTGGACTTAATTGACATCAATTGGACAATTAGACTCAATTGGGTGTTAATTGATATCAATTGGACCCAATTGGGTGTTAATTGATGTTAATTGGACTCAATTGGGTGTTAATTGATGTCAATTGGACAACTAGACTCAATTGGGTGTTAATTGATATCAATTGGACTCAATTGGGTGTTAATTAATGTTAATTGAGTCCAATTGGACTCAATTGATATCAATTGGGTGCCAATTGAGTGCAATTGATGTCAATTAAGCCCAATTCGATTCAATCGACATCAATTGGGTGTCAATTGACTACAATTGATGTCGATTGAGCTCAATCGACATCAATTGGGTGTTAATTGATATCAATTGAGTTTAATTGACATCAATTGGGTGTTAATTGATGTCAATTGAGTCTAATTAGATGCAATTAGGCTCAATTGGGTGTGAATTAGACTCAATTGATATCAATTAGTGAATTGATGTCAATTGAGCCCAATTGGATACAATTGATATCACTTGGGTGTCAATTAGACCAATTGAGCCCAATTGATCAATTGATACTCAATTAGACTTAATTGACTCAATCGGGTGTTAATTAATATCAATTAGACTCAATTGGGTGTTAATTGATATTAATTGAGTTTAATTGAACTCAATTGATATCAATTAAGTACTAATTGAGTACAATTGATGTCAATTAAGCCCAATTTCACTTAACTGACATCAATTGGGTGTCGATTGACTTTGAAATATGTTAATTGAGCTCAATTGACATCAATTGGGTGTTAATTAATATCAATTGAGTCCAATTAACATCAATTAGGTGTCAATTGAGCCAAATTGACATCAATTAGGTGTCATTTGAGCCCAATTAACATCAATTGGGTGTGACTTGAACCTAATTAGACTCAATTAACATCAATTAGGTGTGAATTGATATCAATTGACCCCAGTTGGATGCAATTGATATCAATTGGGTGTCAATTAGACTCAATTGGCACCCAATTGATGTCAATTGAGTCCAATTGGATATTAATTGATATCACTTGAGCCCAATTGATCAATTGACACCCAATTAGACTTAATTGATATCAATTTGACTCAATTGGATATTATTTGATGTCAATTAGGCTCAATTGGATATTAATTGATGTTATTTAAGTCCAATTAGACTCAATTGACACCCAATTGGGTGCCAATTGAGTGCAATTGATGTCAATTAAGCTTAATTTGACTCAATTGACATCAATTGGGTGTTAATTAATGTCAATTGAGTCCAATTAATATCAATTAGGTGTCAATTGAGCTAAATTGATATCAATTGGGTGTCAATTGAGCCTAATTCACATCAATTGGGTATAAATTGAACTTAATTAGACTCAATTAACATCAATTAGGTGTGAATTGATGTCAATTGACCCCACTTGGATGCAATTGATATCAATTGGGTGTCAATTGGACTCAATTGGCACCCAATTGATGTTAATTGAGTCTTGGATGTCAATTGATATCAATTGAGCTTAATTGATCAATTGACACCCAATTAGACTTAATTGATATCAATTTGACTCAATTGGGTATTAATTGATATCAATTGAAATTAATTGGATGTTAATTGATGTTAATTGAGTCTCAATTGACATCAATTGGGTGCCAATTGAGTGTAATTGATATCAATTAAGCCTAATTTAGCTCAATTAACATTAATTGAGTGGATTGATGTCAATTGAGCTGAATTGACATCAATTGGGTGTTAATTGATGTTAATTGAGTTTAATTGACATCAATTGGGTGTTAATTGATGTCAATTGAGTCCAATTAGATGTAATTGGACTCAATTGGGTTTGAATTAGACTCAATTGATATCAATTGGGCTGAGTTAATTGGGTGTCAATTGAGCCCAATTGACATCAATTGGGTGTGAATTGAACGTGATTGGACTCAATTGACATTAATTCGGTGTGAATTGATGTCAATTGAGCCCAATTGGATGCAATGGATATCAATTGGGTGTCACTTGGACTCAATTGGCACCCAATTGATGTCAATTGAGTCCAATTGGATGTCAATTAATGTCAATTAATGTCAATTGAGCCCAATTGATCAATTGACACCCAATTAGACTTAATTGATATCAATTTGACTCAATTAAGTATTAATTGATGTCAATTAGACTTAATTAGATATTAATTGATGTTAATTGAGTCTAATTAGACTCAATTAACATCAATTAGGTGCCAATTGAGTGCAATTAATATCAATTAAGCTCAATTCGACTCAATTGGCATCAATTGGGTTCTACGATTGATGTCAATTGAGCTCAATTGACATCAATTGGGTGTTAATTGATGTCAATTGAGTCCAATTAACATCAATTAGATATCAATTGAGCCCATGACATCAATTGGGTGTGAATTAAACCTGATTGGACTCAATTGACATGAATTAGGTGTGAATTGATGTCAATTAAGCCCAATTGGATGCAATTGATATCAATTGGGTGTCACCTGGACTCAATTGGCACCCAATTGATGTCAATTGAGTGCAATTGGATGTCAATTGATATCAGTTGAGCCGAATTAATCAATTGACACCCAATTATACTTAATTGATATCAATTTGACTCAATTGGGTATTAGTTGATGTCAATTGGACTCAGTTGGGTGTTAATTGATGTTAATTGAGGACTCAATTGACATCAATTGGGTGCCAATTGAGTGCAATTGGTGTCAATTAAGCCTGATTCGGCTTAATTGGCATCAATTGGATATCAATTGACTAGGATTGATGTCAATTGAGCTCAATTGACATCAATTGGGTGTTAATCGATGTCAATTGAGTCCAATTAAGTCCAATTGTGTCCAATTGGGTGTCAATTGATTGAATCCAATTAAGTCCAATTAAGCCCAATTGAGTCCAATGGGGTGTCAATTGATGTCAATTGAGCCCAATCGATCAATTGACACCCAATTAGACTTAATGGATACCAATTGGACTCAATTGGATATTAATTGATGTCAATTAGACTCTCAAACTGGAGTCAACAAAGAACCAACAAGAGCGTGCTAAGTACTTCATACAGAGACGGGTGCATATGTTGCAGCAAATGAGTTGTAGAAATGTCTACTATGCTTGGAGAATGTACTCAGAGATGTATCCAAAAAATATCTATGCATTATTAATAACAAAATGGATCAGAAGAAGACTTGCATACCACGAGGGACTCCAGTTCCTAAGTCACTTAACCAAGTGATGTCTCCTCCAATATCCTTAATAGGAATGCTCACACATGGTCATGGTCAAAATGCTTATGGACACTTTGGAGTGGGTTTATGGCCAAGCAATCCCAACTTCACAATTGCTTCTTTTTCCAAGTGTCTTAGAAACTTGGAGAGAATGGATTATCACATGTACGGTGATTTGATATGTGATGGTACCACTCCTCAGACATCACATAATATTTTTGAATGCTTGACGTCTAGAATGGCATTAGATCATCACATGAAGATAAAAAATGAGAAAAATTTGCTTTGTATCTCAAAAGATGTTACAAATGCGGAGGTGCAAACAAATGCTGCTATGCATGAGGAGAATCAAGCCAATAATCAAATGGTGCAATGTGTTGCAAATATGGAGGCAAATGAGAGTACACAAACAAATAGAGGATGTTGTGGACACATTTAAGATGTTGCCAAAGACATTGTTGCTTCAGTTGGATAACTGTGGATCTGAGAATAAGAATCGATATGTATTCGCATACTTATCTTTACTGGTGGCAAAAGGAGTTTTTGAGATGGTGCAATTGGGCTTTCTTATGGTGGGACACACGCATGAGGATATTGATGCATTGTTTAGTCGCTTTTCAGAGAAGCTTAGAACAAGCCAGACATTCAGCTTTCCTCACTTGATGCAAAGTTTTAATGAGTGTACAAGCATGAAGCCAACACCTTTTCTTATGAAGGAGGTGCCAGACTTCAAAGACTATGTAAAAGGCTACTTACATGAAGGAGCACATAGACTAGTGGGTCATTCAAAGCCATTGCAATTTAGATTTTACATGAATGATGCCGTACCATTGATGCAATACAAGATACACCCCAAATCAAGTGAGTGGTTGCCTAAAAATGGAATTGAGTTGTGGAAGCGTAATGATGCAGGGACACCTATGATTCCTCAAGGGGTTCCAAAGGTTGTGCCTATTTTTGAATATATAAAGGATAATATCCAGGTTGTACAAGGCTTGAATACCTTTGTGAACTAGTGGAAAAGCTTTGTAGGAATTAAAGGAGATGATTCAGCTTATGCAAAATGGATCAAGCCTGTCATTGAGTATTGGGAAAACATGGTTATTTCCTTGAATACGGCAAATGTGCAGGAGAACACTTTCTGTCATGACTTCTGGCCTAAAAGTATGTCTTCAAGGAATGCTTTCATTGATGACAACAACAAAGATGAGGAGCCAATTGGAATAGAGGAAAATGAAGGACACTATTGTGGACCAGCATCATAAGCCAAGGGAGGAATTCAAACCAGAAGTTGATGTGATAAAAGATAACTTTCTTCTTGTGCGACCAAGTGACACAATATATCTTTCTTCTTGTGCGACCAAGTGACACAATATATCCAATATGGTTAGGGGTTGCAGTTTCAGATGTGGATATGGAGAAAGACTCACTAAACTATATGAGAGTGAAGATTCAATATTGGGCTCCTATCAGAAGAAAGAAGAATGTGAGTGATGCAGAAGCATACGTAGATTGTTGGAAGAAGCATTGGAGGTGCAATGAAAATGATCCTCAATGTTGGGAGCATGTTAGCAGCATTATCTGGAGTTGGGCACCAAGGAAGGGACAAAAAGTAAATAGGATAAAGATTCCAAAAACAATTATCTCAAAGACTCAAGAAAGTTTGAATATTAAAGAGAACACTAATGACGATAAAAGTGAGGAGGAAGATGAGGATTAAACACTTTTCATGATGTTTTTTGAGACAGCTTTGAAGACATGTACTACCGCTCAAATTAAAGTTTTCTACATATTTTAATGTTCAAGGTCATTCTTCTTTTGAAGACTTTTTTTCACAAATAATTTTTAGGGATAAATACAATCCATCTCTCTCTGTCTCTCTGTCTCTCTCTCTCTCTCTTGCAATAATCAATTTCAAACAAATTAAGAAAAAACTTATTTTTTCTAATATCTTGACCTTCATATTAAATTTATTTGAAATTATAAAAAATTAATTCATTTAAATATTTTAATAAAAGAAAAAATATTCTTTAAATTAAAAAATATAATGAATATTAATATTTGTAACTAAACTAACTAAAATCTTCACTCTTCATTATTTCTCTCTCTGTCTCACATACACACACACACACCCAAACGTTAAGGGTTCAAGTTTCATGGGAATCACACAAGAGATTCTTCTCTCATTGATAAAACATTCCTATTTCAAAATATAAAGAGTAAGACATTCTTGCTTAGCATTCTTGCTTGTGTGAATCTTAGAAAGTCTCTTACTCATCTCAAAAACACATCTCAAATTTTTAAATACTAATCAAGGAGATTGGTGCCACAATTGTGATTTTTTTCCAAAATTCCTAAATTAGTGTTTAAGAGAAAAAATTATGTATATTTATCAAGATATAAATCAAGCTTTACACAGCTTTTAAGAATTACATTCATGCGAAATATATAAAAATATAACTAAAGATCTTGGCTCGGAGGATCTCTCCAGCATCGCATGCATCACACCAACTGCATGTCCTTTTCAGTGATGGTGACCCTCTTTGCATATGAACAACTGCAAACATAATGTCACCAAAAATATCCACTAGGTATGGCTTCGCAGCCTCCTAGAATGTCTCCAAGGCCTTACCCATCCACCATGTAGGTAGTGGGCTTGATGTTGCACGAACCCATAACCTCATGTCATGATGGAGTTGCATATCGTGCATGATCTCTCACACCGCACATTGGAAGGACAACTTTGGCATGAGTAGCTGGACCGTCTTTTAGTATTGCCTAATCTCACAAAGAGCCATAGTTCCAGGCCTCCACTTATGCATATTTTTTCCTCAGACCTTATCTCTATTCTTCTATACCACCATTGGAGTAACTGCCTCATAGGATTAGAATGATTGGAGTAACTGCCTCATAGGATTGGAATCATTGATTCCACCTCCATGCGCCATTGCTTTTTGGAATCCGTACATCGAGCTTGCCAATGATCTCAAGTATCCATGACCTCAAGTATGTGCTGCATTCAAAAACACAAGATCCACAGTTAAACTCAAAATATTACATTCACATTTTAATTTGTAAAAACAAAATGGAGACCACTCTGACCAGATAGTGTGTAATGTAATTTGAAGTCCATGCCTCTGTCATTAAGGTATGAAAGCTTACAACTCTCTTTAAATGCATTAGCATTATCAGAAGTGAATGTCATTTTTTGTAAAAGTGGTGCCAATTTATTGAGTGCAATCCACACATTTGTCTTTGCTATCTACATCCATCCCCCATTGCTCTGATCAAGGACAGCCATGTGTAGTTTTTTCCATGCTTCGTACTTCTCCGCTTGTTTTACAAGCAACTTACCATCTTCATCTCGTCATGGAGATAAGAATTTCCTAGCCTTAGCTCCCCTAAAACACAGTTTGCATGGCAAATTTTCACTCTTTCCTGACTTTTCTCATCCTTTTTTATTTCTACTTGGCCCCAATGCAATCCAACATCAGATAACACTTGTTCTACCTTCTTGCATGTTGCATCAGCATTTGAAGCAAACTGCATCTTGTAGGCAAAACACACGTACTCAAACACCAACTTCTCTATTATCCTTAGTATGCAATGCAAGGTGCAAAAGTGGACCCTTGTTAAGGGTATTTCTAAAATAGGATCCCACTTAGGATTTAATGGCACAAACATTCCATTCCTTTGGATACAGTGGTCACGTGTTGGAGCACCACATTGTCCTGTCCTTACAATCCATTTTTTCTTCCCATCCTTGCCTTTCTTTCTAAATTGCATGTAATATATGTATGGGAACTCAACTAATACTGAATTTGAAACACCAAAAATACATTTCAATGTTTTTAAATCTCCAGCAAGATGCCATTCTACCTCATATTCACCAAATCCATCGACATGTAAAACTTCACCATTGTTTTATCGTCGTACAATATTTGGTATCTCTATTAAGTTTTTTTTAATCTTCACTACTTCATGGTCCTCCTTTGGTACCTCAAATGTAGCAAGCCACCATATTTCATTCTTCGATTGCACATTGAAATATTTTGGATGTTTTGAATTGATGGTGGGATCCAATGTCCTATTCATTAGCGTCAAACTAACACGTTCTTAATGACTTCACTCTCATCAAGCTTCAAAACACTCTTTGATAGACATGTTGTAGAACTTCACCATTGTTACTTGTAGCTTACATACATTTAATATAAAGTTATTATCTACATGCAATTTGAAGGGCACTTCCTTTGATCCGAGCTTAAGCATCTATGTATGTTCCAAATGTATTGGCTCACCATTTATGTCTAAGACTTTTGCATTAAGATCTTTCCATGCCTGCTTCACATGGAATAGTTTAGGGATGGGCACCACCCGTCTCTTGTTAAGAACAAACTTAAACCCTATATCCAATTGCTTATAAATCATAGCATAGAATTTGGAGCTAATCCCTACCTTGTCATATATGCCTTGAGTATCTGTATAGCTGCTGTGAAGGTATTGCTTCCCTCCTTCAAGCAGTGTACTCTTGTAGCATCATCACCAATGGTTTTGAATTTGGGGTTTTTCAATGGACTTCAATACCTTTGCTTAGGACCTTTGAAATTGCATCATTAACCTCTTCAATTGGGTTGGAAAACACATTCTTCATGTTTGCACATTGTGCATAGACTTGTCGATTATATTGCCCACTCCCTTTGGTAAACTCATGAAGTGGTTTGAGAAACCTCACACGCTCACGTGCTTCTTTGGTTTTCATTGAGGGTCCAGCAATAACAGTCCTTTGCACGCATTGCTACCATCTTTTTGTTCTCCTTCTCCAAACCTTGCATTTTGCAATGCAATTCTTCATTGTCTACCTCGACAATATGCATCGCATTTTCCATAACATGCATTGCATCTTGTAGACTCTGATACTCTCTCTCCTTTTCACTTAGTGATTTTGTGAGCTCCTTGATCCTTGCATCGATGCCCATAAGGGTACACTGAATAGATGCGTAAATGAGCTTGCATTGGTAGCCTCCTAGTGTATCCCAATAACCTTGCATTGCCTTCACACATATACTTAATGAAAGATGTAAGCCCACTAAATTGTGGAGATCTTTAGGTACTTGGAAGCACCCCTCAACCCAAAGATCGACATGTTTTTTCCTTGCATTTCTCTCTTGTTGCATTATCTCTCGTTGCTTTTCACTTATTGGCATTCTCTTGTATAGCAGTGCATACTCGGCCTCTAGTTGGAAGTGAATGTGCCTACATCCTAAAATTAGCATTTGGATAAAACACAGTTATTAACCAAAAATTAGCTTTGGACAAAACATAGCTATTAACAAAAAATTAGCTTTAATACATTTATATAGCTGGGAAAAATTTAACAAATAATACAACTTTAACTAGACATAACATTATTGAACACAATGTTAACCATATATAAATTAAATATAACCTAGAAAAAAATCAAAACTTCCAATAAAAAATAACACACTTATTTCAACCAAATAACATAGAAATAATATCATGAAACTGAACTATTGACTTCAATTTCACACATGACTAAATGACATTTAGAATAATAAGATGGTCAAAATAAGAAAGCAAACATCATTAAACACAACTATTATCCAAATTAGCTTTTATACATTTGTATAACTCAAAAAATTAACAAATAACACATCTTAAATGAGAAATAACATTATTGAACATAACATATAGACTTCCATATATCCCAAAACTAAATCATAACTATTAATCAACAATTATATTTCACCCCATTGTTTCACTCAGAAAATCACTAATGAACAATCTAAATAACATAGAAATAACATCATTAAACTTAACTATTATCTCCAATTTCACACATTACTAAATCACATTCAGAACAATAAGATGGTCAAAATAGAAAAGAAAACATAATAACTCATACAAAATTAAACCATAACAAAACAACATAATAGATAACAAGATGGACACACCTCCATTTCTCTCCTGTTCTTTGGTTCTTTTGTAGAGATTAATAAACATAAAGATGATTAAACGGGAAGATGAATATGTGGCTCGAACTAAATGGCACCAAATAATCAACATACCCTTTAATTTCTCTGTTTATACAGAAGAGAAGAAACCCCATGATTGAGAAGATCTAAAATCATTAATGTGGTTTAGGAGGGAAATAAAGCTTTTGAGCATAGCTACTAAAGAAAACAAACATAGATTTGAACTTTCTCTGTACAAAGGAGGGAAAGTGAAAAACCTATAGCAATATCGCATCAAAGCATACTAAAATCCCCCTACATTGAAAACCCTATTTTTCTTATTCTAAAAATCTAGAGAAGTCTCTAAATGAATAAAAAATTCATAAACTCCTATATACTTAATGAAAAATGATGAAAATTAACAGCCACACTCTTAGAGCATAGAGGTAGGCATGGGTAAAAAGAAATTAAAAAATGTGATGTCTACATCAAGTTATTCCATTTTTTAACTTCTCCCATTTTGAAATACGTAAATGCATTCTATTTTGAAGGATTTAGAAGTTGAAAAGTCATGTGCGTATTTAAGAGTATCACATCTTAGATGTTTCACGTTTTTAGATCAAATAGAATATTATTATTTCAGATTTGAGAATTTTGAGGACAAGTGGTCCTTACTTTTGACATGGCATAGGTGATCTCTTATAAAAACAATATAAAGAGATCTCCTTGATTCTAAAAGAGGAGAGAGAATGGTAATATTATAACATTTTTCACCACTTTTCCTTGATTCATGGAAGAGAGAGAAATCCCTTGATTTGCTAGTTTCTCCTCCCTTGCATCATTGGCACCTGCTTCATCATGCACATGAGCTTCCTTGAAGTTGCTCTTGTGTTTGGAGTTTTGACCTCTTTCCATCATGATAGACGGTTTTTTAGTTGAAAATATAATTGGGGTATAGAATCCTCAAATCTTGTTGGAATCCTTTGGTTTTTGGCTTGATGGAGAAGTATTGATTAGTACTACCTACTCCCAAGAGGGTTTGTTCAAAGTCAAAGGATGTGTATATTTTGTTTTGACTTTTCAAAAACATCGACTATGCCCGTTGACTAGCCAAATGGTAATGGATCGGGGAGTTCAATGGCTCATCTCTCGAGGCTCTAAGGAAGTAGTCTCGGGATATATAAACATCTTGGAAAAATTCAAAATAGACTATGATTGCATCAGGGTTTTGCCTTGCCAATGACGTTGGCGGTTGGGATAGCAAACGGTGTTGGAATCAGAAACTTCTTTGTTTAAAGAAGAGTCCTAAAATATCTCCTTCAAGCTATGTAGTAAATAGCTCTGTCCATTTCGAATAGAATTAAGATTTTGTGCTCAGCTACATATAGCCCTCCTTTTGTGCTCAGCTACATATATCGGAGCAATTTCATCAACACCTCCTTTGTTTTTAGATCCAATTCTCAATCCAAAAGAATGCAACAAATCAATACCAATTTACAAGCATTTGCCCCATCGTATTACATCACAAAATGTCATGTATAGGCATTTCCCATATCATACTACCACATGTCATTGGATTAATACATGTGATCCCTTTTTGCAAATTGCAATGCCACAAGCGTATGTCGATGTAGAATGTTGTCGATGAAGCGCTTCACGCTTGTCAATCTCCCGATCAAACATTCCTACACTCTTACCGAGTTTCACTCCAAGGCAAGAGTTGGGACCATTTCTTTACCTCTGGGGTACCTAATCACTTTTTGTCCCGCTTTACCATGGCCTGGCAGCGAAAGTTCATGACACACTCTCCCTTGGTCTCTCCTACAACACTAAGGGTACCCTCACACACATAGTAGATTCTATGAATTTGAAGGATGAATGCAATTTTATGTGGGGTATGTGTAAAATGCTTGAAAGACTAGGTACTAAGCCCACTTACAACATGATTGCATGTACTCATGCTATTACATCCATCAACAAATGGTATGGCTCATACTTGTGTTCATCCATTCAGCATGTACTTGTTCACTCCATCACCATTGTAGATAAAAAATTATTATACAACCATCAAATAATATGTAACAATATGTCCCTTACCATGACATTTGAGCATTATAATCCATCAAATAAGCATCAAGCATGAGCAAATGGCTCTAAGAGCATGTCATAGGCATCTCAACATAGCCATATAACATCAATCTCAACCACCATACATGTGGATGGCATGATTATCCATGTAATGGCTCATGTTTGGACCAAAATGATGACAAATGCTCCAAATAGCAATCAAGTAATATCTAATGGTCTCAATATCACATAGCATGTGAATGGCCATGAATGACATGAAATGTCATATGAGAGGTTATGTATGACACTCAATGCTATCAAATGGCATGAAAAGCTCAAAATCCCTAAATTATGTAAGTAGAGTTTGCTCAATGCCAAGTATGAGTGCATAAGCATACATTATGACACCATTGAAGCATTCCATAGCTCATAGGCATGGCCAATAGCATGTGTAAATGGCCAACGTCATGGAAATTAGGATATCTTTGAGAAAATCCCCAAATCATGTCATAGGCATGATGAATCAACCAAGTTTTGTATGAAATTGATGAAGACACTCACCAATGCCAAGAAGAAAGTCTTGATGCTTGCAATGTCACACGTTTTCACCATTTCATAGGCTAGGCAAGCCAAAATGAGCTTTAATGTGGCCTATCCAAGATGTAGGAGGTTCAATGAGCATGGAGGCTTCATGAAATCACTAGCCAGCTATTGTAAATCTTTAATGTTGCCTATCCAAGATGTAGGAAGTTTCATAAGCAAGGAAGCTCCACGAAATCACCGCCTGCCACATGAATGCGAACCGCCTGTTGTAGATTTTTCCACCAATGTTTTAGGGTTTGGAGAGAGAAGAAGATGAGCTATTGGATAAGTGTCAAGCTCTGGTACTCACAACTCCTAATACTATCCATGACACCACATAGCCCACAGTGTGCCGCCCCCTTTTATTTAGGTCAAGAAAGAAAGATCTATAGAGATTTGAAAAATTCAAGAAAATTGACAAAATCAAGCTCAAATCGAGAGGCATTTTGCTCAAGAAGACTCCCAAACATAGCTAGAGTATGGATCTTGAAGAAACTTGAGGAAAAGATGCACAAATTAGGGTTTGCAAGTTTTGAGAGAGAAATTAGGATTTTTCTACACTAAACCTAGCAAGAAAAAGATCAAAGCATAGCTCTGATAAAACTGAAAGAGAGTAGAACACTCATTGACCGGAGTTGCACTATAACACTCATGGAAGAGAGCTCACTCATTTTCTCAAAGGGGAAAAGTCATCATAGCTAGGATTAGCAAGCTATACTTATCATTAGAGCAAGTGATTAGTTACATCATTATTCCTTTTTTCTACTTATATACATGACCGCCCTTTCACACCACACTTAAAATGCCCATGGACATGGCCATCTTATCTCTAAGCCCTTGACCCCTTTTACAAATAGACATGAGATTCTTCCACTGTATTTACAGAAGTTCACAAAGCGCATCCATGGAGTACTGGCTGCGGTCCCCAAACAAGCATTGTGGCGTACGATATCTACAACACGTTCGGGAAGGGCCAACAGCCCCAGCTGAACCTGGCGGGCCACTGCGATGCAACAAGTCTCTCCGCCGACATCGGCACGTGCCGGTCCATGGGCATTAAGGTGCTTCTTTCCATCGGTGGAGGTGCCGGTTCCTACGACCTCACCTCCGCCGACAATGCCAGCAGCGTGGCCACCTACCTCTGGGACGTGGCAGTGGTGGCAATGGCAACACTTTTTTTCTCTCTTCCCATCAAGGAACACCAGCAAGAGGTACTCGGGGCCAAGATCCCCGTGCGCAGCGGCTACTGGGGTATAGCGAGTCGACACTCGCCACCTGGTCCCTGCACCCCAGAAGGTCTTGCAGTTTGCTGGCATTGACGATGTCTTCACTTCTAAATGCCTCCTCCGCCCACGGTGCCTGTGACTGTCCACCCCTTCACCCTGTGTGCTGCACCGACCTGCCCTCCTCTTCGACTGTCACGCCTTACAGTTCCTTTGCCGTCTTCTTCCACCCTCTTGGGTACCTTTGGGGCCAGAGAAGAGGGCACTCCCACCTCGCCCACCAAGGAGAGTGTTGCCACCACCGCCACCACCAAGAAGAACTAGAGCAACGTAGGAGAAGGAAAAGGGGACGGTTCCAGAGCCAGCAGACGCTTCAGGTGCGGGGCCTTTGTCTTATATTTTTAATGGAAAAAGAAAAAGGAAAAAAGGGAGCTTTTCGTTTCTAATTGGAAAACGAAAAAGCAAAAAAGGGGGGCCCTTTTTTAAAAATTGCGAAGAAGTAAACAAAGAAAGCGGGGATTTAAATTCTAAAGGGGTTATAATTTTTTGTGAGAGAGGGGTGTTGTGCATGCGTATGCGATGCAAATTCGTGCGGGTGCACATACAAGGGATTGTGTAAATGGGTGTGTGCACAGGCGATGTGTATGTGTGTGCGCGTGCGTGCTATACAAGTGTGTGGGGTGCATGCACGTGAATGCAAGTGCATGTGCACATAGGGGAGTGGTGCCTGTGCAAGTACAGAAAGTGGGTGCTCATGGCAAGTGTGTGGGGCACGATCTACAAAGGGACGTGTGAATGTTTGAATGTGTGTGTGCATGCATGGGTGAACGCACGAGTGTGTGCACAAGCGGGTGCAAGTGCATGTGTGTGTGCAAGTGTGTGGGGTCCAATTGTATAAGTGAGTGCATGTGCGAGGTATGTGCATGTAAAAATGTAAGTGTGGGTGCACATGCACATAGTAGGTGGTGTGCAAAGGTGTGTGCAAATGCATGTACAGCTTATGCAAGTGAATGTGCACACGCAAGGTGTAAGTGCAAGTGTGTGCGCACAGGCGGGGTGTAAGTGTATGTACACGTGCTAGTGCAAGGGTGAAGGTGTGTGTATGTGCGGTGTGCATGTTATGTAAATGAGTATGTGTATGGGAGTGTGGTGGTGGTGTGGGTTGTAAATGTGGGTGCACATGCATGTAGTGTGTGATGTGCAAAGGGGTGTGCATGTGTGTGCGTGCATGTGTATGCATGTACAAATATGGGGGTTGAGGCTGGGGAGGACGAGCATCCAGGTGAGGGGGAGGGGGGTGGGCCATACTAGGAGTTGGGAGGGAGGAGGGATGCTTGCCGAATAGGGACATAAGGGAGGGGATGGGCATATTGAGTTGGGAGGGAGGAGGACATGGGAGTACAACAACGGGGGCGTTGGGTAAGGTTGATCCCAAGGTTAAGCATTGATTAATTAATGGTGGGCATTATAATTATTAATGCCACGAATTAGAAAAAGTGAATAATATTATTATTTATGTAATACAAATGAAAAGAGTGAGTATGATGGGGTCACTATATTCATGGTTTTTAGTAACAAATCAATCAAATCTACGGTTGACTTCCATGTGTTCAATGTATCCCTCTCTCCATGTTTCTCTCTTTGCATTCAGAGTTGGTGCCCATTCAAGTGAGGGTTTGTGTGTGCAGTAATTGCTCTCTTTCACTCTACACGAAGGCTTGCACACACACACACACACACACACACACACACACACACACACACAGTGTCTCTCTCTGCCAAGGGGTTGAGGAGATGCAATACGAGAGGCGATGATGTGGTTGCCATGTGGAAAGGGTAAGTCCCAGATTCTAATAGATTACACCCACGAAGTGAAACAAGCATTAATTTAATGCACACTTAAGGTATGTGTGAATAAGTTTGTTGATAGTACATTAATTAAATGCCACTCATGCGGCATTTAATTAATAGAGTGATATAACCTTAGTCCATTGTATGAATACAATGACGATTTTGGAAATACAAAAGGTTAGGCACTTTATTCCTTCACAAAGAGTAAATAGTTACAGTTTTATTGCCCAAACACAAAGATGACCAAGTTTTATTGGAACACAAACATGGCCAAGTTTTATTTTGCGAGCTGCAAACATATTTACAAAAGTTAAATTTCCCCTACGTGAAAGCCTTGTGACTAAGGTCATGTCATGGAGGGACTACCCTCAAGAACTTAGCAACTTTTTCTTTGGAGGAGTTAATGTATGGCGGCGACTGAGGATCTATGTCAGGCGGGCTTTCTTCAACAATGATTGGATTGGTGCAGTCACCTCTTGGAATTTCATCATTATGCTTGTCAAACAGAGGCTCTTGTTCCTCTTCTCCTTTGGGATTTTCTTCAGCTATGGTAAGGAAGTACCTTGCAGATTCACCCTCAATGTAATGATCTCGAAAGAAGACTTTCCTTAAGATATCAGCAAATTCGGGTGTCTTGAGACATTTCCACATGGCACGGGCTCTGCTGGAGTCCATGACGTTACTGGCTTTTGGAATTATCCATTGTGCACTAGGAAAGTAGTTGCCACTCCTCATCATCTTTAGAAGAGTGATTCCAAGTGCTACAATCCATTTGTTTAATATATAATTTCTCCATATACACAAAAGCCCTCTCAAACACATTCACGGGAGTTAGACAGACACGATTTTTCAGATGACCTTGACCAAACTGTGCATACAAAGTTCTACCTCTAGACATCTCCTCTGCAGAGACATTGTGGGAGTGGAACCAGAAGTTAGGTTTATGCAAATCCTTTAGACAATATCCCACCATACCCTCAAAAGTATGCATTTTAATTTGATGTAATGCACGACACATGACTATACCCCCTGGTGGTTTACAGAATAGACATGAGATTCTTCCACTGTATTTACAGAAGTTCACAAAGCGAGTATGCCAAACCGGGATACTGGCTGCGCTCCCCGAACAAGCATTGTGGCGTCCAACAGCCCCAGCTGAACATGGCGGGCCACTGCGATGCAACCTCCGGCGGTTGCACAAGTCTCTCCGCCGACATCGGCACGTGCCGGTCCATGGGCATTAAGGTGCTTCTTTCCATCGGCGGAGGTGCCGGTTCCTACGACCTCACCTCCGCCGACGATGCCAGCAGCGTGGCCACCTACCTCTGGGACGTGGCAGTGGTGGCACTTTTTTTCTCTCTTCCCATCAAGGAACACCAGCAAGAGGTACTCGGGGCTCCATAACCTTGGCCAAGATCGATGTGATCCCTGTGCGCAGCGGCTACTGGGGTATAGCGAGTCGACACTCGCCACCTGCACCCCAGAAGGTCTTGCGCATTGACGATGTCTTCATTTCTTAATGCCTCCTCCGCCCACGGTGCCTGTGACTCTCCACCCCTTCACCCTGTGTGCTGCACCGACCTGCCCTCCTCTTCGACTGTCACGCCTTACAGTTCCTTTGCCGTCTTCTTCCACCCTCTTGGGTACCTTTGGGGCCAGAGAAGAGGGCACTCCCACCTCGCCCACCAAGGAGAGTGTTGCCACCACCGCCACCACCAAGAAGAACTAGAGCAACGTAGGAGACGGAAAAGGGAACGGGCCAGCAGACGCTTCAGGTGCGGGGCCTTTGGCTTATATTTTTAATGGAAAAAGAAAAAGGAAAAAGGGAGCTTTTTGTTTCTAATTGAAAAACGAAAAAGCAAAAAAGGGGGGGCCCTTTTTTAAAAATTGCGAAGAAGTAAACAAAGAAAGCGGGGATTTAAATTCTAAAGGGGAGGGGGTTATAATTTTTTGAGAGAGAGGGGGGGTATGCGTGGAGGAGGCACGCAAATTCGTGCGGGTGCACATATATGGGATTGTGTAAATGGGTGTGTGCACAAGCAATGTGTATGTGTGTGCACGTGCGTGCTATACGATTGTGTGGGGTGCATGCACGTGAATGCAAGTGCATGTGCACATAGGGGAGTGGTGCCTGTGCAAGTACAGGAAGTGGGTGCTCATGGCAAGTGTGTGGGGCATGATCTACAAAGGGACGTGTGAACGCACGAGTGTGTGCACAAGCGGGTGCAAGTGCATGTGTGTGTGCAAGTGTGTGGGGTCCAATTGTATAAGTGAGTGCATGTGCGAGGTATGTGCATGTAAAAATGTAAGTGTGGGTGCACATGCACGTAGTAGGTGGTGTGCAAAGGTGTGTGCAAATGCATGTACAGCTTGTGCAAGTGAATGTGCACACGCAAGGTGTAAGTGCAAGTGTGTGCGCAACAGGCGGGGTGTAAGTGCATGTACACATGTGCTAGTGCAAGGGTGAAGGTGTGTGTATGTGCGGGTGAAAATGTTTGTGCATGTGCATGTTATGTAAATGAGTATGTGTATGGGAGTGTGGTGGTGGTGTGGGTTGTAAATGTGGGTGCACATGCACCGTAGTGTGTGATGTGCAAAGGGGTGTGCAAATGTGTGCGTGCATGTGTATGCATGTACAAATGTGAAGGTGTAAATGTGCATGCTTGTATGTGTGGGCGAAGTGCAAATACGTTTATGTTTGTATGCACACCCATATGTGCTATGTATTTCCATCTTTTTAAAGTTGCTTCATATTTTGTAAGGTTCTTAAACAAGTTTATATTTAACAAAGACTCTTTCTGTTTTTTCCATGTTTGACGGCCATGTATGTGCCAATGCATTGTGAATCTACGTGTGTGCATGTGTGTGCATGCCAGGCTAGAGAGTCGAAGGTTCCTGATGAGAGTCGAGCATCCGGGAGAGGGGGAGGGGGGTGGGCATACTAGGAGTTGGGAGGGAGGAGGGATGCTTGCCGAATAGGGACATCAGGGAGGGGATGGGCATATTGAGTTGGGAGGGAGGAGGGATGCTTGCCGAATAGGGACATAAGGGAGGGGATGGGCATATTGAGTTGGGAGGGAGGAGGACATGGGAGTACAACGGGGGCGTTGGGTAAGGTTGATCCCAAGGTTAAGCATTGATTGATTAATGGTGGGTGTGGGGAGGCTGGGAAAAGAAGAAATGCCTCTATAGCTACCTACCCAGCAGCCTTGGAAGACACAACAAATACAAGGGGCACCACCAGCACGATGCTGGAAACAGAAATCTCTCAAAACACCACACAGAGATACCTCAAAAACCCTGTATTCCACAAGATAATGAAAACCCGCACACTTATCCACAAATAATGCAAAAAAAGAAGATCCCTCTTTCACAAATTAGCTAGCTCCACTCGGCTTTCTTTCATTCCCTTCGCCTAGTAGTCTCCTTTTGCATCCTAAAGGTGGCCACCCTCACACCAGCTTCTTCTCTGCATGCATGCTACCGCCTCTACCACCCTGATAGCAATACCAAGCCACCGAGGAAAAAACCAACACTCTCGCTGTCGGCTGCGCCAGTCGCCAGCCCTCCTCTTTGCTGCCAGCAGCTTCAAACATGGCCTACCAGCCTCGCTGTCCTGCACCCCAAAAGCGATCACCTTCCACACGTCGACAAGGCGATCTCCTTCCACAAGGCCTCTCCACTCTTCTTTGCGTCTGCAGCTGCACTCCAGAGTCCTACGCACAAGGCGGTTACCTGCTTTCTTTGCGTCTGCAGATGCACTCCAGAGTCCTACGCACAAGGCGGTTACCTGCTTTCTTTGCGTCTGCAGATGCCACGAGCCTTCACTACAACGAGGCGGCCTCTCACACTCTTCTTGCGCCTCCCTTCTGCAGAATCAACCAGGCGATCTCGTATACAAGACGGCTGCTTCCCTTTCGCTGTCTCCTTGCCTCTCTGTAGCAACAATACCCGCCAGGCCTCCCAGTCGCCTCTGCGCCAACCTCTACCGTCCAGTACCCTTACCAACAACCCAACCGTCTTCGCCTGCGGCCCGCCTCCTCTCTCACTGATGACCCCAAGGGCGGCAACCTCCTTTTCGCTGAATCACCAGGCCTTCTCTTCAACAAAGCGGCTCCCCCCAATAGAAGCCAGCAGCAGCTGCGCCAACACTAGTCACCTCTCCCTCTTCTCCATTAGCTCTGCTTGCTCACCAGAGAAGCCTCCTACCGGCTGGAACACAAAACCAGAGCCTTCTACGTTGCCCCACTTGGCCAGTCTCTGCAGCAAACACCTTCAGCACCGTGGCGGCCTCCCAGCCATCTTCAGCACACCAGAGGCCGTACAGCCTACTCTTTGTCCACTCTCTGTTCTCTGCTCCCTAGTCGGAGAGTCTCCGCAGGATCACCCTGTCAGGACTAACCTTCCACAGACCCGCTGGCAGCAACGCTGGCATCAAGATATAACAGCCATGTGGCTCTCAATAAGTTAGCCACGTAGTTATCGTTTTTTATGTTTTCCTAAGGCCACAAAGATGGCCATCATCACTCCCTTTTCACACCAAAGCTCAAGGCAACACCGGCCCCTTTATCTTTCATTGCCCATGCTTTCCACACACCTTCGAGATGCTTACGAGCGAGTGCCAGTTCCATTTTGGACGCGTACACATATTCAGGTGACCGAGCAGCTGATACCACATCCAATGGACCTCTAGTAGACCACTTTCGGACAGGCCTGTAACAAGCCCACAGCAAAACCATTCACCCTGCACATCTGCTAACGCATTTAAAGGCAAAACCTTCACACATGCCATGCATCCCATATGTACACAAGCCCAAAACGCCTTTCAGAAAAATGCCTAACAGTGGGCATTATAATTATTAATGCCACGAATTAGAAAAAGTGAATAATATTATTATTTATGTAATACAAATGAAAAGAGTGAGTATGATGGGGTCACTATATTCATGGTTTTTAGTAACAAATCAATCAAATCTATGGTTGACTTCCATGTGTTCAATGTATCCCTCTCTCCATGTTTCTCTCTTTGCATTCATAGTTGGTGCCCATTCAAGTGAGGGTTTGTGTGTGCAGTAATTGCTCTCTTTCGCTCTACACGAAGGCTTGCACACACACACACACTGTCTCTCTCTGCCAAGGGGTTGAGGAGATGCAACACGAGAGGCGATGATGTGGTTGCCATGTGGAAAGGGTAAGTCCCAGATTCTAATAGATTACACCCACGAAGTGAAACAAGCATTAATTTAATGCACACTTAAGGTATGTGTGAATAAGTTTGTTGATAGTACATTAATTAAATGCCACTCATGTGGCATTTAATTAATAGAGTGATATAACCTTAGTCCATTGTATGAATAAAATGACGATTTTGGAAATACAAAAGGTTAGGCATTTTATTCCTTCACAAAGAGTAAATAGTTATAGTTTTATTGCCCAAACACAAAGATGGCCAAGTTTTATTGGAACACCAACATGGCCAAGTTTTATTCTGCGAGCTACAACATATTTACAAAAGTTAAATTTCCCCTACGTGAAAGCCTTGTGACTAAGGTCATGTCATGGAGGGACTACCCTCCAGAACTTAGCAACTTTTTCTTTGGAGGAGTTAATGTACGGCGACTGAGGATCTATGTCAAGCGGGCTTTCTTCAACAATGATTGGATTGGTGCACCACCTCTTGGAATTTCATCATTACGTTTGTCAAACAGAGGCTCTTGTTCCTCTTCTCCTTTGGGATTTTCTTCAGCTATGGTAAGGAAGTACCTTGCAGATTCACCCTCAATGTAATGATCTCGAAAGAAGACTTTCCTTATGTCAAAGATATCAGCAAATTCGGGTGTCTTGAGACATTTCCACACGGCACGGACTCTGCTGGAGTCCATGACATTACTGGCTTTTGGAATTATCCATTGTGCACTAGGAAAGTAGTTGCCCACTCCTCATCATCTTTAGAAGAGTGATTCCAAGTGTTACAATCCATTTGTTTAATATATAATTTCTCCATATACACAAAAGCCCTCTCAAACACATTCACGGGAGTTAGACAGACACGATTTTTCAGATGACCTTGACCAAACTGTGCATACAAAGTTCTACCTCTAGACATCTCCTCTACAGAAACATTGTGGGAGTGGAACCGGAAGTCAGGTTTATGCAAATCCTTTAGACAATATCCCACCATACCCTCAAAAGTATGCATTTTAATTTGATGTAATGCACGACACCTGACTATACCCCCTGGTGGTTTGTTTGATGTTCCACATTAATACTGCTTCACAGTTTTGCCAACTGAAATAATCGATGAAGATGGTATTCGTGCAGCCATTTGCAAATGGAGGTGGTGAAGAGTTCCAGCTCTTTCCAATGAAAAGATAGCCTAAGTGCACTCATGGTGCACAAACTCAACAAGCGAATCCCACAGAGAGATATTGACATCATCATTCCCAATGCCAATCATGATAGAAACCTCGAGCATCTTTAAGTTGTTATGACTTGGAAACTGTGGGCATGCAGGAGGAAGAGTGTTCAAGCCTCAGAAGAAGAAATTATGCCTATTGAGGTAGCTATGATGATGCAAAATGGATGGATTGAGCGAGTGACAGGAGCAAGCAAGCATTGGAGCCTAGCAGACCTGCGTCAACACTTTAGCATCATGGGCTTTGACAATGTGGAAGAGTCAAGTTTCAAGTTGATGAGAAGAAAGGTATATTTAATTCCACTACATGTCTAGAGTTAACCCTTACACTTTCTGGTTATTGTGACACTTTCTATATTTTTAGAGATTGGGAAGCGTAAGGAGGGGACATCCATGGTCTCAGAATCATGGCAAATAGGGGACCTTGAATTTTCAGCAGAGCAGCAAGGTGCATAGCCCTACCAACACATAGTAGGCATGTGGAAGAGCTTGAAGATGAACTGAGTATATGGGAAAATAGCCTCTGTTCTGATGCACGTGAGGGGACCTTGAATTTTCAGCAGCAACAAGGTGCATAGCCCTACCAACACATAGTAGGCATGTGGAAGAGCTTGAAGATGAACTGAGTATATGGGAAAATAGCCTCTGTTCTGATGCACGTGAGAGGCAAGAGTTTCAGGATCGAGGTGAAGGCAATGACAAGCTTTCAAATCAACAAGGAGATGGAGATCAACATGAAGTAAATGTCACAAGAGGGACAAAAAATGAAGACATTATAACAATTTTAGATTAGATAACATGCTTGTAATTTTGTAGCAGACTCTTTTTTTACCAATCTTTATTTAATTGAAATCTTAATATTTTTATAAACTGTAATTTTTTTGTCTAGCGGTCTAGTGTGAAAAGGCCAAACTTTAAATTTTAACTATAAATAGCCAAAGGTGCCTTCTTTCTCATTTTCACGCGATAGAAACCAAGCACGAGCTCGCACTATCTCTTTGCATTTACATGGCTACCCACTTTGACAACTTCTGTGAGTTCCTCTCCACCACCCCGTGGGCAGGCAAGAGCGAGCTCTTTGTCACGTTCTCTCGTGAAATCGACTTTGTAAAGTCGCTCGCCCTTGCGTCCCAACATTATGAGACGCAGATTGTATACATGCAGCAATACTTGGCTCCCCCTCCATCTCCTTTCCCCATTGCCCCAATGATCAATGGGTGCCTGTTGAGCTTCTTAAGTACATTCAACAATATGCCCGCCCCTACATCCAGCGCCTTGAACGCTTCATCGACATCTACATCCCCGCAAGAGCTTACTGTACCTTCAATAAGCAGAGAAATTTTATATACCCCAATTGGATGTAAGCTTCCATCATAGCCTCATCATAGCCTCACTGGTACACCCTCTAGGAGTTTGCTTTTCTAATGTCCCCCCTTTTTTGATGCCTCTAGGAGTTTGCTTTTCCAATATGTCCCCCTTTTTGATGCCTCTAGGAGTTTGCTTTTCCAATATGTCCCCCTTTTTTGATGCATAAATGTGTGTATGTGCATAGCCTAATTCTTACTACATTGTGATGAAGTTTCCTTCCAAAATGACCATACATAAAACTACAAGCACATGCACACATGTTTGGGAAAGGGGTGCCTAAGTGAGATTTCAAAATTGACTACGTGATCCGTTTTTTTTTTTATTGCAAAAAGAGTTCAATTTTCCAAAAAGTATGCCTATTTTTTTATATGGACGCTCTATTATTTGCATGTACGTTTGCAATTCATAATCGTGTAAAAATTAAAGTACCTTATTTTAGAGTTTTTGAGCCACATAATCAGAGACAAGAGTTCAAATATATATTGATCGATTTGGTTATAATTAAAGGAGAAGAATAACGCAGTATTTCTTAATAACATCACAGAAAAACAACATACTTTACAAAGCAAATCAAGCCAAATTTTATTTAGCACTGAAATTATAAAAAAATGTACGAATCAAAAATTGGAACACGTTGCTTCGTTATTACGTATAGGAGGTTTACAAAATGGGTTAATCAAAATTTTGAATATCTAAAAAAAGCTACAAGAGTAAATATGAGTAGCGGATCTAATTAGGTACAAAAAAATCTTTGTGCTCTAAGCTAGTCACCAAATCAACTTTGGTTTAATTAGGTACAAAATCTTTGTCAGCAAAAACCTCTAATCTCGTCACGAAATCCTACTCCTCTACCAGAGGAAGAAGTCTTACAAGAGCCAAGAAGACAGGCAGTGATTCCTTTTTGCTTTATATGGCATGCAATACCACAAAGAGACCACCAAAGATAGCTGTTCCAAGCATGCTGACTGAAGCTCCCATAGATCCTGCATTGGGAGAAGGCTCCGGGGCAGGAACAGCTGCAGAGGTTCCTGGAATTCTAGGTGATGAAGGTGAAGAAAGGGGTGGGGGTGAGGCTGGTAGAGGAGCTTGAAGAGGTTTGAGTGGAGAAGGAGACGGCTCAAAAGAGGGGGGGAGTGAGGAAGGGGAAGGTGAAGAGAAGGGAGATAAGGGTAGTATAAGTGGAGAAGGGGAAGGTGATGGGGGTGGTGGATCAGATGGAGTTGGAGATGGTGATGGTGAAGAAGGAAGAGGAGACAGGATGAGTGAGGGTGATGATGGTGATGGTGAAGGTGAAGGTGCAGATGAAGGTGAAGGTGATGGTGGTGGTGATGAAATGGGTGGGAGGATTGGTGGTGAAGTGGTTCCCGGAGATGAAGATGGGGCATTTGCAAACAAAGGAGGATTAACTGGCCTTGGACTACGGTTCAATATTGCACTTACCCCTTGGCATGATACTTGGGAGCTCATCAGGCTTGGGCACAAGTCAGAATTCACCACTTGAGCATTGTCTAGAGAGAAGTTAGATGCTGAGTTGCTTGTCACTTGGACTCCATAGCCAGGGAATTCAGTAGAAAGCCAAGTACCCACAGGCAAGAGCCTCAACTGCTTGAAATTTAGGTTTCTCTCTAGGATGTGGAACTGGATCACGGCAGGGTAATCCCTTGGAGCCAAAGAGGAGGCTTGAGCCATGGAGGCGTCGGTGGGGATCAAGAGGGTGATTCCTGGGAACAGGTAAGGTCTAGCGAGGTAGCTTAGTATGGTTGCACCAGTGAAGTAGCCTTGGCCGCGCAAGTCTTGAAGCAAAGCATTGAAATCCACATCGGAGAGCTGGTCCTGAGCCAAGGCGCCATGCAAGAAGGCGGCAAGCAGGAGCGACAACACCACTACCTTAGTAGAAAACCCTCTTGAGGTTAGAGCCATTGCAAGAAACACAAGGAGAGATCACAGGCTCCTCTCTCTCTCTCTCTCTCTCTCTCTCTCTCTCTCTCTCTGTGTGTGTGCGCGCGCGTGTGCTGCTCCGCTTCTTCTACCCTAACTTGTTTACATTCACCACTATATTAATATCGTTTCTCGTCTACGAACGACTCAGCTTAAATCACTCTCATGCTCGCTCCTGCATGCAAACTCTCTTTTTTAGAAAGATGGTGCTTTCTCTCTCTCTCTCTCTCTACACCTTGAATTAAGCCTTCCTTTGCGTTCGTCTTGCTTATCAACTTCTGCGCTCGTTTTTCGCTTTTATTATCACTTTTAAGCCCCACGCTTTACCCTTTTTCCGTGTAGGATTATGCATAAGGCCAACCATCTAGCAGATCCATCTAGCCTGCTGGCCTAGCTTCCGCTCTAGCATCTCCCCAAAGCTCAAGCCATGCACGCACGTCCCCCGCCCACCCAGCCACCCACTCCAACACCCCCCCCCCCCCCCTTCCTCCCTCCACTTCTTGTGCGCCCATCCTGCCTACAAAGACACGGAGAAAGAGAGATCTCAGACCTCGCATCTCTGAGAGCGAGACGGAGATGATTGATCTACATTTGAACTAGGTTAACAACATCCACACCTCATCCACACACTGTAGCAAAGACATTGCACTTACACGTGGCATTGACATGTGCATGGCTATCAACATGCCAATTTAAGATAAGAAGTTTTTTTTATGAGTGTTACAAAATATGAAGGAGAATATGTGTGTAAAATGTTTTTTTCCATTAATCATTAGGGAAAAAGGGAGCTCATTTTGGGGCCCTGTAAGAAATTCACTATTTTTCGATTTATTTCTCTCCTAAAAGATCTCAAAAATAATAAAATATGAAAACGTGGCTCAGAACTGTCAGTAAGGACCACTGAACTGTCAGTTCAGAAAAGAATAAGATAATCTTTTGTCTAACTAACAGGATTTTGTATTAAATATCTCCTTAATTTTTTTTGTTTCTCGAAGATTTCGCATCTCTTTTGACGACGTGTGCAGGCCTCTCATAAAGAATCCATCACTGAACTTAATGATTGTATGGATACCGCCACACTTCCACAATTCATGTTACAAAAAGACTATGAGATTGACAAGCCAACTTTGCAACCTCAGAAGCACAAAAATTGGCCGATACTAGTGAGTTACAATCTCAGAAGAAGCGATTATACCATCTTCACATCGACTTAGAAGAACAATATGCTCCAGCACAAAAAAGACGAAAGGATACGGTGCTAAATGCTCAACAACGGGAAAATATGAGAAGAGAAGGGCTCCAACATATTGACTTATGGTGTGATGGAAGTATATATCCAAATGTCTAGTAAAAAACTCCACACCTCCACCATTTGTCAATCCAACCACACTACTGAGGTTTGCGGGCGATGGACAAAATGGACTTCTTGGTTATATTTCAGCACAGTCTGCATTTGCAGAAACATATAAAACAATGTACCTACAAATGAAATTGAGGAGCATTCAAAGAGTAAAAAAGAGTTGACAAGATCAAGAAGGAAGAGAACCGTGCTTGGAGACAGACAACGAAGCAGGAAGATTAAAAACATTACAAATTTGAAGGCTGGGACTGGTGGATGCAAGCGAAGAATTCAGGAAGCAAGGTTAGTTTGTAATTTTTTATTTTTTATACTCAAAAATGCTCTCAAATGACTATATCTATTTTGTCCATTAACGCAAAACAGGATTGGAAGTGTTGAATAATATAGGCATATTGTGTTGTTACTATAGGAAACTATTGGAGCCTGCAAAAGAAAATATGGATCCCAACCTTCTTCCAGTTAAACAAATGAAAGGATTGCTTTCTTGTGGTGTAGCAAAAGGTTTGATTGAAGAAAAAAAATACAAAACAATCAAACGCAATGTTGTAGAGGACTTTATATCCAATAATCAAGTTGATGGTACTATAATCCAAGAGGCTCTTGATGTTAGTGGAGTTAGTAGGAAGGGATATAGTTCGATTTTCCATGCGATATCCTCAACTTTGAGAGATCAAAGGATTAAACGAGTTTTACTACCAAATCCAGCAACAATGTGGAAGATAAGAGGTCATTTGAATGAAAGTATAGATGAGTTTATTGGACCATATATCCATATTGAAGAAATATTTCATGGTGCTAAAGGAACCACTGTGTATGACCCTTGGAACAATATATTTGTAGATCTACAACAACTTCAAAGAAGAATGGTCGAGTTTTATAGAATAACATTTGAAGAGTGCAAAGGCATTTTGAAATTTGTTATCAAATTGGATGAGTGTGAGGTTATAAAGGAAAAGAAAATGGAAAGGATTACTATCACATTGATGAATGGAGCACTTGATACATCATTGAATGAAGCGAGTTCGAAGTATTTTAGTGTGTAGTTGGAGAAACACATATGGTGGTTGGGCTCATTCCAGGTATGATCATTTTTTATTTCGTACTTGATTTTAGTCAATGTTTTCAAATCTTTTATAGTAAGACTTTTGTTTTGTATAATCACAGGTAAAGACAGAAGACCATGAAACACTAGATTGGGTGTTTCACCACACGGAAATACCAAGAATAATTAAAAGACAAGTGCAAGGAGAGAATCTCCATGTTGCAGGAAAAGGTGATTTTCAAGTAGAGTGGCACATGGCGGGGGATCTTAAAACACTTAAGTGCATGTATAACGTTAGTAAAGGAGGTAACTCAAAGTCTCCTTGTCTTTACTGCAAAGAATCAGCTCTAGTAATGGATTCCAAATGGTGGAAGAGAGCACCTAATAGAGATAAAGTTGACCCTGACTTCAAGGCCATTCTTGACATTCCACTATGTAATGTTCACATATGCACTATGTAATGTTCACATATGCACATATGTAATGTTCACATATGCACATTGCATGCTCTATGTCGAATTATTGAGAAATTGGTATTTTTGTATATTGGATTTGCTTGGAAACTCCGTCCCGAAAGAAATAGAAAGGATGCTCTTCATGCATTGGAAAAAGTGTTATCCGATATAGGTCTGCATGGAGGTGATGTTCATATCACAAAGGATTTTAAAAAGTCTACCAATGGCAAGGAGGTACCAATCAAGCCCTCTATTGGTGGTGTTAAGGCAAGAAGATTCTTGTCTCGACCCAAACACAGTAGTAAGCAAGTAAGGCAAGGTAGAACAGTTTCAAGGATTAGTTATGGATTGTGGAAGCAAGTCCATAATGCCGTGAAAGATCATGAGGCAGATGGGGAAGCACGAAATGTGAAGGCAGAGGTGTGGAGGTCTCTTGATCAACTCTTCATGTTCTGTGACAATGTAACATGGACAAAGAGTGATTACAAGAACTTTGAAGAGGCAATTAAACATTTTGGGAAGTCAATGAAAGACGCGTGGACAGCCTGCAATATAACTCACTACATGGTAAAGTGATGTCTTCTTCTTTTACTTAAGTATGATCCTCTTTTCTTTTATAACTTACTATGCATTCTTATGTCTTTGTGAAAACAGCATATCATCTACAACAACGACCTTCCCTATTTTGTCAAAAAGTATGGATGCCCAGCAATTTGGTCTACCCAAGGCATGGAGAAGTCTCACTACATGGCACGTAATGCATTTTTCAAACACACACAACACTATGGAGGGAGTCAAAAGGCAAACAGTCTGAAAGAAGTCTTCCAATGGTTTTACTGAGGCATTCTACAAAGGTTGCATGCTAAAAGAAAAGTTGCTAGTTCCAAAGTCAAGCTTGCTTTTATTCTAGCCCAAAAGCAAAGACGAAGACAAACTTTGGACAATTCAATGGCAGCAGACAGACATAGACAATGGAGGGATTCGAAGATATTTAGAAACCATAAATGGACAAGTAAACATGAATAGCAGTTTGTAACTTATTGGTGTTATGTCCACATGTTTTCAAACTCAATCAATAGATTTTTATTCTGTGGAACAAGTGACTCTTGGTGTTATGCCTATATGTTTTGAGACTCCATCAAAAGTATTTCTTTTGTGAAACATGTGATCTATATTAACAAGCATCAATACATCCATATATTAACACACAAAAAATTCAATCAATACTACTTAATTATGCTAGACACACTATTGATCCTTACCAATAAAGTACTGAGTGTCAAACGCTTTTAGAAGCTACTGAGTGTGGGAAGAGTTCAACATAATGTTTGTGCTATATTTGATGACTAAATCCTATTACTCCCAAGGCCTGCGAGTCGGAACTCTCTTTTTGAACTTGATTGGACTCTTTTTCTTCCTTATTGGCTTGATGTCGACTTTCTGTTTATCAATGCTTGCCTCTGTTGCTTGTCTGAGAGGGGTATCCTTGTCTGAGAGGGGTATCCTTGTCTTCAGCTATCTCCACGTGTTCTTCTTCTTGGATTGTGTGGCCTGATGCAATCATGGGTGGCTCTTGAAACCTTATGAGCTTGTGTTTTCCATAGCCCTCTAGACATTTGGACTCCTTAACACCACATGCTAATGCATAAGAAGTGTAAGACAAAAAGTAAGAGGCCCTAGAGGCCTGCTTATTCACATAATCCCCAAATATATCTATGGCGGACAACCTCTCTATTAAAATGATCTTTTCCTTTTGCCATGGAAGATCATGTCCACCTAAAACCCTAGACAAACATTTAAAGAAGTAAACAATGGCTTCTCCATTGTTGCTCAACTGCCTGTGGTAAATCAAGATCTTAGCACTGCCTAGATCATGAATATAATGAGCTAGGCTTGACATTTTGCCAAACCCAGCCGGCCTGCTTCCACTTGTTCTCTGGAGGAATGTGTCATCCTCAATTTGTAGCTGCCATGTATCAAAAGATTGGAGTGAGACAATAATACATAACTACAAAACATTTAAACACAAGATAAAGTATTTGATTTGAAGTAATAATATCATACCTTCTCATTTTCATCAGCAACAAGAAGTTCATCTTTCCAAAGATTTATTCCTCTCCCCTCCAGTCCAGCCTCTTCTTTAAGTTTTTCCTTATGAAGTGCTGAGAGATTCATAGCTTCCTGGGTGAGCTGGAAGGCAGCTTCATCTGGCTCTTGGAAATTTTCAGCCTCTTTGAAACAAATAGTAAGGGCCTCTGCAGGATCAAAAGTTGTTTCCAAAGCTAGCAGTGAATGGTCATCCTCTATGCCAACCTCCTTGTCAAGCCTTGAAGCCTGGGCAATAAGGAAAATGGCATAGTCCTCCCTCAAATTGAACATACACTCTATATCATGGAGGAAAACATAATCTTTACCACCAATCAAGACACCTGGAAGCATGGGCACTGCATAGTTGCTGCTCTGAACATCAAAATCTTCAACTGGCTGTGCTGCCCTAAGAGTTTCAGTCCTCAGTTGAACAAGGTCAAGAGCAGCCACTCAGTTGAACAAGGTCAAGAGCAGCCACTTGCAGCCCCTCATCCTCGAGGTTGATATCTTCTTCCTGCTCTGCCATATCTGTTGCCACAGGAATATCCTCTTTTACCTCCGCTACAGATATATCTTCTTCTTCAGCCTCCTGCCCTTGCTCTTCTAGAGATTACTGTTGGAAGACAATGTACATAAGGAATGCCATGTTTTCCTCAAGCACTCTACACTTTCTGGTGTGCAAGTTACAGCAAAATTTATATTCCTCAGGCAGGCTGTCAAACCTTCCATTCACATGGTACCTCAGCCTGTCAATGGAGACAATATGATTTAAATGCACAAAAACCTTTTCACCTTCCACAATCCTTCCTGCCTCTGTCAGTTGTTTGAAGGTATCCCAATGGTCTGAAAGAAAATCTCTGTGATGGTCCAAAAGAGAGCTCATAGTGAACTCCCTGTTGAAAATATTGTGGTATATGTGGAAGTTCCTCTGAGCCTTGCACTTGTGAAGAAAGTCAAATAGGAGCAAATCTGGAGATTTGTCCTCTTCTGGTTCCCTTTGTTTTGAAAGGGAAGACTCACCTTTCTGCTCTAGTCTCTTACTTTTGCCTGAACCAAAATTTATATAACATGAATTCTATATGCTGACATATGCAATCAGATAATGTATAGGATATCACCAAACAACTCTCTTCATGAGCACACATGAATCACCTGGTGATTGCTGTGGTCTGAGTATAGCAGCAGAAAAGTCCAGCTTCCTCTTGAAAGGAGGGGCCTCAGAATCAAGTGTTCCAAAGCAAAAACCTTTCTCATCATCAAGAAAGACATCCCCAGGGACATAGAAAGCAAAACAATGAGGAAACAGTGAAAACCAAAAGGGACACAAGAATTTGCAACAAAACGTGATGCAGAACCATTTGAAAAATGTCAAGTGCTCTCCTCGCATTTTGTTGCAAATTCTAAATTTCTATTGACATCCATCTCCAATCAAATGCTAGGGACATCTCACAATGTTCAGGACAGTAAATGGTACTAGGAGGAATTCCCCAGGGCAAAAGAGAGTAAAACAAAGAGGAAGAAATAAAAATTGAAACTAATATCAGAATTTGTAGGAAAACGCGATTTGGAGCATTTGGAAAATGTAAAGCACTCTAATCGCATTTTGTTGCAAAATTCTAAGTCCTATTCATATCCATCTCTAATCAAATCCTAGGGTGATCTACCAGATTCCTAGGCACTGAGATTCAAGAATTCTATAGATGGAAGAAATATATATCAGAAAACATTGGAAAGGGTATAGATCTCAGACCTTTCTTTTCCTCTTCCATACTGTTGGAGTAGCCCTAGAGATTCTCCTGCTCTCTTCCAAACTTGAGCTGCAGCACTGGTAACCTGGAGATCTGGCAATGGTAGTAGTCTTCAGACAGGTTGCAGAGTCGATGGAGTGTGTTGGGTAGAAAGTGATCAGAGTGGGAAAGAAAAGGATGATGGGAGGGTGCTGGCAGGGATGGAAGACGAGGAGGGAAAAGTGTTAATGGATCTAATTATGAAATCATGATTGGCACAATTTCCAAGGCAAAAAGTGACTTTCACACGTGTCAAATTTCAAATTCCAAAAGATCTGGGTGGGACCCACACGTGTTAAAAAACGACTATATTTCACACGTGTGGTATTTAATAGCTCCTTTATTTGTATTTTGCAATAATCTACTCTCCTAACTCAGTTCTCTTGCATCTCTACCTCCCTACTCTACACCATCAGCATCCAGACCAGCAGCAGAGGTTCATCCCCAGCACAGGATACTCATCATCAGCACAGCACACCTGCAGATAGCTTCCAGGTTAGTAAGACAATCTATTTCCTTCTCTTCTTGTTTAATAGTATATTAGGGTAAGGTACTGATTGATGTGATGTAGGTTAGATATTATGATAAATATTATATGCATTTCTTAGATTTTTTCCACTGCATGTAGAAGCAGGAAAACTTTTTATTTGGGCCTGTTGAGTGAGAGCTTGATCACTTCTTGATGTCTATAGGCTCAATCCATGTTGCACCAAGCTGTATACACACTGAAATGACTAAAGGCATGTTCAAGTATGCTACCTCAAGAATTTGCAGTAAAACGCGAGGAGAGGGCTTTAGAAATCTCAAACAGCCCAAATCGCATTTTGTTGCAAATTTGAAAATGCTTCTTCATCCACCCCTTTCATTGTGATTTTGTAACTTTCTAGGCTATTCAAGGCTGCATACTTCTTGCATAAACTCAATACATATTGTTTATAGTTGAAAAGACAGAGAATTAACTGTAGGGATGCAATAGCATGTTGTTTCAAGTATTTGCAGAAAAACGCGATGATGAGCTGTTAGAAATTTCAAATTATCATAATCGCGTTTTGTTACAAATTGTTCAATTTTGCTTTATCCAATTTGTCATTACCTTCTTTTATTATTCCATGTTCTCCATGGTTGTAATCTTTTTCCATTGCTTTGTATGCACCTTTTCAGAGTGATGGCAAGAACCAAGGCAACTGCAAGGAGGTCTGGCAAGGGGCCAGGGCTTGCAGCAGTAGCAATTGGGGCTGATATCAAGGAATCTAGTGTGCCTCCAAAGGGAAGAGTTGCACATGGCAGGAAGGGGAAGCCAATGAGCATGCTGCAGCAAAAGTCCAAGAGGTTAAAACATTCTGCAGGTGTGCTAAAGGAGATCAGGAAACAACAAAAAGCTATAGGCTTTGCAATCCCCAAGGCACATTTTCAGAGGCTAGTGAGAGAAATTTGTGATAGCTAGCACCTTGGTTTCAGGTGGAACAGGACTGCCATTCTTTCCTTACAGGAAATGGCAGAGGATTACTTGGAGAAGTACTTTGAAGATGCAATGCTTGTAGCAGCCCATGCTCACAGGGTAACTCTGATGGCCAAGGACTTCAACACATTGTCCAGAGTGAGGTGGAGGTATGACAAGCTGGTCCATCCTGTGGAATGGTAGGACATAAAAATGAGAGACATATTATTAATTCCACCTACAAGGAAATTGAAGGCAGACAAGGTGAAGGTTGTTGAAGTGACCCACTCAATGAGCACCAGTCAATGAGCACCAGAGGGAAAGCTTCTTATGAGGAGTCACTGAAGCAGCAAATAGAAGAATCCAAATCTGCTATAGATGTGGAGACTGTACAGATGGAGCTACAGATACAGAGAAGGTTGCAGGAGCTGGGCCCTAACATAGTTGTCCATATTGAAGATGATTTTTCAGAGAATAATTTTGACTTGACAAAAGCATGCTTGGCAGCATTGGCTCATAAGAATGAGTATTGCTCAGATACTATCATTCTTGCAATGCTCTAGTAAGTGTCTTTTATTTTACATTTGTTTGCAAAACAATCCTTATTGTACCTCCTCCCTTACACCTTACCTTAATTATTGTTTTGTCCAATGTAGCATGATGAGAAGCTGGCTGAACCATGCTGTATAGCAGTTTATATTATTGATCCTGCAATTTCCTTCAAGTTAAGAGATCCAAAGGAAACTCCCATGGATATTTCCAATTGGTTCAGACACTGTGATTTGGATCATGTTGATATTTTGCTACTTCCATACCATAACAAGTATGTGTGTGGCTGCTTCTTTTGGGATTTTTTTTCAAGATTGAGTACTCTTGTAGCCTTTGATTTCTTAATGCTTTTTTCCTTATGCAGTGACCACTGGAGCTTTGCTTCTATTGACATCCAACAGAAGCAATGCTTTTTATTCAACTCTCTTAGAAACACACACAGAGAGGTGAAATTGTAAGTGGTTTGTGTGCTATTTTTAACTTTAAACTTCATTATTTGGATTTAATGCACACTAACTGAATTATATGTATTGCAGTTGTATTAGAAGACTTCTAGATGCATTGGATCAGTGTCCTCCTAATGTCAATCTTTTGGATTCAATAGAGCCAATGTTGGAATTAGGGTTGCAGGAATGCACACACAACTTCAAGAAGATGAGGAAGCTTGAGCACAACACAGTAGTGTATTATGAGTGCCAAAAATGAAAGATAACAAGCCCTAGAAGATAATGGGCGTATATACAATGCACGGGGGAAAAAACCTCCTAGTGAGGGAAAAAGTGCCCCGGCGGTCCTAAGTGTGTTCACACACATCACTACTATAATATGGTAACAAATCCCCCCTGGAGTGATGCGGTGAACAAGAGCTAGCACTCATGTATAGGGAAGTGTCTAGCTATGTGGACGAATCCACAAAAGGGAGTAAGCCCAAAGCTTTGCGAAAAGCTTCGAACTTCTCACGAGGCAGAGCCTTTGTGAAAAGGTCTGCAAGGTTATCCTGTGTTGGCACATAAGCCAAACTGATCTCTCCTGCAGAGAGTCTCTCCCTGACATAATGGTAGTGCACCTCAATGTGCTTCGTACGAGCATGGAACACTGGGTTCCGCGCAACTGCCAATGCGCTCTGACTGTCAGTGAAGATGGTGGTGGCAGATGGCTGCCCAACACCCAAATCAGCCATAAGGCGTCTGAGCCACACACACTCAACCGTAGCTGTGAAAGCTGCCCTGTACTCAGCTTCACAACTAGAAGTGGCCACAGTAGGCTGCTTCTTGCTCAACCATGATATGCATGAGCTTCCAAGCATGAAGCAAAAACCACTCGTGGACACGCGTGTGTCATAACAACCAGCCCAGTCAGAATCTGAAAAAACATGTAAATCTGGCGGCAATGATCCCCCCTTGGGATAAAACAACCCAAGATGCCGAGTACCACTCAAATAGCGAAAGATACGCTTCACTGCCTGCCAATGCTTAATGCCTGGGCTATGCATAAATCTGCTCACCTGTGAGACTGCAAACTGAATGTCTGGCCTCGTAATGCATACATAAATGAGGCAACCAACAGCTGTCTGATAGAGTGTGACATCAAAGTGATCTCCAGCATCATGAAGACTCAACTTCAAACCTGTCTCCATTGGAGTAGCAATAGGCTTGCAGTCTTCAAGGCCAAATCTCCGCAACAATGTTTCAATATACTTTGTCTGACACAAAGCAATACCTCCATCACACTGCTTAAATTGTATCCCCAAATAATGATGCAAATGCCCCAAATCTGACATCTCAAAAGAGGCATTCAAATCAGCCTTAAAATCAGCAATATGACTCTCATTTGGTCCTGTGAGCAGCATGTCATCGACATAGAGAGCAATGATTAGATGTACACCATCCACACGTTTAACATACAAAGTGCTTTCTGTTGGACTATTCTGAAACTGATGTGCAGTCAAATATGCATGTATTTTTTCATACCAAGCTCGTGGAGCTTGCTTTAAACCATATAAAGCCTTTTTTAACCTGCACACTTTGTTTTCCTGCCCTCTTTGAACAAAACCACGAGGCTGCGATACATACACCTCCTCATGCAAATCTCCATTTAAGAACGCAGTCTTTATGTCCAGCTGGTGTACATTCCAACCATTATGAGCTGCTAATGCACAGATGCTACGAACAGTGGTCATACGACATGTGGGAGCAAAAGTCTCATCAAAATCAATGCCCTTCTCTTGAGCATAACCTTTTGCAACAAGCCTAGCCTTATGGCGATCCACTGTGCCATCAGGCTTACGCTTCAATTTGTATACCCACTTAGTGCCAATGGCCTTCTTGCCAGGGGGCAAGTCACATAAAGACCATGTACTATTCTTCATAATAGCATCGTATTCTGCTTGCATAGCAGCCATCCAATTTTCTGAACTTTGTGCCTCATCAAATGAAACAGGCTCACTTTCATCGCACATACTAGAAACAGCCAATGCATAACAATCTGACGCATAAGAGGCACCATGAGAGCCAGAACGAGTGCGACTAGACAAAGGGGCATCCAACTTGCTGTCACGCAAAGTCTGCACCAGCCATCTAGGCATATTCCTAGAGCCCTCAATCTCTTGTCTCTCATTCTCAAGTGCATCATGCACATCTGCATCAGATATAGGCTGATCTGTGCCATCATTTAAAACCTGCATAGGCTGAAAAACTGCCTCATGAGGTATTGCACTTGACTGTGCACCACTGAAAAGAGGCAACAATGTATCATAGACATCACGTGAGCTGATATCTGTCTCCTTAGTACATGAAACCAAGGGCTGAACTGCATCTTCCACAAATACAACATCACGGCTAACCAAAATGCGCTTTGTCTGTGGATGATACAAACGATAGCCTTTGCTCTCAGCACTATATCCAACAAAAATACATTTGACAGCTTTGTCATCCAATTTTCTGCGATGTTGCACAGGCACTAATGCATATGCCAGGCAACCAAAAACACGTAAATGGCCAACAGATGGCTTGCGGCTATGCCAAGCCTCATATGGAGTGACAACCTGTAATGCTTTGGTGGGACACCTGTTTAGTACATAAGTGGCACACATGACAGCCTCAAGCCAAAAACCATGTGGTAGACTTTGACTCTTAACCATACATCTTGCCATTTCCATGAGAGACCTGTTTTTTCTCTCAGCCACACCATTTTGCTGTGGTGTATACGGCACTGTACATTGGTGTTTTATCCCACGCTCAGCCAGAAATGCATTAAATTCTGAAGACATATACTCCCCCCCTCGATCTGAACGGAGGGTGCCCATCTTACTTTCTGACACATTTTCAGCCATAACCAAAAACTTTTTGAAGCACAAAAACACTTCGGACTTTGCCTTCAAAGGATATACCCATGCATGCCTGGTAAAATCATCAATGAAAGTCACGAAGTAAAGGTAGTTTCCAAATGATGGAGTTTGCATGGGACCACAAACATCACTGTGAACAAGCTGCAATCTGCGTTCAGCTCTCACTGATCCATCTTTGGGAAAGGAAGCACGCTGCATTTTACCCAATATGCAGCCCTCACAAACATGCTTGACAGGTGCCTCAAGCTTAGGCAAAGAAGACACCATTTCAGATTTCTGCAGGCGCAGCAAACTTGCAAAATTCAGATGACCAAAACGTGCATGCCACAGTTTTGCATTTGAAATAGCCTGCGTATCCATAATAGCACATGCTGAATCCTCTACACATTTGCCATCCATATTGAGCTTATACAGCCCTCGACATAGTGAACCAGATGCTACAATGATGTCACCACAAGAGAGATCATGAACAGTACATCTGTCATCCACAAATTTTACAACCAAACCTGTTTTGGCAAATGCGGAGACTGACAGCAGATTCTTTTTGATCCCTGGCACATACAATGCATCAAAAAGTGTAAAGGTGTTGCCATTTGCAACATTCAGCACAATCTGTCCAACTCCTTCAACGGGATAAGAGGAGTTATTGGCACAAGTGACAGTATTCCCTGTGGGAGCAGACTCAAGGAAAGTGAATAAACTGCGCTGCGAGGTGATATGCTTAGTGGCACCACTGTCAAAGTACCATACATCTGAATCTACTGCAGACATACATGTGTCATGCAAAGATGGGTCATAACTGCACTGCGCATTGAATGCCCATTCTGTATCTAGCACAACATTAGCAGATTCATTGTTAGAAGGAGAGGCATCTGCAACAGCCATACCAGCCTCTTTCTTCTTAGCCTCTTTCGCAGCCAGCTTAGGACACGCTTTGATGACATGATCATTTCCCTTACAGTACTTGCAAAATGTCTTCTGTTTGTCACCCTTCTTCTCATCTTTGTCTTCCTTCTTTGGTTGCGCAGCATTTGCAGATTTCTGCTTACTAGAAGAAAAGCCAGCTTTACCTTTCCCGCTTCTCTGACTAGCAACGAAAGCTTGATCTGCGACACGCATAATATTCCTGTTTTGCCTTGACTGGTCTTCTTGCAGCAAAACAGAAACTAACTCCTCAAATGATAAGGCATTGGGATTGCCTTTCATCATCAAGCGAAGAGTGGAAGCAAAACCCTGATAAGAATCTGGTAGACCATTCAAAACAGTCTGCACAAGTGAACTGTCTGACAGGATTTCATCTGCAGAAATGAGCTGCTCTTTGAAATCCTTGATCTTTGTCAAAAAGCTATCCATAGAATCACCTTCGTTCATATGCTCACTCTCCAACTGTTTTCGGAGATAAGCAACACGAGCCTCATTTCTTGCCTGATACAATGTGGCAAGTACATCCCAAGCATCCTTAGAAGTCCTGCAGGAGCGAATATGTGGGATAATGGTACGTTTGACAGACAGCGCAATCAAGGCATGAGCCTGCGCATCTCTACCATCCCAACGAATCTGCTCTGCTGAAAGTGGTGGTTCTCGAACAGCTGCTACAGCACTTGTGCCTGCACCATCATCAACAGTACCTGTTTCTGATGTATTTGCAGCATTCCCAGCCACAATAGGACGTGCATCAATACCCTGCACAATGTTCCATAACCCCTTTGCTACCAATACATGTCGCATCATATATGCCCACAATGGATAGTTGGTGCCATCCAACTTATCCTCAGCAGCCAACATGCGGAATACATCATTGTTGTCAGCCATGGCCAATGACTGTACTACTAGATGTAAATGCTGTCTGTAAGAGGAAAACCTGTATAAAATCGACCTGTGCTATGTAGCACAGCCCAAAACAGACGAATGGGCACCTGTCCTGCAGATTTTAATCTTGACAGAAAATCTGCAAAGTAGGACGATTTTGCCTGCGCAGTACTTGGAATGCAAAAACGGAGGGCGAAATGACCTCTGATCAAAATTCTGAAACGACTAAGCCCTACGGGCTTTCCCACGGCATATACTAACCTGCAGACGCTCGTGAAACCTCGTCGCAATCGGAGGAGATGAAGCAGCAGGTGCCGGTGATGCTGCCCGGGAGGAGGAAGCCTGCTCTGATACCAATTGTTGGAATTAGGGTTGCAGGAATGCACACACAACTTCAAGAAGATGAGGAAGCTTGAGCACAACACAGTAGTGTATTATGAGTGCCAAAAATGAAAGATAACAAGCCCTAGAAGATAATGGGCGTATATACAATGCACGGGGGAAAAAACCTCCTAGTGAGGGAAAAAGTGCCCCGGCGGTCCTAAGTGTGTTCACACACATCACTACTATAATATGGTAACAGCCAATAGATTTAGAGGTAGAAAGTTGTTCCCTCTACTGATGTCTATTTCATGCTATGCCTTTGAACTTATTGAATAATTTTATTTTGTTCAGACATTAACAGTTTCTAACATATCTTTCCAACTATCCAGACACCACAACAAGATGATTCAAGTAGCTGTGGGGCTGGAGAGTGCTGATTAGTGCCAAATATATACTTTCAAGCTATTTTGAGATAGGACAGCCAGAGCTTGTAAGAAAAAATAATTTTCATTTAGCTTCAAAAAATTTGATATTGGTACAAAGTGTTCTAAATCATCATATCTCATTGCAGATGAGAGAAGATAGCTTCAGCTCGAACTATGTGTATAGTTTCAGAGCTGATATAATTTGGAAGTTTTTGAAGTATGCCTCCCCCAAACCTATTGTACCAGCTACTACTGTCGAGTTGGGTGAGAGCTCTAAAGTTCGAGAAGGTGTCATACACCTTGATGACACAGATGATGCAGATGTGGTGCCACAGGAACAAGGACCTAGTGCTGATGAGGAGAAGCCACCAGAACAAGGACCTGCTGCTGCTGATGTTATTGAGGAGATGATGGAGCAGCAGCAAACAGATGCTCCAGGGGCAGTAGAGGAGACAATGGAGCAGCACCAAGAGACTGTACATGACAGGATGGAGCAGCAAAAAATA
Source organism: Cibotium barometz (assembly GCF_041138505.1). Taxonomy (NCBI): domain Eukaryota; kingdom Viridiplantae; phylum Streptophyta; class Polypodiopsida; order Cyatheales; family Cibotiaceae; genus Cibotium; species Cibotium barometz. The sequence goes on from NC_141058.1 coordinate 26,995,697, forward strand.
GATTCTCCAAATAAAGATGATACGGTGAGCTTGGACCATGTAGAGCAGCCTCTAGATCAGCCTGTAGATAAATAGAAAATTGTTGTCAAGAATATGTTCTACATATATAATTAAACACTTCTGTACAGAATTTTACATTATTGAATATAATACCTTTGTTTATGGAGTCTGTGTTATCTCAATTTTCAAATTTTTAATGTCTTTGCATTTTATTGAACTCTCTCTTCTTTTGAGCACCTGCAAAAAAGCAATATGAAACAATAGGGTAAAGTAAACTAATAGCAGTGCTTAATGAGACTAGGATAAGTCACATGGTATACCTTCTTATTGTTGTAGATAAATAAAAAGTCCTTTGAAATAGAACCTTCTGTCTCAAATAGAATGTCATTGCGCAATTGAGCTAGGAAGCAACATTGTCTTAATGAGATATTGACTAGCACATCACCATTCTCAACAACATCAATATCAAGAAGTTTATTTTCTGCACCAAAAGAATCTTCATCTTGATCCATTGGGACTAGTTTTGTACCTAGCATTCGACTGCGCTTATAATAAAAAGAAAAAATGAAATTTTGTGATGCAACCATGTACTTCAGTTGCCTAGAAGGTTGGACAACCTCACAAAACACTGAACTACATGTCTTCTTATCCCAACCTTTATCCAAAAATTGTGGCATGCATGCCAGACTTGTTGCTTTAACTGTGAACATTGTTTTTGAAACCTTCACTGGAAAGGTATTAAACAAGTCTACAAAAACTGTGAGAGGCATGCATAAAGAAATTTTTATTATCCTTGTGGCAATATTGGGCCTCAGAGCTTTCTGTACTTCTTTGAAAAGCTTGGCTCTATATGCCTCTGTAATACTAAAATGTAGGAGAGGCCAATCCACTGAATTCCATGCCGGAAGGTCTTGTTTTCTTAACACACCATGTGTGTTTGCATTGTCCCAGCAACTGATAAAAACGATCAGTAAAAAATATACCGGATTGAGCTAGCTCTGTTGCACATCGACCTTGGTATTGTTGTTCTCCTATCGATCCATGCAAAACATCTATAAATCCCAGAATACAATCGATGTTTTGCCATGTCTCATCGATGAAGGGTATAAATCTGAAATAAAATAACACAAGAATATCAATAAGCAAAGAAAGAAAGCTTTGTCTTAAAAATCCATACACCTCATAAAGAACAAGAAAGCTTTGTCTTAAAAATCCATACACCTCATAAAGAACAAAACCACAATAGAAAAATATACAATTAGGCCTGTGTTGCGGAAGATCATTTGGATAGTCTCGCAAGACAAGTTCTTTATGCATGTACACATGCTGAATCAAAACTTCTTTCACCGATATCTTCCCTCTGGTGATTTTAAAATCTCGTACTCTTCCCTTCCATGATGCCAAGAAAATGTTTTTTGTCTGGGGTCTCTTTCTTTTACTAGGTTGCATGAGCACCCATGCTCCTTTCAAAACAGTAAACCTTTCCCAAGTTCCTTCCGTTTTGACTGTACTTGAATTCTCTACCGAAGAAATAGAAGAAGCAGGTCGAGGGGGTAAGGATGTGTGGTATAATTCTGCCTTCATAGCATTATCATCTACAGAGCATCTTCCACAAGAACGACCGTAGTTTTTATTCACCATGGAGACCTTGTGAATCTGTAACCACAGCAAAGTAATGTAAACAAGATAACAAAGTGAAGTTTCAAGAAAGAGAAAGTGGGCAGACAGATAGTTGACAAGAAACATCTTACTCTAAGCCAAACAGGATCAAGGGAGCAGTTTTGGAAAAGAAGAGGTTGCTGCACAATGAGGCAGTGGTGTAGAATGGTAGACCTTTCGAAGGAAAGGCAGCACAACATTTCAAAGTTCAAAGGAAGGTGAAAGCGGGAAGGCCCTTGTCAGAGAAAATGTCAGACTAGATTCTATCTTCATGTCCAAAGATCTTGTGAGAATAAAAAACCAATCTCCACATTAATGTAGCACGCTTGTACCTACATAAAATATTGTTTCTTTTATCTATTTTCTTTTATTTTTATGAATTTCCAACGTTACGTTGGCCCTCTGTTCATTGGTTGAGAGCTTATTTTTCCAAATCGTAAAAGGCCCCAAAATGAGCTCCCTTTTTCCCTAATGTATAATCCACCACGATCAATTAAGGTTGAAAATATGATGTTCAATTAAGGTTTTGAGTGTTAGATGGAGGTTGGTCGTGTGCATGTTGGACACATGTGCTCGTGTTTTGGCAGGTGGCTGCATCCTTTTCTCCTGGGAGCTATTGCTCCAGTCATGGAGTCTCCTCCGTGTTGGTCGGCATGCTCGACCTTATGCATGGGAGCTGTTGCTCCTCCCATCCACCCTACTAGTCGGCATCATTTCAGTGTGTTTCTATTCCCTGTATGTTTGGATGTGTTTGTAGGTTGTCCATTTGTCGTCGCCTCGAATGTTCAGGTACCTTGGGCGGTGACTGCTGATCCTCCTTCGTCGATGTCATTTCCTTGGACACTCGTCGTTGCATGTTTGGATGTTTTTTGTTTCTTTCGGGCATGCACGTGGTTATGTCTTGGAATCTTTTGCAGGTTTGCGTGCATGTTCTCGTTTTTTTTGGCCCATGCATGTTGGCCTGCGATGGTCGTGTCTGGTATTGCTATGCTTGGCCTCCTTACGTGTTCTCGTTTGAGTCATTTATCCCTCCTCTGATGGCATGGGTGGCAGGTGTGTTTCTCAAAGTTGTTTATATGCGAGTCGTGATGTTTACTTTTCATATCCTTTCTGCCATGGCTGATCGTATAGAAGAAGAAAAACCGTGTCTATATCTGCTCCGGTGTTTGCTTGCCTACCTCCCTTAGCCGCCTTGCCTCCTACATGTGCTACACAAGCCCCAGTTTGCAGTAGTAGCCGGCCTTCTGAATCCAACAAGGAGAATGTTTCTAGTGGTATGTCCAATATGCCTGCAAAATGTTTTTTTCAATTGAAATGTTGAGTTTGTTGGCCTTTCTAAAATTTTGACATGTGCTGTTTATGTTGTCTCAGGTAGTTCTGAGAAATCTTGTGCGACGACACTCTTCCTCCTGCATGCCCACAGTTTCCAAGTCGTAACAACTTAAAGATGCTCGAGGTTTCTATCATGATTGGCATTGGGAATGACGATGTCAATATCTCTCTGTGGGATTCGCTTGTTGACCATGAGTGCACTCAGGCTATCTTTTCGTTGGAAAGAGCTAGAACTCTTCACCACCTCCATTTGCAAATGGCTACCCGAATACCATCTTCATCGATTATTTCAGTTGGCAAAACTGTGAAGCAGTATTAATGTGGAACATCAACAAACCACCAGGGGGTATAGTCATGTGTCGTGCATTACATCAAATTAAAATGCATACTTTTGAGGGTATGGTGGGATATTGTCTAAAGGATTTGCATAAACCTAACTTCTGGTTCCACTCCCACAATGTCTCTGCAGAGGAGATGTCTAGAGGTAGAACTTTGTATGCACAGTTTGGTCAAGGTCATCTGAAAAATCGTGTCTGTCTAACTCCCGTGAATGTGTTTGAGAGGGCTTTTGTGTATATGGAGAAATTATATATTAAACAAATGGATTGTAGCACTTGGAATCACTCTTCTAAAGATGATGAGGAGTGGCAACTACTTTCCTAGTGCACAATGGATAATTCCAAAAGCCAGTAACGTCATGGACTCCAGCAGAGCCCGTGCCATGTGGAAATGTCTCAAGACACCCGAATTTGCTGATATCTTAAGGAAAGTCTTCTTTCGAGATCATTACATTGAGGGTGAATCTGCAAGGTACTTCCTTACCATAGCTGAAGAAAATCCCAAAGGAGAAGAGGAACAAGAGCCTCTGTTTGACAAGCATAATGATGAAATTCCAAGAGGTGACTGCACCAATCCAATCATTGTTGAAGAAAGCCCGCCTGACATAGATCCTCAGTCGCCGCCATACATTAACTCCTCCAAAGAAAAAGTTGCTAAGTTCTTGAGGGTAGTCCCTCCATGACATGACCTTAGTCACAAGGCTTTCACGTAGGGGAAATTTAACTTTTGTAAATATGTTTGCAGCTCGCAAAATAAAACTTGGCCATGTTTGTGTTCCAATAAAACTTGGTCATCTTTGTGTTTGGGCAATAAAACTGTAACTATTTACTCTTTGTGAAGGAATAAAGTGCCTAACCTTTTGTATTTCCAAAATCGTCATTGTATTCATACAATGGACTAAGGTTATATCACTCTATTAATTAAATGCCGCATGAGTGGCATTTAATTAATGTACTATCAACAAACTTATTCACACATACCTTAAGTGTGCATTAAATTAATGCTTGTTTCACTTCGTGGGTGTAATCTATTAGAATCTGGGACTTACCCTTTCCACATGGCAACCACATCATCGCCTCTCGTGTTGCATCTCCTCAACCCCTTGGCAGAGAGAGACACTGTGTGTGTGTGTGTGTGTGTGTGTGTGTGTGTGTGTGTGTGTGTGTGTGTGCAAGCCTTCGTGTAGAGTGAAAGAGAGCAATTACTGCACACACAAACCCTCACTTGAATGGGCACCAACTCTGAATGCAAAGAGAGAAACATGGAGAGAGGGATACATTGAACACATGGAAGTCAACCGTAGATTTGATTGATTTGTTACTAAAAACCATGAATATAGTGACCCCATCATACTCACTCTTTTCATTTGTATTACATAAATAATAATATTATTCACTTTTTCTAATTCGTGGCATTAATAATTATAATGCCCACCATTAATTAATCAATGCTTAACCTTGGGATCAACCTTACCCAACGCCCCCGTTGTTGTACTCCCATGTCCTCCTCCCTCCCAACTCAATATGCCCATCCCCTCCCTTATGTCCCTATTCGGCAAGCATCCCTCCTCCCTCCCAACTCCTAGTATGGCCCACCCCCCTCCCCCTCACCTGGATGCTCGTCCTCCCCAGCCTCAACCCCCATATTTGTACATGCATACACATGCACGCACACACATGCACACCCCTTTGCACATCACACACTACATGCATGTGCACCCACATTTACAACCCACACCACCACCACACTCCCATACACATACTCATTTACATAACATGCACACCGCACATACACACACCTTCACCCTTGCACTAGCACGTGTACATACACTTACACCCCGCCTGTGCGCACACACTTGCACTTACACCTTGCGTGTGCACATTCACTTGCATAAGCTGTACATGCATTTGCACACACCTTTGCACACCACCTACTATGTGCATGTGCACCCACACTTACATTTTTACATGCACATACCTCGCACATGCACTCACTTATACAATTGGACCCCACACACTTGCACACACACATGCACTTGCACCCGCTTGTGCACACACTCGTGCGTTCACCCATGCATGCACACACACATTCAAACATTCACACGTCCCTTTGTAGATCGTGCCCCACACACTTGCCATGAGCACCCACTTTCTGTACTTGCACAGGCACCACTCCCCTATGTGCACATGCACTTGCATTCACGTGCATGCACCCCACACACTTGTATAGCACGCACGCGCACACACATACACATCGCCTGTGCACACACCCATTTACACAATCCCTTGTATGTGCACCCGCACGAATTTGCATCGCATACGCATGCACAACACCCCTCTCTCACAAAAAATTATAACCCCTTTAGAATTTAAATCCCCGCTTTCTTTGTTTACTTCTTCGCAATTTTTAAAAAAGGGCCCCCCTTTTTTGCTTTTTCGTTTTCCAATTAGAAACGAAAAGCTCCCTTTTTTCCTTTTTCTTTTTCCATTAAAAATATAAGACAAAGGCCCCGCACCTGAAGCGTCTGCTGGCTCTGGAACCGTCCCCTTTTCCTTCTCCTACGTTGCTCTAGTTCTTCTTGGTGGTGGCGGTGGTGGCAACACTCTCCTTGGTGGGCGAGGTGGGAGTGCCCTCTTCTCTGGCCCCAAAGGTACCCAAGAGGGTGGAAGAAGACGGCAAAGGAACTGTAAGGCGTGACAGTCGAAGAGGAGGGCAGGTCGGTGCAGCACACAGGGTGAAGGGGTGGACAGTCACAGGCACCGTGGGCGGAGGAGGCATTTAGAAGTGAAGACATCGTCAATGCCAGCAAACTGCAAGACCTTCTGGGGTGCAGGGACCAGGTGGCGAGTGTCGACTCGCTATACCCCAGTAGCCGCTGCGCACGGGGATCTTGGCCCCGAGTACCTCTTGCTGGTGTTCCTTGATGGGAAGAGAGAAAAAAAGTGTTGCCATTGCCACCACTGCCACGTCCCAGAGGTAGGTGGCCACGCTGCTGGCATTGTCGGCGGAGGTGAGGTCGTAGGAACCGGCACCTCCACCGATGGAAAGAAGCACCTTAATGCCCATGGACCGGCACGTGCCGATGTCGGCGGAGAGACTTGTTGCATCGCAGTGGCCCGCCAGGTTCAGCTGGGGCTGTTGGCCCTTCCCGAACGTGTTGTAGATATCGTACGCCACAATGCTTGTTTGGGGACCGCAGCCAGTACTCCATGGATGCGCTTTGTGAACTTCTGTAAATACAGTGGAAGAATCTCATGTCTATTTGTAAAAGGGGTCAAGGGCTTAGAGATAAGATGGCCATGTCCATGGGCATTTTAAGTGTGGTGTGAAAGGGCGGTCATGTATATAAGTAGAAAAAAGGAATAATGATGTAACTAATCACTTGCTCTAATGATAAGTATAGCTTGCTAATCCTAGCTATGATGACTTTTCCCCTTTGAGAAAATGAGTGAGCTCTCTTCCATGAGTGTTATAGTGCAACTCCGGTCAATGAGTGTTCTACTCTCTTTCAGTTTTATCAGAGCTATGCTTTGATCTTTTTCTTGCTAGGTTTAGTGTAGAAAAATCCTAATTTCTCTCTCAAAACTTGCAAACCCTAATTTGTGCATCTTTTCCTCAAGTTTCTTCAAGATCCATACTCTAGCTATGTTTGGGAGTCTTCTTGAGCAAAATGCCTCTCGATTTGAGCTTGATTTTGTCAATTTTCTTGAATTTTTCAAATCTCTATAGATCTTTCTTTCTTGACCTAAATAAAAGGGGGCGGCACACTGTGGGCTATGTGGTGTCATGGATAGTATTAGGAGTTGTGAGTACCAGAGCTTGACACTTATCCAATAGCTCATCTTCTTCTCTCTCCAAACCCTAAAACATTGGTGGAAAAATCTACAACAGGCGGTTCGCATTCATGTGGCAGGCGGTGATTTCGTGGAGCTTCCTTGCTTATGAAACTTCCTACATCTTGGATAGGCAACATTAAAGATTTACAATAGCTGGCTAGTGATTTCATGAAGCCTCCATGCTCATTGAACCTCCTACATCTTGGATAGGCCACATTAAAGCTCATTTTGGCTTGCCTAGCCTATGAAATGGTGAAAACGTGTGACATTGCAAGCATCAAGACTTTCTTCTTGGCATTGGTGAGTGTCTTCATCAATTTCATACAAAACTTGGTTGATTCATCATGCCTATGACATGATTTGGGGATTTTCTCAAAGATATCCTAATTTCCATGACGTTGGCCATTTACACATGCTATTGGCCATGCCTATGAGCTATGGAATGCTTCAATGGTGTCATAATGTATGCTTATGCACTCATACTTGGCATTGAGCAAACTCTACTTACATAATTTAGGGATTTTGAGCTTTTCATGCCATTTGATAGCATTGAGTGTCATACATAACCTCTCATATGACATTTCATGTCATTCATGGCCATTCACATGCTATGTGATATTGAGACCATTAGATATTACTTGATTGCTATTTGGAGCATTTGTCATCATTTTGGTCCAAACATGAGCCATTACATGGATAATCATGCCATCCACATGTATGGTGGTTGAGATTGATGTTATATGGCTATGTTGAGATGCCTATGACATGCTCTTAGAGCCATTTGCTCATGCTTGATGCTTATTTGATGGATTATAATGCTCAAATGTCATGGTAAGGGACATATTGTTACATATTATTTGATGGTTGTATAATAATTTTTTATCTACAATGGTGATGGAGTGAACAAGTACATGCTGAATGGATGAACACAAGTATGAGCCATACCATTTGTTGATGGATGTAATAGCATGAGTACATGCAATCATGTTGTAAGTGGGCTTAGTACCTAGTCTTTCAAGCATTTTACACATACCCCACATAAAATTGCATTCATCCTTCAAATTCATAGAATCTACTATGTGTGTGAGGGTACCCTTAGTGTTGTAGGAGAGACCAAGGGAGAGTGTGTCATGAACTTTCGCTGCCAGGCCATGGTAAAGCGGGACAAAAAGTGATTAGGTACCCCAGAGGTAAAGAAATGGTCCCAACTCTTGCCTTGGAGTGAAACTCGGTAAGAGTGTAGGAATGTTTGATCGGGAGATTGACAAGCGTGAAGCGCTTCATCGACAACATTCTACATCGACATACGCTTGTGGCATTGCAATTTGCAAAAAGGGATCACATGTATTAATCCAATGACATGTGGTAGTATGATATGGGAAATGCCTATACATGACATTTTGTGATGTAATACGATGGGGCAAATGCTTGTAAATTGGTATTGATTTGTTGCATTCTTTTGGATTGAGAATTGGATCTAAAAACAAAGGAGGTGTTGATGAAATTGCTCCGATATATGTAGCTGAGCACAAAAGGAGGGCTATATGTAGCTGAGCACAAAATCTTAATTCTATTCGAAATGGACAGAGCTATTTACTACATAGCTTGAAGGAGATATTTTAGGACTCTTCTTTAAACAAAGAAGTTTCTGATTCCAACACCGTTTGCTATCCCAACCGCCAACGTCATTGGCAAGGCAAAACCCTGATGCAATCATAGTCTATTTTGAATTTTTCCAAGATGTTTATATATCCCGAGACTACTTCCTTAGAGCCTCGAGAGATGAGCCATTGAACTCCCCGATCCATTACCATTTGGCTAGTCAACGGGCATAGTCGATGTTTTTGAAAAGTCAAAACAAAATATACACATCCTTTGACTTTGAACAAACCCTCTTGGGAGTAGGTAGTACTAATCAATACTTCTCCATCAAGCCAAAAACCAAAGGATTCCAACAAGATTTGAGGATTCTATACCCCAATTATATTTTCAACTAAAAAACCGTCTATCATGATGGAAAGAGGTCAAAACTCCAAACACAAGAGCAACTTCAAGGAAGCTCATGTGCATGATGAAGCAGGTGCCAATGATGCAAGGGAGGAGAAACTAGCAAATCAAGGGATTTCTCTCTCTTCCATGAATCAAGGAAAAGTGGTGAAAAATGTTATAATATTACCATTCTCTCTCCTCTTTTAGAATCAAGGAGATCTCTTTATATTGTTTTTATAAGAGATCACCTATGCCATGTCAAAAGTAAGGACCACTTGTCCTCAAAATTCTCAAATCTGAAATAATAATATTCTATTTGATCTAAAAACGTGAAACATCTAAGATGTGATACTCTTAAATACGCACATGACTTTTCAACTTCTAAATCCTTCAAAATAGAATGCATTTACGTATTTCAAAATGGGAGAAGTTAAAAAATGGAATAACTTGATGTAGACATCACATTTTTTAATTTCTTTTTACCCATGCCTACCTCTATGCTCTAAGAGTGTGGCTGTTAATTTTCATCATTTTTCATTAAGTATATAGGAGTTTATGAATTTTTTATTCATTTAGAGACTTCTCTAGATTTTTAGAATAAGAAAAATAGGGTTTTCAATGTAGGGGGATTTTAGTATGCTTTGATGCGATATTGCTATAGGTTTTTCACTTTCCCTCCTTTGTACAGAGAAAGTTCAAATCTATGTTTGTTTTCTTTAGTAGCTATGCTCAAAAGCTTTATTTCCCTCCTAAACCACATTAATGATTTTAGATCTTCTCAATCATGGGGTTTCTTCTCTTCTGTATAAACAGAGAAATTAAAGGGTATGTTGATTATTTGGTGCCATTTAGTTCGAGCCACATATTCATCTTCCCGTTTAATCATCTTTATGTTTATTAATCTCTACAAAAGAACCAAAGAACAGGAGAGAAATGGAGGTGTGTCCATCTTGTTATCTATTATGTTGTTTTGTTATGGTTTAATTTTGTATGAGTTATTATGTTTTCTTTTCTATTTTGACCATCTTATTGTTCTGAATGTGATTTAGTAATGTGTGAAATTGGAGATAATAGTTAAGTTTAATGATGTTATTTCTGTGTTATTTAGATTGTTCATTAGTGATTTTCTGAGTGAAACAATGGGGTGAAATATAATTGTTGATTAATAGTTATGATTTAGTTTTGGGATATATGGAAGTCTATATGTTATGTTCAATAATGTTATTTCTCATTTAAGATGTGTTATTTGTTAATTTTTTGAGTTATACAAATGTATAAAAGCTAATTTGGGTAATAGTTGTGTTTAATGATGTTTGCTTTCTTATTTTGACCATCTTATTATTCTAAATGTCATTTAGTCATGTGTGAAATTGAAGTCAATAGTTGAGTTTCATGATATTATTTCTATGTTATTTGGTTGAAATAAGTGTGTTATTTTTTATTAGAAGTTTTGATTTTTTTCTAGGTTATATTTAATTTATATATGGTTAACATTGTGTTCAATAATGTTATGTCTAGTTAAAGTTGTATTATTTCTTAAATTTTTCCCAGCTATATAAATGTATTAAAGCTAATTTTTTGTTAATAGCTATGTTTTGTCCAAAGCTAATTTTTGGTTAATAACTGTGTTTTATCCAAATGCTAATTTTAGGATGCAGGCACATTCACTTCCAACTAGAGGCCGAGTATGCACTGCTATACAAGAGAATGCCAATAAGTGAAAAGCAACGAGAGATAATGCAACAAGAGATAATGCAACAAGACAGAAATGCAAGGAAAAAACATGTCGATCTTTGGGTTGAGGGGTGCTTTCAAGTACCTAAAGATCTCCACAATTTAGTGGGCTTACATCTTTCATTAAGTATATGTGTGAAGGCAATGCAAGGTTATTGGGATACACTAGGAGGCTACCAATGCAAGCTCATTTACGCATCTATTCAGTGTACCATGATGGGCATGGATGCAAGGATCAAGGAGCTCACAAAATCACTAAGTGAAAAGGAGAGAGAGTATCAGAGTCTACAAGATGCGATGCATGTTATGGAAAATGCGATGCATATTGTCGAGGTAGACAATGAAGAATTGCATTGCAAAATGCAAGGTTTGGAGAAGGAGAACAAAAAGATGGTAGCAATGCCTGCAAAGGACTGTTATTGCTGGACACTCAATGAAAACCAAAGAAGCACATGAGCGTGTAAGGTTTCTCAAACCACTTCATGAGTTTACCAAAGGGAGTGGGCAATATAATCGACAAGTCTATGCACAATGTGCAAACATGAAGAATGTGTTTTCCAACCCAATTGAAGAGGTTAATGATGCAATTGCAAAGGTCCTAAGCAAAGGTATTGAAGTCTTCATTGAAAAACCCCAAATTCAAAACCATTGGTGATGATGCTACAAGAGTACACTGCTTGAAGGAGGGAAGCAATACCTTCACAGCAGCTATACAGATACTCAAGACATATATGACAAGGTAGGGATTAGCTCCAAATTCTATGCTATGATTTATAAGCAATTGGATATAGGGTTTAAGTTTGTTCTTAACAAGAGAACGGGTGGTGCCCATCCCTAAACTATTCCATGTGAAGCAGGCACAGAAAGATCTTAATGCAAAAGTCTTAGACATAAATGGTGAGCCAATACATTTGGAACATACATAGATGCTTAAGCTCGGATCAAAGGAAGTGCCCTTCAAATTGCATGTAGATAATAACTTTATATTAAATGTATGTAAGCTACAAGTAACAATGGTGAAGTTCTACAACATGTCTATCAAAGAGTGTTTTGAAGCTTGATGAGAGTGAAGTCATTAAGAACGTGTTAGTTTGATGCTAATGAATAGGACATTGGATCCCAACATCAATTCAAAACATCCAAAATATTTCAATGTGCAATCGAAGAATGAAATATGGTGGCTTGCTACATTTGAGGTACCAAAGGAGAACCATGAAGTAGTTAAGATTTTTAAAAAAAAACTTAATAGAGATACCAAATATTGTACGATGATAAAACAATGGTGAAGTTTTACATGTCGATGGATTTGGTGAATATGAGGTAGAATGGCATCTTGCTGGAGATTTAAAAACATTGAAATGTATTTTTGGTGTTTCAAATTCAGTATCAGTTGAGTTCCCATACATATATTACATGCAATTTAGAAAGAAAGGCAAGGATGGGAAGAAAAAATGGATTGTAAGGACAAGACAATGTGGTGCTCCAACACGTGACCACTGTATCCAAAGGAATGGAATGTTTGTGCCATTAAATCCTAAGTGGGATCCTATTTTAGAAATACCCTTAACAAGGGTCCACTTTTGCACCTTGCATTGCATACTAAGGATAATAGAGAAGTTGGTGTTTGAGTACGTGTGTTTTGCCTACAAGATGCAGTTTGCTTCAAATGCTGATGCAACATGCAAGAAGGTAGAACAAGTCTTATCTGATGTTGGATTGCATTGGGGCCAAGTAGAAATAAAAAAGGATGAGAAAAGTCAGGAAAGAGTGAAAATTTGCCATGCAAACTGTGTTTTAGGGGAGCTAAGGCTAGGAAATTCTTATCTCCATGACGAGATGAAGATGGTAAGTTGCTTGTAAAACAAGCGGAGAAGTAGGAAGCATGGAAAAAACTACACATGGCTGTCCTTGATCAGAGCAATGGGGGATGGATGTAGATAGCAAAGACAAATGTGTGGATTGCACTCAATAAATTGGCACCACTTTTACAAAAAATGACATTCACTTCTGATAATGCTAATGCATTTAAAGAGAGTTGTAAGCTTTCATACCTTAATGACAGAGGCATGGACTTCAAATTACATTACACACTATATGGTCAGAGTGGTCTCCATTTCGTTTTTACAAATTAAAATGTGAATGTAATATTTTGAGTTTAACTGTGGATCTTGTGTTTTTGAATGCAGCACATACTTGAGGTCATGGATACTTGAGATCATTGGCAAGCTCGATGTACGGATTCCAAAAAGCAATGGCGCATGGAGGTGGAATCAATGATTCCAATCCTATGAGGCAGTTACTCCAATCATTCTAATCCTATGAGGCAATTACTCCAATGGTGGTATAGAAGAATAGAGATAAGGTCTGAGGAAAAAATATGCATAAGTGGAGGCCTGGAACTATGGCTCTTTGTGAGATTAGGCAATACTAAAAGACGGTCCAGCTACTCATGCCAAAGTTGTGCTTCCAATGTGTGGTGTGAGAGATCATGCACGATATGCAACTCCATCATGACATGAGGTTATGGGTTCGTGCAACATCAAGCCCACTACCTACATGGTGGATAGGTAAGGCCTTGGAGACATTCTAGGAGGCTGCGAAGCCATACCTAGTGGATATTTTTGGTGACATTATGTTTGCAGTTGTTCATATGCAAAGAGGGTCACCATCACTTAAAAGGACATGCAGTTGGTGTGATGCATGCGACGCTGGAGAGATCCTCCGAGCCAAGATCTTTAGTTATATTTTTATATATTTCGCATGAATGTAATTCTTAAAAGCTATGTAAAGCTTGATTTATATCTTGATAAATATACATAATTTTTTCTCTTAAACACTAATTTAGGAATTTTGGGAAAAATTCACAATTGTGGCACCAATCTCCTTGATTAGTATTTAAAAATTTGAGATGTGTTTTTGAGATGAGTAAGAGACTTTCTAAGATTCACACAAGCAAGAATGCTAAGCAAGAATGTCTTACTCTTTATATTTTGAAATAGGAATGTTTTATCAATGAGAGAAGAATCTCTTGTGTGATTCCCATGAAACTTGAACCCTTAACGTTTGGGTGTGTGTGTGTGTATGTGAGACAGAGAGAGAAATAATGAAGAGTGAAGATTTTAGTTAGTTTAGTTACAAATATTAATATTCATTATATTTTTTAATTTAAAGAATATTTTTTTTTAATTAAAATATTTAAATGAATTAATTTTTTATAATTTTAAATAAATTTAATATGAAGGTCAAGATATTAGAAAAAATAAGTTTTTTTCTTAATTTGTTTGAAATTGATTATTGCAAGAGAGAGAGAGAGAGAGAGAGAGAGAGAGAGAGAGAGAGAGAGAGAGAGAGATGGATTGTATTTATCCCTAAAAAGTATTTGTGAAAAAAAAGCCTTCAAAAGAAGAATGACCTTGAACATTAAAATCATGTAGAAAACTTTAATTTGAGCGGTAGTACATGTCTTCAAAGCTGTCTCAAAAAACATCATGAAAAGTGTTTAATCCTCATCTTCCTCCTCACTTTTATCGTCATTAGTGTTCTCTTTAATATTCAAACTTTCTTGAGTCTTTGAGATAATTGTTTTTGGAATCTTTATCCTATTTGCTTTTTGTCCCTTCCTTGGTGCCCAACTCCAGATAATGCTGCTAACATGCTCCCAATGTTGAGGATCATTTTCATTGCACCTCCAATGCTTCTTCCAACAATCTACATATGCTTCTGCATCACTCACATTCTTCTTTCTTGTGATAGGAGCCCAATATTGAATCTTCACTCTCATATAGTTTAGTGAGTCTTTCTCCATATCCACATCTGAAACTATAACCCCTAACCATATTGGATATATTGTGTCACTTGGTCGCACAAGAAGAAAGATATATTGTGTCACTTGGTCGCACAAGAAGAAAGTTATCTTTTATCACATCAACTTCTGGTTTGAATTCCTCCCTTGGCTTATGACATGCTGGTCCACAATAGTGTCCTTCATTTTCCTCTATTCCAATTGACTCCTCATCTTTGTTGTTGTCATCAATAAAAGCATTCCTTGAAGACATACTTTTAGGCTAGAAGTCATGACAGAAAGTGTTCTCCTGCACATTTGCCGTATTCAAGGAAATAACCATGTTTTCCCAATACTCAATGACAGGCTTGATCCATTTTGCATAAGCTGAATCATCTCCTTTAGTTTCTACAAAGCTTTTCCACCAGTTCACAAAGGTATTCAAGCCTTGTACAACCTGGATATTATCCTTTATATATTCAAAAATAGGCACAACCTTTGGAACCCCTTGAGGAATCATAGGTGTCCCTGCATCATTACGCTTCCACAACTCAATTCCATTTTTAGGCAACCACTCACTTGATTTGGGGTGTATCTTGTATTGCATCAATGGTACGACATCATTCATGTAAAATCTAAATTTCAATGGCTTTGAACGACCCACTAGTCTATGTGCTCCTTCATGTAAGTAGCCTTTTACATAGTCTTTGAAGTCTGGCACCTCCTTCATAAGAAAAGGTGTTGGCTTCATGCTTGTACACTCATTAAAACTTTGCATCAAGTGAGGAAAGCTGAATGTCTGGCTTGTTCTTAGCTTCTCTGAAAAGCGACTAAACAATGCATCAATATCCTCATGCGTGTGTCCCACCATAAGAAAGCCCAATTGCACCATCTCAAAAACTCCTTTTGCCACCAGTAAAGATAAGTATGCGAATACATATCGATTCTTATTCTCAGATCCACAATTATCCAACTGAAGCAACAATGTCTTTGGCAACATCTTAAATGTGTCCACAACATCCTCTAATGTGACATCATTTGTTTGTGTACTCTCATTTGCCTCCATATTTGCAACACATTGCACCATTTGATTATTAGCTTGATTCTCCTCATGCATAGCAGCATTTGTTTGCACCTCCGCATTTGTAACATCTTTTGAGATACAAAGCAAATTTTTCTCATTTTTTATCTTCATGTGATGATCTAATGCCATTCTAGACATCAAGCATTCAAAAATATTATGTGATGTCTGAGGAGTGGTACCATCACATATCAAATCACCGTACATGTGATAATCCATTCTCTCCAAGTTTCTAAGACACTTGGAAAAAGAAGCAATTGTGAAGTTGGGATCGCTTGGCCATAAACCCACTCCAAAGTGTCCATAAGCATTTTGACCATGACCATGTGTGAGCATTCCTGTTAAGGATATTGGAAGAGACATCACTTGGTTAAGTGACTTAGGAACTGGAGTCACTCGTGGTATGCAAGTCTTCTTCTGATCCATTTTGTCATGAATAATGCATAGATATTTTTTCGGATACATCTCTGAGTACATTCTCCAAGCATAGTAGACATTTCTACAACTCATTTGCTGCAACATATGCACCCGTCTCTGTATGTACTTAGCACGCTCTTGTTGGTTCTTTGTTGACTCCAGTTTGAGCTTTATAGATGTGCATATATCACACTTTGAGAATGTGCTAGTTTTGGAGAGAGTGACCGTCTTGAAAACTGTATTCCACATTCGAGAAAATGTGGGCTGTGAAAGCCCTTTATATCCCAAAGAGTTGAGTGATGCATTAACTATTTATACATTACTGGAAGAACTTTTTGTGTCTCACGAGTTCCATACATAGGTGTCCTAGACTTATCAGGCATTTTCTCAGCATTATTATCTATGAAATCTTGTATAATTGCCTTCCCTATCTCCACATGTGTCAAACCTTTTCGGATGATTGCATTGTTCCCATGACTCACATTCTTTGATCCTTGCATATATCTTCTTCTATATCTGTAGAAAGTAGTCTTTGTAATTCCATGTACAGTGTACCATGCTGTGCTGCAAACTTTTCTTCCATCATACATGAAGTTAAAACACTCCTCATTTGCTTCCTTACCAAATGCCATGTTCATACTATCATATATGTAGGTTGACCTGTTTGAGTAGTTTTGACCCCAAAAGTCTGACCTTATTTGCAGAACTTTCCATCTATCAGCCATTTGGCAACATTTGTTTGCACAACAATCAATGGTTGCAACATTGTACACATCTTCACGATTGCACTTTGTAGAAAAGGCTACATTCTTGTTAGTCTTCCTTGTTTCCCTGATTTTCATTACATACCTTCTTTTTTGAGGCAAACATAGAGTGTTCTCATCGCTGGTGCCGTTATCCTCTCCATCACATTCTTCTTGCCCTAAACTGCTATTATCATCTATATCACCCTCCTTAGTACAACCATTTTCATTGCTCGATTGATAATGAAAGTCATGAAGATTATCACTACCATCATGTACATCTGCATCATGAGTTTCAAGTAGTTGTAATTCTTCTCCATTCTCAAAGGTAAGTTGCTTTATGGGCCAACTAATCAAATTGATATGGGGTAAGTGTAGTATTTAAAGATGTTCCTATTGACAATGGCTTTTCAATTATGATGCCGAGGTGGGTTTCTCCTAGATCCTTGAAGTTGATAGCCTCATAAGAGTGAACAAAGAGAATCACCCCATCTCCAAGTTTTTCAGTTTTATGCTCATTCCATATAAATACCCTCTTCTCTCTCCAAGAATCTCTTCCCACCATCAAGTCAAGTGGGTGATGCTTTTTTTGCTTAATGATTTTTGGGCATCCTCTTGAGTCCATTTTGTCCTTTGGTCCATTGTGAACTAACATGTGAACTGGCCATTTAATAGTACTTCCAACAGCTTCACCCATGGTACTAGCTCCCATTGTTGGAAATGGGAGAGTACACATATCCTCTAAACTTTCCATAACATGAATAGAAACACATGCATCGCCGATCTCAACGGTGCCACAAAATTCTGTAGGATCATTGGAGAAAATGATTCCATGTCCCTTCCTTGAGGTTCCTTGAAGAAGAAAAACTTTATCTCCTTTGATCCACATCATGTGAACCTACATTTGAATCACCATTAGACTATGTTAGCAACAAAGAAATAACATAATTAATGATAAAATTTTGAATTGATAAAAACATATAATGTCCAGAGTCTCAAACATGAAATTAAACCTTAGTTTGTATACTTATAAAATCCACCTTTTCTACTAGGCAGGAAGTATTACAAAGTAGTATCAAAGAAGGTAGTTTTAAGGAGTAGGTATTCGGGCTCAAACTTGAGTTTTGAGCTTAGACATTCTAATAAACTTTATTTAGAAGCACACACTTGAGCCTCCAACTTGAGATTGGGTGATTAAGAGCAAGTGGAGAGCTCAAACCTAAGATTGACATGGCTTGCAGATGAGATTGGGCCTCAAGAGACACTACATACACAATTAAGAGAGGCTTAAACTTAAGACTAAGATTGAGCCCAAGCTTGGGACTCAACCTTAAGATTGAGCCCAAACCTGGGACTCAAACTTAAGATTGAGCCCAAGCCTGGGACTTAAACTTTACGTATGCTCCTCAAGAGACATTACACACACAATTAAGAGAGGCTCAAACTCAAGACTAAAATTGAGTCCAAGCTTGGGACTCAAACTTAATATTGAGCCCAAGCCTGCGACTCAAACCTAAGATTGAGCCCAAGCTTGGGACTCAAACCTAAGATTGAGCCCAAGCCTGGGACTCAGACCTAAGATTGACATAGCTTGCACATGAGATTGGGCCTCAAGAGACATTACACACACAATTAAGAGAGGCTGAAACTCAAGACTAAGATTGAGCCCAAGCCCGGGACTCAAACCTAAGATTGACATGGCTTGCAGATGAGATTGGGCCACCTCAAGAGATACTACATACACAATTAAGAGAGGCTTAAACTTAAGACTAAGATTGAGCCCAAGCTTGGGACTCAACCTTAAGATTGAGCCCAAACCTGGGACTCAAACTTAAGATTGAGCCCAAGATTGGGACTTAAACTTTACGTATGCTCCTCAAGAGACATTACACACACAATCAAGAGAGGCTCAAACTCAAGACTAAAATTGAGTCCAAGCTTGGGACTCAAACTTAATATTGAGCCCAAGCCTGTGACTCAAACCTGAGATTGAGCCCAAGCCTGGGACTTAAACCTAAGATTGACATAGCTTGCACATGAGATTGGGCCTCAAGAGACATTACACACACAATTAAGAGAGACTGAAACTCAAGACTAAGATTGAGCCCAAGCCCGGGACTTAAACCTAAGATTGACATAGCTTGCACATGAGATTGGGCCTCAAGAGACATTACACACACAACCAATGATTTTATATTCACGTGATCACAAGATTTTTTTTGTTAATAACACTTGTGAACATGTTATTCACATGTTCACATGTTTTCATGTTCTCAAAATAGAAGGTCAGCAGTGACCTGGTAACCTGCCGAAGCCCACCGGGCTTTTTGTTTTCCCGGCGGGCCCGTCGGGAAATCCATTTTCCCGGCGGGAAAAAAAGTAAAAAAAATGGTCAAAATATTTTCATGTTCACAGTCATTCCTACCATTTTTGGGCCTTCTGAACTCATTTATGATGTCAAAAGTTCAAAATTCTTTGTACAAAAAAAGTTATCTCTAAATTTATCACCTTAAGCTCGATTACCATCAATTAGATCTTATTATACTTCCAATTGAGTCTAATTGACATCAATTAATATCCAATTGAGTCCAATTGGTATCAATTAAGTCTAATTGGGTGTCAATTGATCGATTGGGCTCAATTGACATCAATTGACACCCCATTGGACTCAATTGGGCTTAATTGGACTCAATTGACATCGATTAACACCCAATTGATGTCAATTGAGCTCAATTGACATCAATCCTAATCAATTGATATCCAATTGATGCCAATTGAGCCGAATCAGGCTTAATTGACACCAATTGCACTCAATTGACACCCAATTGATGTCAATTGAGTCCTCAATTAACATCAATTAAGACCCAATTGAGTCCAATTGACATCAACTAATACCCAATTGAGTCAAATTGATATCAATTAAGTATAATTGGATGTCAATTGATTAATTCAGCTTAACTGCACTCAATTGACATCCAATTGCACTCAATTGACATCAATTGGGTGCCAATTGAGTCCAAGTGACACCCAATTGATATCAATTGCATCCAATTGGGCTTAATTGACATCAATTCACACCTAATTGATGTCAATTGAGTCCAATCAGGTTCAATTCACACCCAATTGATGTCAATTGGGCTCAATTGACATCTAATTGATGTTAATTGGACTCAATTGACATCAATTAACACCCAATTGATGTCAATTGAGCTCAATTGACATCAATCATAGTCAATTGACACCCAATTGATGCCAATTGAGCCGAATTGAGCTTAATTGATATTAATTGCACTCAATTGACACCCAATTGATGTCAATTAAGTCCAATTAGACTCAATTAATATCAATTAACATCCAATTAAGTTTAATTGACATCAATTAATACCTAATTGAGTCAAATTGATATCAATTAAGTCTAATCGGGTGTCAATTGATCAATTGGACTCAATTGACATTAATTGACATCCAATTGGACTCAATTGACATCAATTGGGTGCCAATTGAGTCCAAGTGACACCCAATTGATATCCATTGCATCCAATTGGTCTCAATCGACATCAATTCACACCGAATTAATGTCAATTGAGTCCAATCACGTTCAATTCACACCCAATTGATGTCAATTGGGCTCAATTGACACCCAGTTAACTCAGTCCAATTGATATCAATTGAGTCTAATTCAAATCCAATTGAGTCCAATTACATCTAATTGGACTCAATTGACATCAATTAACACCCAATTGATGTCAATTAAACTCAATTAACATCAATTAACACCCAATTGATGTCAATTCAGCTCAATTGACATCAATCGTAGTTAATTGACACCCAATTAATGTTAATTGAGCTAAATTAAGCTTAATTAATATCAATTACACTCAATTGGCACCAAATTGATGTCAATTGAGACTCAAATAACATCAATTAACATCCAATTGATTTCAATTGACATCAATTAATACCCAATTGAGTCAAATTGATATCAATTAAGTCTAATTGGGTGTCAATTGATCAATTAAGCTCAATTGATATCAATTGACATCCAAGTGGACTCAATTGACATCAATTGGGTGCTAATTGAGTCCAATTGACACCCAATTGATATCAATTACATCCAAGTAGGGTCAATTGACATCAATTCACACCTAAATAATGTTAATTGAGTCCAATTAGGTTCAATTTACACCCAATTGATGTGAATTAGGCTCAATTGACACCCAATTGATATCAATTTGACTCAATTGACACCTAATTGATATTAATTAGACTCGATTGACATTAATTAACACCCAATTGATGTCAATTAAGCTAAATTAGGCTTAATTGACATCAATTGCACTCAATTGGCACCCAATTGGGTGTCAATTGAGTCTAATTGGACTTAAATAACATCAATTAATATCCAATTGAGTCTAATTGACATCAAATAATACCCAATTGAGTCAAATTGATATCAATTAAGTCTAATTAGGTGTCAATTGATCAATTGGGCTCAAGTGATATCAATTAACATCCAATTGGACTCAATTGACATCAATTGGGTGCCAATTGAGTCTAATTGACACCCAATTGATATCAATTGCATCCAATTGGGGTCAATTGACATCAATTCACACCTAATTGATGTTAATTGAGTCCAATTAGGTTCAAGTCACACCCAATTGATGTTAATTGGGCTCAAATGACACCTAATTGATGTCAATTTGGCTCAATTGACACCTAATTGATGTTAATTAGACTCAATTGACATTAATTAACACCCAATTGATGTCAATTGAGCTCAATTGGCATCAATCAAAGTCAATTGACACCCAATTGATGTCAATTAAGTGAAATTAGGCTTAATTGACATCAATTATACTCAATTAGTACCTAATTGATGTCAATTGAGTTCAATTAAACTCAATTAACATCAATTAATACTCAATTGAGTTTAATTGATATTAATTAACACCCAATTGAGTCAAATTGATATCAATTAAGTCTAATTGGGTATCAATTGATCAATTGGGCTCAATTGATATCAATTGACATCCACTTGGACTCAATTGACATCAATTGGGTGCCAATTAAGTCTAATTGACACCCAAGTAATATCAATTGTATCCAATTGGGCTCAATTGACATCAATTCACACCTAATTGATATCAATTGAGCCTAATTGATATCAATTGAGTCTAATTCACACCCAATTGAGCCCAATTGCATCTAATTGAACTCAATTGACATCAATTAACACCCAATTGATGTCAATTAAACTCAATTGACATCAATTAACACCCAATTGATATCAATTAAACTCAATTGACATCAATTAACACCCAATTGATGTCGATTGAGCTCAATCGACATCAATTATAGTCAATTGACACCCAATTGATGTCAATTGAGTCGAATTGGGCTTAATTGACATCAATTGCACTCAATTGGCACCCAATTGATATCAATTGAGTCCAATTGGACTCAATTAACATTAATTAACACCCAATTGAGTCCAATTGATATCAATTAACACCCAATTGAGTCTAGTTGTCCAATTGACATCAATTAACACCCAATTGAGTCCAATTAACATCAATTAACACCCAATTGAGTCCAATTGATATCAATTAACACCCAATTGAGTCTAGTTGTCCAATTGATGTCAATTAAAACCAATTGGATGCAATTAGGCTCAATGGAGATGTAATTGATGTCAATTGACTCGAATTGGATTTAATTGACACCCAATTGATGTCAATTAAGTCCAAATAGATACAATTAGGCTCAATTGACACCTAACTGATGTGAATTGAGTCCAATTGGATTCAATTAAGTCCAATTGGGTTAAATTGGATGCAATTAGGCTTAATTAATGTCAATTGAGTTCAATTGGATGCAATTAGGCTCAATTGACACCTAATTGATGTCAATTGAGTTCAATTCATACCCAATTATTGTTAATTGTGTCCAATTGAGCTCAATTAACACCCAATTGATGTCAATTTGGGCTCAATTAACATCAATTAATTGTGTGTCAATTGAATCCAATTGATGTCAATTGAGCCCAATTGACATCAATTGTGTGTCAATTGATACACAATTAGCTTCAATTGGGCTCAATTGGGCTCAATTGATACCCAATTGATGTCAATTAGGCTCCATTGACACCCAATTAGACTCAATTTGGCTCAATTGACATCAATTGACACCCAATTAGACTCAATTTGGCTTAATTAAGTCTAACTAGGCTCAATTAGACTCAATTTGGCTCAATTGATATCAATTGACACCCAATTAGACTCAATTTGACTCAATTGACACCCAATTAGACTCAATTTTACTCAATTGACATCAATTG
This sequence comes from Cibotium barometz, assembly GCF_041138505.1. Lineage (NCBI taxonomy): Eukaryota > Viridiplantae > Streptophyta > Polypodiopsida > Cyatheales > Cibotiaceae > Cibotium > Cibotium barometz. Next base: position 27,018,948 of record NC_141058.1, read on the forward strand.
ACACCCAATTGATGTGAACTGATGTGAATTGAGCTCAATTGCATTGAATTAGGCTCAATTGACATCAATTGACACCCAATTAATATCAATTGAGTGCAATTGATGTGAATTGATGTCAATTGAGCTCAATTGCATGAAATTAGATTTAATTGACACCCAATTAATATCAATTGAGTGTAATTGAGCCCAATTAATATCAATTGAGTGTAATTGAGTCCAATTCAGCTCAGTTGACACCCAATTAATATCAATTGAGTGTAATTGAGCCCAATTAATATCAATTGAGTGTAATTGAGTCCAATTCAGCTCAGTTGTAATCAATTGACACCCAATTGATGTCAGTTGCATCCAATTTGGCTCAATTGAAACCCAACTGATGTCAATTGAGTCCAATTGATGTTAATTGGCACCCAATTGATGTCAATAAGGTTCAATTGATGTTAATTGACACCCAATTGATGTCATTTACGTCCAATTAAGCTCAATTGACACCCAAATTATCCAGTTGAAGTCAATTAGACTTAATTGACTTTAATTGTGTTAATTGGATATTAATTGATATCAATTAACACCCAATTACTATCAATTGAGTCTAATTCGGCTCAATTCTCAATTTACATCCAATTGGGAGTGAATTGAGCTCAATTGTATCATATTAGGCTCAATTGACACCCGATTGATGTTAATTGCATCCTATTGGGCTCAATTGAGCACAATAGGATGCAATTAACACCCAATTGAGTGTCAATTGAGTGCAATTGAGCCTAATTGAGCTCAATTGATATCAATTGACACCCAATTGATGTCAAACTGAGCTCAATTGAGCTTAATTGACATCAATTGTAATAAATTAACACCCATTGAAGTCAATTGGGCTTAATTAATATCAATTAACATCCAATTATTGTCAATTGAGTCGAATTCGACTCAATTGATACTTATTACACCCACTTTATGCAAATTGGGTGTAAATTGGGCTCAATTGTGTCGAATTAGGCACAATTGATATCAATTGACACCCAATTAATATCAATTGAGTGTAAATCAAGTGTAATTGAGTCCAATTGGGCTCAATTGAGTGCAATGATGTCATGGACAATTGAGTCAATTGATGTCAGTATAGTTAGATTTAATTGGTGTGTCAATTGAACTTAAGGCCAACAAATTATACAAAACCTTTTTTTTGTGCCAAGAATTTTGAACTTTTGACATCATAAATGAGTCTAGAAGGCCCAAAAATGGTAAGAATGACTGTGAACATGATTTTTTTTATTTTTTTTATTTTTTTTATTTTTTTTATTTTCCCACCGGGAAAACCCATTTTTCCGGCGGGATTACTGACAGAGAAGGTTTTTGCAGGTCATCAAAAATGCCTGTGAATATACATTGTGATCACAAGAATTTTTATGTTATTAACACATGTTAATAACATGTTCACGTGTTTTCGTTCACGTCAGTGAAATCCCTGCACACAACTAAGAGAGGCTGAAACTCAAGACTAAGATTGAGCCCAAGCCCGGGACTCAAACCTAAGATTGACATGGCTTGCAGATGAGATTGGGCCTCAAGAGACACTACATACACAATTAAGAGAGGCTTAAACTTAAGACTAAGATTGAGCCCAAGCTTGGGACTCAACCTTAAGATTGAGCCTAAACCTGGGACTCAAACTTAAGATTGAGCCCATGCGTGGGACTTAAACTTTACGTATGCTCCTCAAGAGACATTACACACACAATTAAGAGAGGCTCAAACTCAAGACTAAAATTGAGTCCAAGCTTGGGACTCAAACTTAATATTGAGCCCAAGCCTCCGACTCAAACCTAAGATTAAGCCCAAGCCTGGGACTCAAACCTAAGATTGAGCCCAAGCCTGGGACTCAGACCTAAGATTGACATAGCTTGCACATGAGATTGGGCCTCAAGAGACATTACACACACAATTAAGAGAGGTTGAAACTCAAGACTAAGATTGAGCCCAAGCCCGGGACTTAAACCTAAGATTGACATAGCTTGCACATGAGATTGGGCCTTAAGAGACATTACACACACAATTAAGAGAGGCTGAAACTCAAGACTAAGATTGAGTCCAAGCCCGGGACTCAAACTTAAGATTGACATGGCTTGCAGATGAGATTGGGCCTCAAGAGACACTACAACCACAATTAAGAGAGGCTTAAACTTAAGACTAAGATTGAGCCCAAGCTTGGGACTCAACCTTAAGATTGAGCCCAAACCTGGGACTCAAACTTAAGATTGAGCCCAAGCCTGGGACTTAAACTTTGTCCAAGCTTGGGACTCAAACTTAATATTGAGCCCAAGCCTGCGACTCAAACCTAAGATTGAGCCCAATCCTGGGACTCAAACCTAAGATTAAGCCCAAGCTTGGGACTTAAAGCTAAGATTGACATAGCTTGCACATGAGATTGGGCCTCAAGAGACATTACACACACAATTAAGAGAGGCTGAAACTCAAGACTAAGATTGAGCCCAAGCCGGGGACTCAAACCTAAGATTGACATGGCTTGGAGATGAGATTGGGCCTCAAGAGACACTACATACACAATTAAGAGAGGCTTAAACTTAAGACTAAGATTGAGCTCAAGCTTGGGACTCAACCTTAAGATTGAGCCCAAACCTGGGACTCAAACTTAAGATTGAGCCCAAGCCTGGGACTTAAACATTACGTATGCTCCACAAGAGACATTACACATACAATTAAGAGAGGCTCAAACTCAAGACTAAAATTGAGTCCAAGCTTGGGACTCAAACTTAATATTGAGCCCAAGCCTGCGACTCAAACCTAAGATTGAGCCCAAGCTTGGGACTCAAACCTAAGATTGAGTCCAAGCCTGGGACTCAAACCTAAGATTGAGCCCAAGCCTAGGACTTAAACCTAAGATTGACATAGCTTGCACATGAGATTGGGCCTCAAGAGATTACACACACAATTAAGAGAGGCTGAAACTCAAGACTAAGATTGAGCCCAAGCCCGGGACTTAAACCTAAGATTGACATAGCTTGCACATGAGATTGGGCCTCAAGAGACATTACACACACAATTAAGAGAGGCTGAAACTCAAGACTAAGATTGAGCCCAAGCCCAGGACTCAAACCTAAGATTGACATGGCTTGCAGATGAGATTGGGCCTCAAGAGACACTACAACCACAATTAAGAGAGGCTTAAACTTAAGACTAAGATTGAGCCCAAGCTTGGGACTCAACCTTAAGATTGAGCCCAAACCTAGGACTCAAACTTAAGATTGAGCCCAAGCCTGGGACTTAAACGTTACGTATGCTCCTCAAGAGACATTACACACACAATTAAGAGAGGCTCAAACTCAAGACTAAAATTGAGTCCAAGCTTGGGACTCAAACTTAATATTGAGCCCAAGCCTGCGACTCAAACCTAAGATTGAGCCCAAGCCTGGGACTCAAACCTAAGATTGAGCCCAAGCCTGGGACTCAAACTTAAGATTTACATAGCTTGCACATGAGATTGGGCCTCAAGAGACATTACACACACAATTAAGAGAGGCTGAAACTCAAGACTAAGATTGAACCCAAGCCCGGGTCTCAAACCTAAGATTGACATGGCTTGTAGATGAGATTGGGCCTTAAGAGACATTACATACACAATTAAGAGAGGCTTAAACTTAAGACTAAGATTGAGCCCAAGCTTAAACTTAAGACTAAGATTGAGCCCAAGCTTGGGACTCAACCTTAAGATTGAGCCCAAGCTTGGGACTTAAACTTAAGATTGAGCCCAAGCATGGGACTTAAACGTTATGTATGCTCCTCAATCTTGACTTTCATGTTGCTTGAAGGGATGTTCATCCCCTGAGATCGAGTCTCAAACATAAGATTGAGGCTCAAATGTAAGATAGAGCCCAAGTTTGAGACTAAAGCTAAAAGGCTTGGTTGGATCACCAACCATATGCTCCCTAACCTTAACTTCCATGTTTCTTGAAGGGATGCTCAAACTTGAGATCGAGCCTCAAACCTAAGACTCAGCCAAAGCACCATGGACTCAAACTTGAGATTGAGCCTCAAACCTAAGATTGAGCCCAAGCCTGGGACTCACACTTTATGGCTTCGTTGGATCACCAACCATATGCTCCCTAACCTTGACTTCCATGTTTCTTGAAGGGATGCTTAAACTTAAGATCAAGCCTCAAACCTAAGACTAAGCCAAAGCACCATGGACAACCATTCATATACATATATATATATATATAGATCTAGATTCATATTAATATACATATCTATATCTATATTCATATTAATATACATATCTATACCTATATATATTAATATGTATAACTATAACTATGTGTGTGTGTGTGTGTGTGTTATATTATTTTTATAATTTTAATATATACTTTCATGTTTCTTAAATGGAGGCTCAATCTCAGGAGGTTTAAACCTGAGATTGAGCCATAATATAAATGTTACTTTTTTAAATAACTATGATTTTAATCTATATTAATATTCGCAAGCCAGAGTGTAGAAATCCGAGTAGCCCCTGCCAGTAGGAGGAAGAGCCTCCCAAACTGCTGCGCAGAGAGAATAGAGAGGCCTCCAGCCCACGGAAGAGACCCCCACACCCGGCGACAGGAAGGAAAGAAAGCGGCAGGAGGAAGAGCCTCCCAAACTGCTGCGCAGAGAGAATAGAGAGGCCTCCAGCCATGGAAGAGACCCCCCTCACCCGGAGACACGAAGGAAAGAGAGGTATTTCTGGCATCATGCTCGCATGCAAAACGGTGTACCAAGCCAATAGGAAACCACTAAGCACGTGTTGACACGTGGTCTATGTATCGGATTCTCCCTTTTTTATTAATTCACTTGCCCTTTTTTTGAAAAATATTCGCATATATATCTATTACTATAACTATAAATAAATAAATATATATATATAACTATAACTATAACTATAATTATAACTATATATATATGTATACCTATATATATTAGTATATAACACTATAATTATGTGTATATGTGTGTTTATGCATGTACTCATGTGCGTATGTACGTATATTTATGAACACCTATATGTGTGTGCACATACGTGTGTATGTGCATGTGTGTGCGTGTGTGTTATAGTGTTATATGTGTGTAGGTGTGCATTATAGTATTATAAGTGTGTTTTTTATATGTATATACATGATGGGTTATGTATATTATATATATGTCAATTCATATGGTTTAAAATTCAATTCATATGAAATTGATTGCATTAAAGGTATTGAATGCATTAAAGATGCAGAATGCTGAAAACGAGAGGCCTTATTTTTTCAAAAAATTCACCTTACCCTTGTACTGTCGCCCTCGCCCTTGCTTACGCTTCTTTGCTTACGTTGCCGTTGCTTACGCTTCTTACGCTGCTGTTGCTTACACTGCCGTTGCTTGTGCCGTTGCTTACGCTGCTTACACCATTACTTGTGTCGTTGCTTGTGCCGTTGCTTACGCTGCCGTTGCTTGTGCCGTTGCTTACGCTGCTTACACCATTGCTTGTGTCGTTGCTTGTGCCGTTGCTTGTGCCGTTGCTTACGCTGCCGTTGCTTGTGCCGTTGCTTACGCTTCTTTGCTGCTTACGTTGCTGCTTACACCATTGTTTACGCTGCCTTGCTGCCGGCCTTGCTGCTTACACCATTGCTTACGCTGCCGGTCTTGCTGCTTACACCATTGCTTACGCTGCCGGCCTTGCTTACACCATTGCTTACGCTGCTAGCCTTGCTTACACCATTGCTGCTTACACCATTGCTTATGCTGCCAGCCTTGCTTACGCTGCCGGCCTTGCTGCTTACGCTGCCTTGCTGCCGACCTTGTAGCTAGAGGAAGCCTTGCTCTGCCGACCTTGTAGCTAGAGGAAGCTACCCTGAAGTTGTAAGAGGTTGTAAGCCTTGAAACCACTAAAGCTCACCTTGAAGCCTCCTTGAAGCCACCTTTGAAGCCGCACTATAGCTCACCTGTAGCTCACATCTCTCTTTGACAAGGGATTGCACTGTACATTTGACTTCTAATCAAGGGATTGCACTGTCCTAGGATCATTCTTGGATGCATATGAACACCATGAATGATGCACAAGGGTCATTCTTGAATGTAGAACGGCATTAAGAATGGCCTTAGGGCCATTCTTGGATGTACAAGGGATTTGAGAATGGCCCCATGTGCAAGAGCACCAAGCTTTCAGAATGGCCCTAGGACCATTCTTGCATGTGCAAAAAGCACCAAGCATTGAGAATGGCCCTAAGACCATTCTTGCATATGCTAGAGCTTTGTTATGTAATTATGATTTTGAGCATGCTAGAATGGTAGTAGAGTCATGCTAGATGGGCCCAGAGGCCATTATTGAGGATCTAGTACCATTATTGAGCATGCAAGAATGGCCCTTGGGCCAATCTCGCTACTCTTGTGCATGAAAAGAATGGCCTTGGGGCCATTCCAAAAGCCATTATAGCATGTAACAATGGCCTTGGGCATGCAACACTGGTCCTAGGGCTATTCTTGCATGTCCAATGCCATTGTTTCATGCTAGAACAGCCTTTGGGCCACTTTTAATGTTGTTGAGCATGCTAGAATGGTCCTAGGGTCATGCTAGATTGGCCTTGAGACCATTCTTAAGGATCTAGTACCATTATTGACGTATCAAAAATGTCCCTATAGGGCTATTCTTGCATGCTCAATAATGGTCTTAGGGCCAATTTAGCATTGTTCTAGGGCCATTCTAGCATGCTCAACAGCATTTAGAGTGGTCCCAAGGCCATTCTATTATGAAACAATGGCCTTGACCATGCAAGAATGGTCTTGGGGCCATTATTGCATGTACAAGAGATCCAAGAATGACCCTATGACCATTCTTGGTGCTCTTGTGCATGCAAGAATGGTCCTAGGACCATTCTTAATACTCCTATGCATCCAATATTGTCAAGAGCGGTCCTTAATCCCAAAAGACAAAGGGCCATTAGAACTCACCCCACAAAAGTGGGACATTTTTCTCAAAGTATTGAAAAATCCTTATTTTAGATCCATAAGCGTTTTACAGCTATACAATATATATTGGACACTCATGCAGGATGGTGTTCTTATATTTGGAATGTAAAGAGCGGTTATAACTTAGAACTTGACACTAGACCACAAAATCACCTTCAATCCTAGAAGGTAAAGGGCCATTAGAACTCGCCATGAAAGTGGGACATTTTTTTCAAAGTAGTGGGAAATCCTTATTTAGGTCCTTAAGCTTTAGAACTATACAATATATAGGGAACACTCATGCAGGATGGTGTTCCTATATTTGGAACGTTAAGAGCGATTTAAACTTGACACATGACCACAAAACCACCTTCAATCTCACAAGGTAAAGATCCATTTGAACTCGTTGGGGCGGTTCTTACATGCACATTGAGAATGGTCCGAGGGTCATTCTTAGGGCTCTTGTGCAATGCAAGAATGGACCTGGGACCATTCTCAATGCTCTTGTGCATCCTAGAATGGCCTTAGGGCCATTCTTGTATGCACAAGAGACACGTGCACTAAGAATGGTCCTACACAACACAACTAGCCCTATAGAGGATCAAACTTGAGTTTGAGCCTCAACAAAAATGTGCTATTTTAAAAATGATACTTACTCTTTAATTTTCAATCAAATTTTTATTATTTAAGCTCTCCTCTTGTTGTTAAAATTGTTATCAAGTGCAGACATGGAGCCACAACAGAAGAAGACCTTTTGCTTAGAGAGTGCTCCTCTCATAAACAAAACCAAATATAATCCTCCACGTTTCAAGATAGCAAAGAGGTATGACATGGTGGGCAATGAAGAAGGTCTCAAGTGGTTCATTGACACCTACAACTATGAGGCAGAGTATAAAGGTGACATTCACCTGTACTTGACAAAACTAGATGAAGACTACGGAGACATGGGGATTATTGCAAATGCAGTAGAAGATGCTAGTGATGAAGGTGTCCCTTGTATAACCTTCACCGTGATTCCAAATGCTGGAGAAGTCAGCTAATATGATTTCACTTCCATTCAACGGCTTACATCTTTCTGATATGAAAGGTAGTAAGGAGGGATTGGAGAAGAGTATTGGAAAGATTGGTCTCAAGATCAACTGCTATGACTCACTTGAGTCTTCAGGACTTGAGAACTGCACCCAACTAGTCAAAGGTTTCATGAAGGCAAAGGCTTACTTACTTGCATCTACTCCATCAATATCCAAGAGGGGCACTGAAAAGATTGGTAAGGACCACAATGTCTCTACCACATCACAAAAATCTACCAAGAAGAGCACACAAGATTCAAAGGATGCTAAAGATACTCCGAAACATGTAGGAAAGAAGAGACCACTTCCAGAAACAACTTCAAAGGATGCTAAAGATACTGCTAAAGAGAAAGTTCCAAAACAAATGGGAAATAAGAGTTCACTTCAAGAAGCAAAACTGTCACAACCATCAAAAGCTAAAAGGTCTTCAGAAACAAGCGCATCTCAACAACGGTCAAAAAAGAAAATCACCGAAGAGAGTGGTAATGTGCTATCCTCTACCTCTGCAGATGGTGGCAACATCCTTGCTTTAGTGTCTACAAAAGATGCCAATCCAATGGAAATGGACATTGACGTCATAGATCTAGATGGAGAAGATGTGGTCCCTTTATCACTTCAACGGCAATCTGAACAAGCAATGTTCAATTTGGAAAACCAAAATTAGTATTACAAATTTGGCATGCAACAGGTGTTCATATTGATGTAGCAAAGTGTAAACCTGCACCCCTACAATATGTTTACAGGAAGGTCAATTTGGATTGGGTGAGGTTGATAACACATAACATGGCCACTCATCCAACACATGAGCAGATCTTGGCCATTTTGATGCCATATGATCCAGATACAAACAAGACACTAGAAGATTTGAGTCTTGAAGATGTCTATAATGCTCATTACTCGATCATCTCTGGTCAACATTCGATTAGTGCAGCAAAGCGGTTGCAAAAATCCAACAATCCAAAGCTGGAGGCTGTGAAGCAGAAGTTTCAATACAGAAAGGCAAACATCATAGTTAATTGCCCTCCAAAGTTGACTACTTTAATATCCAAGGATGCCAATATTTCTATTGCCAAGTCCATGCAAAAGGAGCCGTTCTTAGATCAGCTCACTCAAGCAAGGGGCCAATGGTTGGGATGTGGTCGTCCACAAACCTAAACCTGGTGTAAATGTCACAAAGAAAGACCACTATGATTGGCTGGTAAGTGTCTCATACCTCTTTTTTAAAACTATTCATGGTCCTTAATAATTGTTAGTGTGAATACATATCTTGCTAACTACATTTGTGGAGACAACCGAGCATACACTTCAACATGGATTTTACAAGCCAGATGGCCATCTTCTATTTTGTGAGGATGATATCTTCAAGAACTGGCAATTCATTTTGGATGAATATGCACATGGAAAGCTTCCAAACACAAAGGGAGAAATAAGCTCTTTTGATAACATAAAGAGAGATAGTACTCTTAAGGGTGGCCAACTTAAGCAAGCTTCTGGCACTGTGGCACTAGGACCCACCTTATTTAGGTGTATTGCTGGCCTTTTGCCAAATGAGGTTAGGACACTTCAAGCTAAAATAATGGAAGGAAAAGTGCTATTGAAGAAAGGAAAGAATCTGAGTGACTTTAAAGACATGGAGGAAGTGGGAAAGAAAATGAAAATAGATCGTGTCCTTAAAGAAGCAATTGTAGGATTCTACTATGACCTTACAACAATGCAAAAAAATTGGGATGAAATTTGCCAGACATACCAAATAGGAGACAAGGAGTACGATAAATTGTGCTCTTGGTCTATGGACTGGGTCAAAGACAGGCTCAATCATACACCCCATCCCTACCTAAGGCAGTGATATCTTACTTGCATTACTTATACAGAAAAGCAACTAGTCACATTCCTGAAGAACAAGCACTTCCATGGAGCATCACAACAATTGGCATGGACATGGAGAAGATCAGAGAGATGAGTAGAAATGTGCTTCCTATTCCATTTGGTCTAGCGGTATTGGATGTCCACCTTCGAAACAAGGTCTCCCCTTTTTGGACTATGGATTCTTTCAAGGGTTGAATGACCTTAATGCAGAACTAGAATATGTGCTTGTTGTGTTCATAAACTTTGCACACATTGGTACCCTTTTGGAAGATGTGGACAAAGTGGTCTCAAATTTCCATTATGAAATAAGAATCTATGACTCAGGCGACTCCAAAAGTTGGACAAGTGGGACCCTTGGAGTTGCAGTTTTGGTTCTTTTCATAAGTAAGGTGGACACATTTGAAAGCATTGACAAGATCCATAACCAAGCTCAAAAAGTGCACATTTCATGGAGTCCATCCTCAAGCCAACAAAAGGATAAGAATGTTAAATTCAATTATGATATCAAAGATCATGAGTTTATTCGATCTCTCATCATGGGACTTTGCACAGAGCATAACTATGTCATTGATGTATTGACTGGAGGGGTTGTGCTTGTGGAATGCCTCCTTACAAAAAGAAAATGTATTGCAATAACTATGGATGATGCCGAGGCAGGATCATTGGAGGTGACATGCTCCAATTTGGTAGAGCAAGATGCATCTCTAACCGAGTAGTGTGAAAAAGTTGAAATAATTGAAGAGAAAATAGAGGCTCCCGACCTTAATGAGGCAGACATTGCAGATATAGATGCATTAGGGGATGATGATTTACTATATGATCAACAAAAAGAAGATGGGAATGATAATGATAATGAATTTCAAGAAGATGAAGGAGAGTCATCACAAAGAGTAGGTGCTACAACAAAAGGCAGAGGTAGGCATATATGCATATTTAATAATTTTGTGCATTTAAATTGGTATCCAAGTTAATGTTTCTTGTGTTGTTTTGCAGATGGACATCAAGAAATGAATCATATAGAGTTATCTTTCCAAGCTAAGGAGCAAGTATATGGTATCCAAGTTAATTAGTATCTATGTTAAGGTCATGCATTTAAATTTGTATCCAAGTTAATGTTTATTGTCTTGTTTTATAGATGGAGATCAAGAAATGAATCATATAGAGCTAGCTTCCCAAGCTAAGGAGCAACTAGATGAAGGAAGTCATGATTTCCAAGAAGATAAGGAAGGTGATGCTATTACATCAACACTAAAAGGTATTAAGCATGCCATACAATGGATCTCCATGAATGAAAGCACTAGCAATACTTTTTTAGATAAAAAAACTAAATTAGGAGCCTAAAAAACATGATATTTAGATCTCATGTATTTTAGTGTGATGAAGTTATCTTTTAAAACTCATTCAAGCTTGTATATCTTTTAAGAGTTGTCATTTTTTGATCAAAGTATAAGGGATTCATATTGCAATCAAGTTCATTATTTTGTGTTCTCATAATCAATATTAAAATTGGTGAGGCTTGAACTCAAGGAACTCAAGCCTATGAACAAAAAGATGTGAGAGAGAGAAAAAACCTATGAACAATTACATGGAGAGAGAAAAAACCTATGAACAAAAAGATGTGCAAGGTGTGCTTATTGTTCCTTTTTTCATCAATTTCAAGACATACTATAAAAAATAATTAATGGGAGCTCGTGAAAAAATATTTGTAGATGGACCAAGTCATGTGTTGGTAGAGGCTGAAGTTGTTTGTGATCAAGCGAATGGTGGAGGACAACCACAAGAACAAGGTTTGCATATTGGAGAACTACTTTGTGAAGTTGGACAATGCAGATCATTAGGAAGCTTATATTCTCTTGAGAGAGCTGGAGACAAACTACTATTTGAATCATCTATGACAAATATAGAGATGCAATCCACGTTAGGAAACATAGTGATTGATGAGTATGGATGTATGAAAGCAAAAAATGATAGTTAAATGATGTGGATCCTAAAATGAACATGATTATTTCATGTAAAGCTAGAGGTTTTAACTTTGAACAATATTTTCCTTTTTTATGCATATATGACAAATATTAAGTCTTGATTAATGTATGAAATATTAAGTCTTGATTAATGTATGAAATATTAAGTCTTGATTAATGTATGAAATATTAAGTCTTGATTAATATTAAGTCTTGATTAATGTATGAAATATTAAGTCTTGATTAATGTATGAAATATTAAGTCTTGATTAATATTTTCCTTTTTTATGCATATATGACAAATATTAAGTCTTGATTAATGTATGAAAAAATCTTTGTGTCTCATTCATTAATGTGTCTATTGTCTATTGATTAAGTGTATGAAAAAATCTTAATCTCTATGTCTCATCCTTAATGTGTCTATTCTCTATATTGAATAAGTGTAGGACAATTAATGTCTCATCCTTAATGTGTCTATTCTCTATATTGAATAAGTGTAGGACAATTAATGTGCATTTTGAACCTAAAAATGTTCATTGACTTTTCAAAAGTTGTTATATTCGTGCACAAGAAATTGATTAGATTGAATGTATAAATATTATCTTTTTCTTTTTAGAAAATGTTCTATAAACAACCTTGTGATAACTTGGTCTTGTACTAATTGGTTATTTTTTAGAGATACCATATCATTCTTATTTTTCAATGATGGGATAAGGCTCAAACTTATGTTTGAGCATATCTCTTTGATTCAATAATTTAGATCAAGGTCATGGTTATTTTTTATAGATGTCGTAATTGTTCTTGTTTTACATCGGGCTCAAACTTAAGTTTGAGTATATCTCTTGAGTTGAATAATTTAGATCAAGTAATCGAGAGGCTCAAACTTAAGTTTGAGTATATCTCTTGGGTTGAATAATGTAGATCAAGTTTCTAGTGGAAATAAACTATTTTGTTAATATATAAAAAAAAGGCTCAAAATTTAATTGAGCTGAATGAGACACCCTACATATTAAGAATCCTAATATAGGATAAAGCATAATTTTGAGCTTAAAAAGCAATGTTTCTTACATTACTTGTCACATAAATAATTATCAAATGTGATGTCTTATTTGATTATTTCTTAATGGTAATGGTTTAATGCTTTCATTGATGGTTTCACCTTGTGTTTTGGTATGTATACATTATTGAAATCAATTTTATTTTATAGATCAAAAAGATTGTGTTCTCAGAAACTCTCAAGAACAGAAGATGGGGACTCTCAAAGATAGTGAAGGTGATTTACAATAAACTATGTGACCATTGTCTAAAATAGATGACCAAAAGACCAAAATAGGTGCTATATACTAAGTAAAATAGATTTTTATATAGCAAGATTACATATTCAATTTGGTTTTCAAGTTAAAATCGCATGTGTTTTTATAGGTGGAGATGATTTGCACTCGCCATGCCATACTGATCAGCAACAAGATCAATCAAAAGAAACTCTACAAACTAGCAATATAGTGGATTTAAATGTAAATAAATCTACTAGATTGCTTGGAAAGTGTGAAGACAAGGACATGCAAGAACACAAAACAAGTTATGATCTTCAAGGAGATAAAGACTTTCTAATTGGAAATTGCCAAAACAAAAACATCCAAGGAGACATAGAAGATGATTCTACAATGTCAAAAACAAAAGGTATTGGATTATTTATAAATATGCATAAATAAAACTATACACTATATAGAAATAGTCAAGTGCCACGAGTATATGTGACTGTATACAGTCACATATACTCATGGCACTTGATTGTATACAATCACACTCCTCCCTCGACTATATACAGTTGAGGGAGGAGTGGCCTTGAGGCTATAATTATGGGCCAAATTAAAGGCCTAGAACCATAGATACTAGGAATTTTAGTAAACAAATATAAATTATTGTTGTGACTTTGAGACCATGACTCATAGTATCAATGGCCAATGCCTTAACTTGCAAGTTAAGGCTCTAGAGTCATAAGTACTAGGAATTGCAGTAGATATATAAAAATTAACAAAACAATGTTTGATTGTATATAATCTTAACCTTTTACTACAAGTTATGGTTCTAGATTTATAAGTACTAGGAATTATAAGACACAAATAGAATTTGACAAAATATTCTTTATGTTTAATTATACAGAATTTAAGCAAGAGTGCAAAGAAATGGACATAGTAGCAAGCTTCATCAAAACTGTACCACCAAGAAATTTAGACGAATCTATGGCAAGCAACATTGATGATAATCCAAATTTTTTGGCACCTTTGGAGAAGCCAAAGTTAACAGTGATATTGGATTTGAATGGGTTGCTCTTGAAGCGTTGCTGGTACAAGTCACCAATACACATATCCTTGCCGTGTGGCAATATGTTTATGGTTCTTCGACCTGGATGCATGACATTTTTGAAGACCTTGTTGGGGAGGTTCAATGTAGGCATTTGGTCAACTGCAATGAAACATAATGTTATATGTATGGTGAAAGCTTTGCAAAAGCATGCAGGGGAAATACTCCCTTTCTTTGTGATTTGGAGCCAAGAGGGATGCTATACCTATGGAAGGAGAAAATTATATCGTCTAGATAATCCAGGTGCCGAGGCCATGTTCAAACCTTTGGCTAAAATTGCAAAGGTATTTGGATGTGATGCACAAAGAACAGTTTTGATCGATGACTCACCATACGAGGGTTGCGTTAGCCCACCATCAAATTGTATTTTTCCTCCTACATTTAACATTGACAATGGTGACAATGTTCTAACGGACAAGTTGCTACCTTACTTGCAGCAGCTTGATGAGGCTACTAATGTGCGCAATTTGATAGACTCTAATCGGTATGGAGAATGGCCAGTGTGCCAGGGTCATGATTTATACCATTTGGTGGAAGAAGTGGTTCATGAATGGAAGGATCAAAATAAACAATGGTCAATAATGAGGTTTAACACAGGAAGCCTTCCTATTGCATGTTCCCTAAAGGAGAATGATGAAGTTGATAGCAGAGAGTCACAAGGTGTAAGCTCTAACAGGAGAAAGATCCATAGTTATAGCATTGAACTTAGTCCTTCACAAATAAACATTTTAAGGTCAAAATCTCCGTACATAGCTAAGATGAAAGGTATGGAAGCTATGCTACTTGCTCAACAACTAGGATACAAAGGTACCACAATCAAGCCACATGTTGCTAAGGAGTTCTTAAGGCAACTCCAAAAAACATATGGTTTCTTCTAATTTTATGAAGGTACAAATGACAAGATTTATTAATCACCAATATTGGCAATGGTTTCATGGACTACCTTCTTGACTGTTTCAATTCTAACAATGTCTTTTTTCTTTCTTGTTACAGAAATAGAGAAGTAGAAGCTGTTTCTTGAAGTCTGCTTGAGTAGATACATAATGGAAGGCAATCCTCTTCGTCCACCAAAGTTTCTTGAAGCGTGCTTGAGCAGATATATAATGGAAGGAAATCCTCTTCGTACACCAAAGTTTCCTATCCCAATTGATCATTTTCTTGATATAAAAGTGAAGACCTCAACCATTCCTAGCGTTGGCCAAGGATTGTTTGTGCACAATCATATTTGAAGAAATACTACAATTCGACATTATAGATATAGCAAGTAGTCATAACAAAGATTGGAAACAATTGTGTAGAATTTCATCATGGCTTAAAAAGTACTCAATTCCTAAGAGGATCCAAAGGTCTCATGTAACCAAAGATATGGTATAGATTATTAATGATGTATGAGATGGCAATGTGGCAGGATATATCAATGACAATGTAGATTATTGATTATGGCAACGTGGTAGGATATATCAATAGCAAATGTTTTCTACACTCTTGCCCCAAAGTTATCTCCTTGGTCTAAAACAAGTACCATTGTAAATAATGTCAAATACATATGGCCATATATGTTTTGAAACTATAGAAGAGATTTATGTAGGTGATGAATTGTTTATGGACTATAATTTTAATTAAATGCATTGCTGTTCTCTATATTGTAGTTCAATATCATTTCAACTTTGCTCCTTTTACTAATTGTAATGCTTATTTTTCTCAGAACTATGTATTCAATGCTTGTATAATGTTAATTTAAGCTTGTGATTTAAATTTTAATACATTAATTCTCCTAGAATTATAGTATATATGATGTAGTTAAACTGATTGCATAAGTAATAATATTGGAACTCATGCATCATGAGAGTTCAAAGTATCTAGTTTTTGGAAGTTTACACATTAATACTTAACATCACATGATCTGAGATACTTTCGATTTATCGTGTTTGTAAGTACATCAACTGTACATGTGTGAGTATTTGTGGCCCTCCTCATATCCTTTTTAATAAAAGTGGCCCTCCTCATATCCATAGGTTTTTAATAAAAGCTATGGATCTTGAGCAATATGTATCTCAGACTCTTGTCACATGTGTCATGGTTGCTATACTCTTACCCATATGTTACTAATGTAAAAAATGGGAACATATTGCATGCTCATTGCATGTTGGAAGACAATCAGTTTGTCAAGATGAGTTTAATTCTAAGTATGACTTTAATTAAACCATGTAATAATATCAAATGATTTGATTTTTCCTTGTCAAAGATTTGGAGTTATTATAATGGTGTTTATCAACACCACATAAGTCATGAGATGCTTATCAAAAAATTTTATCTAAGTGATTTTAATTTAGGATGTGTTGATAAATATTTGACTTTTAAACCAAATCAAGGAAAGTTGCTCTCATGTTGGTTTAATTAGAAGCTTATGCTTTGATGTGCATACTATGATAGATGGTTCTGCTAATATTGCAAGAACTTTGAGCATTTTTTTATATGCATAAATGACATATCTCTATAACATGTCCTTGAAAATAAATATTTAATAGGTGGTAGATTTAATATATTTATATAAATATTATTTTAATTAATTAAAAAATTAATTATTTTTATTAAAAATAATAATTTTATTTTTTAATCAAGAGATGATGTTGATTAATTCTTTAAAAAAATTTAATTGACAAAAAGTTCATTAATTCACGTTGAGCCTCAAACTTAAGTTTGTGCATAAAAGTAATCATCATCGTACATTGTAGCTCTATATATTAGAGACTCACACTTGAGTTTGATCATGAAATAATTTCTTTAGGTTCAACCTTGTAGGGGAAAATAAATAAATAACAAAAAAAGTATATAGTTACAATTAACATGCAGAGAAAATGTGTCCACTTCATCCACTAAAATATTATCTTTACATTCATTTTTGCCCTCAAATAGTACAAGATTTAGTAAGGACCTTTAAAAATGGCACTTGAATAAGTGCCAAAATTCCTAAATGTGTGTTCTTATCGTGTGTTGTAAATAAGTCTCTTTTAATTTGAGTTTATATAATTTGTTGATTTATTTATGTCTTCAAATGGCTACAATTTTCATTTAAGTTACGTGTGTAATTTGAATTTATTTTCTTGAGTCGACTAATAAAATGCATTACAAGACACCCATTAAACAAAAAACTCCACAACCCAAAATTCCATTCATAGCATAAAAATTACATACTCATCAAAACATAGTCATCATGGCTATATCCCGCAAGGGGTTCATTATATGCAAACTCTCTATATCACATGCATTCAAGGCCTAATTTAAAAAGCCCTTATCTGTAAATTTTTTCATGAATAAAGCAAACCCTTTTTCTATTCAATCTGTAAATACCCTCTTTAAATGGTACTCTTCTATATCTGAAAAATGTGTAAAAAAAGGATTTAAAAAACCCCTTCTATTGAACCCACGTGCTATGCTTACATATTTATGAGTGACCCCCACGAGCTATATCCTAGGCTTCTTACTACTAGGCTCTCTAGACTCTCAGGCTGCCTTAATGGCTGGAATAAAAACATGGAACCCTTTAATCTCTACCTTGATGACGGTGGGATCCTGTACCCCTGTAACAATGCCATGGGCCACCGCTGAATGTAAGGGGCCCCAAACTTTGAGCTTTGAAGTAGAAAAACTTTTTCCAAACTTGAATTAGTCAGAATAAGGTTGAATGAAGCACCCTTTGTAAGTGCTTTAAGCTTCAAAAAGTTCTCTGCATACCTTAAAGAGCAACTCTTGTGGAAGACTATCACATCATTGGCAAGATTACCAATGTACTCCTTTAGCACAGAGTCATGAACCCTTCCTTGGCCCCCAAACCTTCTACTCTACCTCAATGCAAATTCATCAAGATACACAATTTCCTTCTCGTCCAATAAAAATTAATGTCAGCATCGATCATGTAATGCATGGGAGAGGTAGATTGTTTTTATAGAATGGCCCCAAATTTGATATATGGAGCCTCTATGGCATGTAAAATCCATGCATGTGATCCCATGCCCATCAAAGTCACAAGAGTGCTGTTGTTGGTAAATTTGTGTTAAAGAAAAGATGTCAAATGATGGAATAAACCAGATTGTTAGAGAAGCTTAATTAAGAACAACTTCCATGCTTAGAGGTTTAGATTAACAAATTTCCTGATGGGAAAAGGTTACTTGGACTACATTGAAGGTGAACATGAGGAGGCATCGTAGATACCGGAGATTAATCCAACCACTCTGCAGATATAAAAGAGTTCAAGGATTGGAATCAAGGAGCAAGGAAAGTCATGTATTGGCTTTCTATCAGCATACAAGACACTATGATTGAGTATATACAGGATAGCAAGTCACCTAAGGAGGCATGGGACACTTTGGAGAAGCTTTATATGAAACCAACAACAAGGCACGAAAGATCCAGTTAAAGAATGAGCTTCATACTGTGGAGAAGAAGAATATGTCTGTGAATGATTATGCTTTGAAGATCAAGGGCATTGTAGAATCCCTTGCATCAATTGGTGTTTCTATTGATATGATGATGATAAGGTGGAAGTGTATCTGTGTGGTCTCGGGCCATAATACAAGACATTCAAGACGTCTATTCAAACTCGGGAGAACATTCCCAACTTCACAGATTTGGTGTCAATGCTAATCATTGAAGAGAAGAACTTGGGTGAAGATCAACAGTCGTCACAAAATAGAAATAGTTCAGAGCAGCACACCCCTTCTACACAAGTGCAGATAGAGGACAAGGTAGAGGTCGTGGATGTGGCCAAGGTGGTGGCCGCATCCACGACCTCTATCTACACAAGTGCAGATAGAGGACAAGGTAGAGGTCGTGGATGTGGCCAAGGTGGTGGCCAAACAGGTAGTCAAAATTATGGTCAACAACAATCCCAAGATTCATAACAACAATAGTCCCAAGTTTCACAACAACATACAGGTGAAAGAGGCTAGTTTAGAGGCTATGTGACAGCCATTTTGGATTACTAGAGACTGGCATAGTTATAGCGCAGCTCATTTAGTCGGGTTCACATTATGGACCGACCCTTATATGTTGTAGTAGTTCAGTACTAACCCATATAGTGTGTACTCTTATCTTTATGTTATGTTGGTTGAGTAGAGAAGAAGAAGATAGAAGAAAATTCAGTTATCCATCTCTCTCTTGTGTCTTGCTCTCTCTTGTGTGTGCGTGTTTGCTTGCTAGGATTTGAAGCTCTCCCTCTCCCCCACATTCTCTTTAATATGCAATACATCCAAAAACTTTCAAGTGAGAAAAATTAGGTTTCTTGCCAGTAAACTTCTCCTCTCGCATTACATCATGTATGGCTACACACAATAGGAGTCCTATTCATGATATAAACTGCTGTAGACATAGCCTCATCCCAATAGCTATGTGGCATATTCTTCTCTGCAATGTGCCTATTTTTTTCTCAGCAACTCCATTTTGTTGTAGAGTATATCTACATGTAAATTGTCTCTCTGATTGCCATTCTTTCACAAGAATTCGAAGAACTCATTGAAGAAGTATTCTCCCCCTCCATCTAACCTTAGGCACTTTACATGCTTTCCGATCTGTTTTTCAGCCCCATAACTCTGAAATTCTGAAAATGAGTGAACACTTCACTCTTCTCCTTCATGAAATATACCCATAATTTCCTCGTGTGGTCATCATCAATGAATGTTACGTAGTACACCTGCAGCCACCCATAGACATAGTCTTCTCGCAGGACCCCATACATATGAATGCACAACATCTAGTACATTCCTGCTCACATTTCTGTCATGTGGAAATACATGTTTTGTTTTCTTTCGTGTGCGGTAGTGTGACAACGCTCGTTGGGGAGGCACAGTGGAATTTCTTCTCAAGGAGTTGTAGAGCTTGGAGACCTCAAAGGTTATGAGATCGGCCATTGGAAAGATCCTCATGACAGTTGTGGTTCGAACACCAAGTAATCTCTTGTTGGATGTGTTTTCAAGGGGGTTAGGGTGAGCCATAACAGAGCCATCTCTTGGCTTTTTCCATCGTTTTTCCTCTAATCTATGCATTACCCATTGCCCATTAACTTGATTAATGGTTTCACATGAAAAAGATGTGGATTTGATGGTGATTTGTGTGTGATTGGGTGTAGAATAGCTCTCTTTTTTGTTTTTGAAAAGAATGGTTTTTGCTTATTTTTTAGCTTAATTTGTTGTTTTTGTTGTTGTTATTATGGTTTTTTATGATCTTAGGACTTGCACATAGTTTGTATTAGTAGGGTTAGTTTGCATCAAACAATGCAATAGAATGTAATTTTTAGTGAATGTTAGCTCGCTTTAGTGTTAAACATAGAACTAAGATCATTAATCTCACCAACCATGCCAGTGGTGTAGATGCGGAAGCTATCTACACCAGGCGGGTCATCAAAATGTCCGTCGTAGCACTAGTTGAGCTCGATATCTCAACACTCCCCCTTGAGCTCAACTCCACACATTGCACTCCAAGTAAGCTCCTAAACCTGTGGAGCTTCTCTGTGCCCAATGCCTTCGTGAAGATGTCAGCTACCTGATCCTCTATGCTGACATATACCAAATCTACATCTCCTACTAGAGCCTTCTCCCTCACAAAGTGATAATGCATCTCAATGTACTTCATTCTAGCATGATATACTGGGTTACTAGCTAACTGTATGCTGCTCATGTTATCACAATATATGACAACTGCCCTATCCCCACCACGGGCTCTCCCATGTCACCAAGTAGCTTCTGAAACCAAGCTACCTCACAAGTTGCCATAGCAACACCTCTGTACTCTGCCTCTGTACTCGACAAGGAAACTATTGGCTGCTTCTTACTACTCCAACTCATAGCAGCACTCCCAAATGAGAACATAAAACCACTAGTAGATCTTTTATCTGCAATACTACCAGCCCAATTAGCATCTGTGTACCAATGCAGCTGTATCTCTGTGTACCAACCTCATAGAAAAGTCCATAATCAACTGTGGACTTTATGTGCCTGAGGATCCATCTAGCCGCATCCAAGTGTGGCTTCCTAGGGGCTTGCATAAACTGACTCACAAGTCCAACAGCATAGCTCAAGTCTGGCCTCATAATGGTCATGTAGATCAAACTACCCACTATGCACCTGTATGTAGTGGGGTCCTCCACCAAGAGCTCACCTGTGTCTGTAGAAAGCTTTGTGTTCTACTCCAATGGCACTAAAATAGGCTTATAGCCTGTCATACCATACTTGGACAACATGTCCAAGCCATACTGCCTCTGCAATAGCAAAATGCCATGAGGTGATCTTACCACCTCTATGCCCAAGAACTACCGCACCTCACCCAAATCCGTCATCCCAAACTTCTGATTCAAAAGCATCCTTCATCCCGAACTTCTGCTTCAAAAGCATCCTGACATCATGTATGTCTGCATCACTATCATGAGTGATAATCAAGTCATCCACATAGATGACTAATAGTATGATCTCTCTATCTGTCTTTTTCAGATATAGTGAAAAATCTACATTGGATATCTAAAATCCAATGGTAACAAGATACTCTCCGATCTTCTTTGACCATGCTCTGTGGGTGCCTGCTTCAAGCCATACAAGGCTTTGCGTAACTTGCACACAAAATCTTGATGTGCATCACTCTCATAACCTGGTGGCTGCATCATGTACATGTCTTCTTACAAATCACCATGTAAGAAAGCGTTCTTTACATCCATTTGATGTAGAGACCAACCCTTCGCTCCAGTCATATAGCAATGACACAGCTCTCACGATTGCCATTCTTGCAACCGGGATGAATGTCTCCTCATAGTCTATGCCATAAGTCTACGCATAGCCCTTGGCAACCAATATTGCCTTGTACCTACTCACTGAACCATCAGCATTGTGCTTGACTTTATACACCCACTTACATCCAATTGCCTTCTTTTCCTTAGGCAAAGGCACTAACTCCCATGTTGCATTTGCATCCAATGCTGCCATTTCCTCATCCATGGCATCTTCCCATTTCTTATTTCCAATTGCTTGCTTAAAGCAAGTGGGCTCAACCTCCTGTATTGCTTTTACCATGTACGCATAATACTGGGCTGTATATCCATCATATCTCAACCTGTCAATAGGGTATCTTACCCTTGTAGTCCTGTGTACACTTGGATCACCGCTAGGTGTCCTCAAAACAGCCTTGGTTCTCCTTACACCAGGAGTAACCACAGATGAAATGCCAAGCTCCTCATCAAGGCTCTGCTCAGAGCCACTAGAGTCACCATCCACATATGAGTGACCTACTGACAGATCAGGCACAAAAGGTTGATCTACCTTTTCCTTCCCTTTCCGTGATACATGTGTACCTGCATCATTCCTCAACCTATCTGACCATGGGCTAACATTGGATCCACTACTCAAGGACTCAAAGTCTTGGTCAGTCCCCATACATCTGAATGCAATTGTTGTAGTCTTGGTATGGGGACCGACCAAGACTACAACCTGCAATTGTTGTAGTCTTGGTTGGTCCCCATACATCTGAATGCAATTGTTGTAGTCTTGGTTGGTCCCCATACATCTGAATGCAATTGTTATAGTCTTGGTCGGTCCCCATACATCTGAATGTATGACATCCAATGGCCTTACGCTGACATGTTTTTCATGTGGGAAAGCATGCTTGGCCTGCTTACCAAGTTGGCATGCTTCACATACCTTATGCATACCGTCAACCTTAAACTTTGGCAAATCTGGCTCGCTGTACATTCACATGACCAATGCGCTTGTGCCATATGTCAATATCTATAATGACACATGTTCCATGGCAGCCTTTATCTCAGGCATGTTGACATCCAAAGTAAACATCCTGCCATTTCTGTTACCCTTTGCAAGTGAGGTTTAATCCTCAAGGATGTTTTGTGGAAGACTACCCTGCTCAACCATCTGTCCAACAGAAACTAGGTTCTTTGTAATATTCAAAACATGAAGTACATAAGTCAAGTATTTCATTTTGCCATCCTGGCATAGACAATGGCACTTTACCAACATGCGCAATGGGATGCGCAATATCATCACATGTTTCTACATAGCCTAGTTTTTCCATTTTTTGCATATCTCTAAACCGATCATGTGGTTAGAGGTGCCAGAATTCATATGCCATATATCTTGAGATCATGACACATCCCCTGTTATGGAACTAAGCATGTGCTACATCACAAACAGCTGCACACTTCTGTTCATCACCTCCATGTTTGCTAGATGATGCATAGTTGCCTTGCTGCAACTTTCCACTTTTAATGTCATTCTGCTTTTTGTAGCAGTCCTTTGCCATGTGTCATGGTTTGCCACAGTAATAGCACTCTATGCTATTTGCATTTTGATGTCTTTGCTAACCACCTCGGCCTCTTTCGCTCCCCCTGGCTCTAGACTGGCCTCTTTGGCTCCCCCTGGCTCTAGACTGGCCTCTTCCACCTGTGTATGATTTCTGCGCTGTGAATCATTGGATTGTTGTTGTCCATAATTCTGATTTCCTTATCAGCCCACCACCTTGGCCTCAACCACCACGGCCTCTACCTGAATTAGAGTAGAAGGCCTATTCCGATGTGTTTTTGCTTTGTGAATAAGAATCCTCACCTAAAGCCTTTTCTTCTATGATCAGCATAGATATCAAGTCTTTAAAGTTGGGAATATTGTCCCTAATTACAATGGAGGTCTTGAATGGCTTGTACTCTTTGCCAAGCCCATTCAGACAGATGCTCACCAAATCATCATCCTCCACTACATTAATAAACCCAAGGGATGCAATAATTCCCTTGATCTTTAAGGCATATTCATTGATGGACATGCGTTTCTTTTCCACAGTATGCAACTCTTACTTTAACTGCAACTTCCTTGCCTTTGTGTTAGTCTGGAACATCTCAACCAGATTCTGCCATGCAACTTCTAGAGTGTTTGCATCCTATATGTATCCTATCATAGTGTCTGTGACACTAATTGAAAGAGTACATGACTTTTCTTGCACCATCCTGATTCCAATCCTTGAATGCCTTTATATCTGCAAGAGTGGAATTCTCCTCAGATAACTCTAGAGGCTCCTCATTATCTCCTTCTACATATCCCAAAATCCTTTACCCATTAGGAAATTGGTCATTCTGAACTTCTAGGCATGAAAGTTATTATTATCCAGATTCTCACTAACAATCTGATTAATTCCGTTAGACATGTTTTCCTGCAGCAATCAAATAACCTGCAAATAGACAACTTATGTATGCAACCTCTAATACAGCAGTATCTCCTAATTGCTGCAACAAAGCGGTACTTTAGCACAGTACTTTAGCACAGCCTGTGTGTCACCAAATGTGATCAGAGTACATGTACATACACCCAGTATCAACAATACATGTGCAAACCATGTCTGCACTTCCAAAATGCATTGCTGCACTACACCAACCAGATTTCGAGCAGAATTAATTCTCTACCAGAACTTTCAGAGACTACCAAAAATACCTTGCAGCAGTGACAAAATGAGGCTCGTAAACGTGCCCGAAACGCGAATCTGGCTGGAAAAATTTTGTCCAATACGATGATATACCTGCCCCGTAGAGCTGTGCTCCCACAAAGACAGCTCCTCAATCGGAGATGTGTAGCTCCCAGAGCTACGGAGGGGATGTTGTACTTAAACCAAGAAGGGAAAAGAGATGATGGTGCTCTTACCCATCATGTAGTACCGCTTCCTTCCTTACTTGTTCTTGCCTCTTGCTTGCCTCCTTAGCTCTCACACAAACCAGGCTCTGATACCATAAAGAGAATGTGGGGGAGAGGGAGAGCTTCAAACCCTAGCAAGCAAACACACACACACACAAGAGAGAGCAAGACACAAGAGAGAGATGGATAGCTGAATTTTCTTCTATCTTCTTCTTCTCTACTCAACCAACATAACATAAAGATAAGAGTACACACTATATATGGGTTAGTACTCAACTACTACAACATATAAGGGTCGGTCCATAATGTGAACCCGACTAAATGAGCTGGCACTATAACTATGCGAGTCTCTAGTAATCCAAAATGCCTGTCACATAGCCTGTCATCCCACTGGCCACATATCACCCATAATATCACCAACCATGCCAGTGGTGTAGATGCGGAAGTAGATGAGGAAGCTATCACCCAGACGGGTCATCAATGTCTATCGTAGCACTAGTTAAGCTCATATCTCAACACATATGTGCATGTGCCAGATGAGTTACGTACCAAACTGGATCCAAAAGCAAAAAAATGTGTGTTTATTGGGTATTCCCTTAGGAAAAAGGGATATAGATGCTATAATCCTGCTACATGTGAATTGAGAGTAAGCAAGGATGTTGTATTTGATGAGATAAGTAGCTGGTATGCTACTAAAAAGATGTTGTTGGGGATGATGTAAGTGGAAATGTGGTTGCACAGAATGCAAGTTAGCAATCACAGTCATTGAGTGGACCAGGAGGGTCCTCATTGAGTGGTTCTATTGATAGACCATGGAGTGGCAGGCTACGTCATAATACCAGTCCTAAAAATGTAGTTGGTACATCACATAAAGGCAAAGAGAAAGTGGCTAAGCCCCTTGGTATGCCTGATATTTCTGTAGGGCATTCTCTTGTTGATGGAGATTCTAGTGGCTTGGAGATGAGCCTTGATGAGGAGCTTGGGATTCCAGCAATGAGAACACCTAGTGTGAAGAAGGCTATATATGGAAGCCATGAGTGCAAAGTTATGAAGATTTGGAAGAGTCAAAAACCCTCTACAGAGGTTGATTTATGATGGTTATATGGCACATCACTATGTATATATGGCAAAAGTTGTGCAAGTTGTAGAACCCACATGCTTTGATGAGGCTATTGGAAATGTGTGTTGGGAGAAAGCTATGGATGAGGAGATGGATGCATTGTATGCAAATGAGACTTGGGATTTGGTGCCATTGCCTAGGCAAGAAAGCTATTGGCTGTAAGTGGGTGTATAAGGTGAAACATAATAGTAATGGTAGCATAAGCAGGTACAAGGCTAGATTGGTAGCCAAAGGATATGCGCAAGCACATGGGATTGATTATGAGGAGACATTTGCCCTAGTTGCAAAGATGGAAACTGTGAGAGTTGTGATTACACGGTGGCTGCAGCTAAAGGCTAGTTTTTACATCAAATGGATGTTAAAAATGCGTTCTTGCATGGTGACTTGCAAGAAGAGTGTACATGGATCAGCCCCACCAGCTTTTGAGGATATAGGTCACCCAGAGTATATATGTAAGCTTCATAAGGCATTGTATAGGTTGAAGCAAGCTCCACGAGCATGGCATGACAAGATTGTTGAGTATCTTGTCACTATTGGTTTTTATATGGCAGATGCAGATCACTCTTTGTATGTGCGCAAGAGTGATAAGGATATTGTGATCATCACCATATCTGTAGATGATCTTATTGTTGTTGGGGGTGACAACTTGGATGAGATTGAGCATGTGAAAAGTCTTCTCAAATAAAAGTTTGAGATGAAGGATTTGGGAGATATGCGCTATTTTTTGGGGATTAAGGTCATTCGCACACTTGAGGGTATTTGGCTATCACACAGAGACAGAATGTATTGGAAATGTTGTCCAAGTATGGGATCACTGATTGTAAGTGAATCTTGATGCCATTAGATCAAAGTGGCAAGCTTAGTGCGAATGCGAGTTATGTGTTGGAGGATCCCACTATATACAGGAAGATTGTTGGGAGTCTAATCTCTATGTCACGATCAGCAAGCCCGATTTGAGCTACATTGTTGGCTTAGAGAGGCAGTTTACGTAGGTTTCGTGCAAAAACCACATCTTGATAGTGTGTGACGCATACTTCAATTAATACTTGAGGACCACTATTGATTATGCATTGTTTTATGCAGCAAGTGTACCATTGGAGCATTGGAGCTATATGGATACACAGATGCAGACTGGGCAGGTACCATCTCAGATAGGAGATCTACCAATGGATTTATGTTTTCATTGGGGAGTTC
Source organism: Cibotium barometz (assembly GCF_041138505.1). Classification (NCBI taxonomy): domain Eukaryota; kingdom Viridiplantae; phylum Streptophyta; class Polypodiopsida; order Cyatheales; family Cibotiaceae; genus Cibotium; species Cibotium barometz. The sequence continues at coordinate 27,046,165 of NC_141058.1, forward strand.
TGATGTGTGATATGGAGCAGTAAGAAGTAGCCCACAGTCGCCTTGCTAAGGATAGAGACAAAGTACAGGGGAGCTATGGTGGCAACGTGTGAGGTAGCTTGGTTACACAAGCTACTTGTTGATTTGGAGTTGCATGTGGAGAGAAAGGTTGTCATATATGTTGAAATATGTAAGTGAATGGGGTGTGTGTGGGAACTAGCTCTAAGATAGAGATTGTAAAAGGGAGTCCGTAATTGAGTGGGTAGCAGTGAAAAGGTGAGAAGAATCTAATGGATGAGAGAATCAAGGGTAGCATGAGTGAATATAGGGGTCTGGAAAGATTCTAGGAAAAGGTACCCCCATATGTAGGGGAGATGGCACAAATCAAGGAGAAATCAGTGGGAATGGGTGCTTGGCACCTTGTGGATGTAAAATCTATAAATTGAGGCATTGGCCTAATGAGAATTTGCTGGTTTTTGAGTATCCATGCCTACATTATCCTATTAGATTAATTGTATACTAATCTTACCTTAATCACTTTCTAATTACTTATTAATCATGTTGATTCTTGCATTTGATCCACCATAGCTCATCACATTGCTGCAAATTCAACTTGGTATCAGAGCTTAAGATCCATGCCCATCCTTGCTTTAGCCTATCATTAATGTGTTAATCCATCATTTAGTGATTTAATCACTATTTCCCTTCATTTCAACATAGCCTGCCTATACACCCCTATGAAGAAGTAGTCAATGCTCCCTATCCACTTAGCCATTGCCCAAATCCTTTAAGGGGAATTTTACTCAGCTCAAGGCGACCATCTAACATAGCCCTCAGGTGCAAATACGCTCACAGCCCCTGCCGAGAAGAAGCTTTCCCCCAATTCATACTGTTTTCAAGCCGTACAGTCATATTTGCAACAGTGTCGCCATTAATCTCGGTAGCATTACCTATACGAAAAGCTGTGCTATCGCCATTTCTAATGAGATCTCAAAGGATTTTTCTTAACTCAGCTCCAATCGTCTACTGTGATCTTTTTTCTCAAACAGGGTTCTCAAGCCTCCATAGCCAAAAGCTCCAAGTCTTTTAAACAAGAGTGGTTTACCACTAATCCATCTATTTTTTGGCTAATTATGGTTTGTTTTACATGCTAAGAATTTTTTTTAGGACCTCATGAGGTAGCATCACTTCCAAAAGTTCATCTTTTTAGCATTAATGCTCACCCTTCTTCATTATGCTTAACACTTCCTTGGCTTTATGCAAGTTTTGGTGTATTTATGCTTGTAAACTTGTTGTAATCATCATGAAACACCAAATTTGAGTTGTAAAAGGGTAGACACTATCCTTGAATCTTGAAATAGATCAAGGGATAAGACCCCCTTCACATCATCTCATGAGCATTGCACAAGAAGTAGCTAAATTCAACGGGGAGCAATTCTATACATGGCAAACAAAAACCATGTATTTGCTCATGAGGAAGAATCTATGGGGGCTAGTTGAGGAAGAGATGAATGTCTAGAGGAGAATGGGGAGAATGAGTGGAAGAGGAGAAATGAGAAAGCATTAGGACTCATTGCACTTAGCTTAAATGATGAAATCAGATACTTGTTCTTAATCGTTATCTGATTAAGAACCCTATAGTCTATGCACATCCGCATAGATCTGTCTTTCTTCTTTACCAGAAGAATAGGCGATGCCCACGGACTTGAACTAGGCCGAATAAAGCCTTTGTTCAAATATTCCGTTAATTGTTTTTCCACCTCCTGTGCCTCGGAGTGGCTTAATCTATAAGCAGGTTTGCTTATAGGTTTTGATCCTCGCATAACTTCGATGCCATGGTCTACTTCTCTAGATGCCGGGATACAATAAGCTAAAGATGCATGGAATGAACTTAACAAATTATTTGGCACTCAAGCAAAGAATTTAAAGATAAATCTGCTAGTGCAATTCTACAAACTTGACATGAAGTAAAGTGAACCTCTAACCATACACTTGAACAAATACAAAATCATCAAACAACAACTTGCAGCCATTGGGAAGAAAGTAGAAGTCGAGGCACTAGCAGTTCTTCTAAAGAGTGTGGACAAGGAAGAGTATGAGAACATTGTGGAAACCTTAAAGAATGTACCAAATTTGAAGTTTCATGAGATAGAAGGAGCCCTACTAGAGAAAGAGAACAAGGTCAAAGAGAAGAAAGGATTGGACCCAACAACTGGAGAGGAGAAAGCATTCTACACCCATGGAGGCCTCACACGAGGACGAGGACCAGGAAGAGGCAGGGGAGGAGCAAGGATCTTCACTTGCCACAACTATGGGAAGCTAGGACACATGGTTAGAGACTTCTATAGCAAACCAAATGAAGAAGGATCGGCATCAGCAAACTTCATGAGACTCCTAAGGCAGAGGAGTCAGAATATCTTCTCTGAGAGAGGAAGAGAGAAACCCCATAACCCAATGTAACCTACCCCAATAGAGTAAAACCACCTCTGCCGATGATGTAGGCCATGTGGTAGATGTATGTGTGAGCACTTTAGTCAATGTTATGGGCACTTGTAGTAGTAGCCTTGGACACATAGAGAGAGAGTGCCAAGGACTATGAGTTAGGGACTTGAGGCACTGGTCGTGGGCTACCAAGTAAGAGGGAAACTTGGTATAGGGTCCAGGTGTGCTAAGAAGTATTCACTTGAGGGGAGGTGTTGAAATATGCAAGTGAATGGGGTGTGTGTGGGAACTAGCTCTAAGATAGAGATTGTAAAAGGGAGTCCATAATTGAGTGGGTAGCACTGAAAAGGTAAGAAGAATCTACTGGATGAGAGAATCAAGGTTAGCATGAGTGAATATAGGGGTGTGGAAAGATTTTAGGAAAAGGTGTCTCCCAGATGTAGGGGAGGTGGCATAAATCAAGGAGAAATCAGTGGGAATGGGTGCTTGGCACCTTGTGGATGTAAAAGCTATAAATTGAGGCATTGGCCTAATGATAATTTGCCGGTTTTTTAGTATCCATGCCTACATTATACTATTAGATTAATGGTGCACTAATCTTACCTTAATCACTTTCTAATTACTTGCTAATCATGTTGATTCTTGCATTTGATCCAACATAGCTCATCACATTGCTCCAAATTCAACTATAGATTGTGACAATCTTAGTAGTATAGAGTTGGCCAAGAACCCAGTTTTCCATCTGCGGGGACGAAACACATTGAGGTACATTACCACTTCATCAGGGAGAGAGTCTTGGCAGCAACATGCGACATCGACTTGGCCTACATCAGCACACAGGATCACGTCGCTGACATATTCACAAAGGCCTTAGGAGCTGAGAAGCTCCACAACTTTCGAGATATGCTTGGAGTTCATGAGCTGAGCTTGAGGAGGAGTGTTGAGATGTCAAGCTCAACATGAGCTGACACTCACGAGGTGCCTGCATGACTGTTTGACATTTATATCACTAGCAGGTTTGGTAGCTCGCACCGGCATATCTTTACCAAAGATTCGACAGCTTTGACTAGAGACTTACTAGTCCACATCTACCCACTCCTCTTAGCGTGTTCACATTATGGACCACTTGTATATACTCTATTATTATTTTAGTCACTTTATCTTCTTAGTAGACCTCTTTTGTTATGTGAAGGAGAAGAAGAATTTTCAGCCTCTCACCTTACGTGCTCTCTTCTAGGGTTTGTGTGAGTGTGTGTGTGCTTGCAAGAGCTCAAGTTCTCTTCTCCCCTGCATCTTTTCAATAGAGGCCCTATATATCAAATTTGGGGAGCATTTGGTCAAAGGAAGTTACCTTCTTTGCTTCATTGAGCACCTTCTGGAAGGGTGCCTCTAGATCTTCTCCTAGAGTGGGTCTACATCATTCAATTGGACGAGACAAGTGTCACATGCTATGGTCGAGGTCCATAAAGTTCCTGCTACAAGCGCTCAAACTCTTCATCTGAAATCTCATATTGAGGATTTTCATCCTCAATCTACTTCTGAGAACGGTGATGATAGCAGAGATATGATCTACACTACTTTCATCATATCGCCCTACCTCATTGCACTGTGGCAGGGCTTCTTGGAAATCAAAGTCCAAGAACTCATCAGTGGTATCTCACACAACTATACTATAGAGTTCCTCCTCCCTCAACTCTCCAAGCTCTCTAAACACATCCTACATGAGGAGGTACTCCGCCCCTTCAATGGTGATGCCACTCAATAAATCTAGTGGTGGTTCATGACTTTGGGTTTTGTGAGGCTGGATGGATGCAAGCGCCATGCTAGAGCTCTCTTCAACCTCAATGACAAGGTCTAGAGTAGTCTCCTATAGCTCTCTGTCTATGTATTCCACAAGTGTGGGAGAACATGGATGTCATCATCCTCAGGCTCTTCAACATCATATTTCAAGATATAAATAGCAAAAGCAATATCCTGCTCAATGAGATCGAGTGGGATATGCTCTTCATATGAGGTCGAGATAGTGGTAGTGCAGAGATGTTGTTCGACATGAGCTAGAGCTCTATTCACTGCCTTCTTGTGATTGGATCCACTCTTCATGTCGAAGAGGAACTCCAAAGTAACCCAACTCAAGCTTGAGTTTGGATAGAGTAGGTAAAGTCGTTGATTACATCGTAAAATGTAGCTAACAAGGTGGAGTTTGGGTCCACGGTGGTAATGGCAACCTCAAGGTCTACAATTTTACAAAACCTAGGGTAGATTTGGTCCCCAAGGTGAGCATAGCAAGTGCTGCTAATCCACGTGGAAAAAGCAAGGGAGGTGGTGTGAGGTGAAAACAAGAAAAAAAGACCATGCCTCTATAGCCCTTCACCTCCCAAACCTTGGATAAAACACACGAATGGGGGCACCACCAGCCACCGGCTGGAACACTTTTCACGGTTCACCACACCACGCCAGAAAGATAGCACAAAACAGGGGCACCATAGACAAAGCAAACACCCAGCCAGAAAACACTTCATACAAGCTTCTCCCGACACAGAAGCCTTACTCACACAACTTACAAACACTCAGGCCTGGATTTACTGCCAAGGGAATTCCACCACGATCACACCACCTCAGGAATTACGACCTTGCGCCTGACGACCAAGCCTTTGCAACCACAAACACATCAACACTCTGACAACCTGTCCTGCCGAGGATACACCACATCCTTAATCACCGCGAACCTCTCACCTGCGTGCTATGCCAACCACACTAGAAAGAACCCGGCCACTTCTCTCTTCAGAGGGCACCCCACCAGCTAACCCTCAACTCTCTCTGTAGCCCATCACTTCTGTGTGTGTCACCAGCAGCTTCGCCAACCACAGAGCCTTTGCAGCTTTCCTTGCTCGTTAGCCTCTCTGGCTCTATTATCCAACGCTTCAGCTCCCTTCGCTTCACACAGGCGGCTCCCACGCAGCCCACACCAGCCCTCATAGATCACCCGCCAGCCACCACCGCTGCACCTGCATGGCGGCCACCTTCCTCTTGCCTGGCCTCCATCTCTGCACTGCGCTCTAGCGTGACCCTTCCTTAGTCACACCCCCCGTCTTTTCTCTTCAGAGGGCGCCCACACCAGCTACCCCCTACTGTCCTCTTCAGAAACACCAGAGCCGCCCCAGCAGCCCGACGTCTAGCCGTTGCCAACCTCTCTTCTGCTCTATCACTCCAGCGCGACCACCAGATCCGCCTTCAGCTGGTCCTCTCTCTTCGCCAGCCTCTGCAGTATCACCAGAGAGCGACGACTCTTCTATTTCACCCCGACTTCCTTTATCCTGCAAGGCGGCACCCCACCCTTTCCGTTTGCTCCACGCTCGCCAACCTTCTAGATGGTCAAGCTGGCAGCGTATAAAGCCTCCACGTAGCTATTCTAAGTTGGCCACATTGATATTATATATATTTTATTTGTTCTAAAGCCTCAATAATGGCCACCAATGCTAAAAAGGCTCCTCCTTTCCTTATGCTTCAGGTCATCACTCCGTGCCCACGACTTTTCCTTCATTATGCAATATCTGCCCGCAATATCTGCCCACACGTCTTCAACTGCATCATCACTTACCAAAATACAACCAATTTCCCATGCTCCAAAGGCGGCCTCTCTTTCGAATCGGTCGGTGCCCTGCATTTAGCAATCACCCACACACCATACTACTGCAATAAAAAACTTCCAAACTCAAGCACCTGCTCCCGAAAAAAAAATAACGTGCGTATACCAGCTCACTGCAAAACCACCCACTCTGTACATCTGCCAGGGCATTCAGGGCAAAGTTTATTCGCAAACCACGCATCCCATATGTACACAGACCCAAAAGACCTTTCAGATTTTTACCTGACATACTTTGCCAACCCCCCAGCCTGCTAGAGCATTCATGCTCAGCAGAAAACAAGAACTTGCATTCATATTCCTGGATCAAACGGCCAAAGTTGTATCACCCAACTTAACATCATAGCATACCACATCCACCCACCTGGGTCAAAGAGCATCCTTTTAAATTCACCATGCCAGCATAAAGGCTCTTGAAATAACAAGGACTGATCAATACACTGCCACCACTTGAGAAGATAAGCACCCTCAACATCTGCATGCAAACCATGTCCAAAATGCATGGATCACCATTCAACTTTAACATCCAAGAGTACCTGTTTTGACCATATATCCATCTTTTTCATTGAAAGCTTCTCCTTTATCACCACACCATTCTCACCCACCATAGCAGCTAAAAACCCCTTTGTAACATCCTCATCACACATCCTGTCCTCTTTGTCCAAAACTTTAGTCGATTCCTGCTTCAAAGCATCACATAAGTGATAACCCACAATGCATAGACTCATCTGTCTAACCTGTTGTATGGCAGCACTCATCATCAAATTCAAGACCACTTGTGAACATCATCCTCTAACCAAAGCATACAAGGGAGCATCATCTTTCCTGTCCAAAGTCACATCAAAGCAATCATCCATAACATTCTTGTCTATGCCCATCCAGGTTTCATCTTCATGCATAAGATCCATATCACTTGGCTCATCAGACAAGGAAACATCCACAGCATCAATCACATTCTCACAATCATAAACATGCTCATCCAAGAAGTCCGCAAATGACCTGCTCCTCTTCATTCTTCAAAGCAATCAGCTCATGGTCCACATCTTGTCCACACATATAAGCACTCACATCATCATCCTCAAGTGAAAACCAAAAAGAACCCGGCCACTTCTCTCATTAGAGGGCGCCCCACCAGCAGCCCATCACTTCTGTGTGTGTCGCCAGCAGCTTCGCCAACCACAGAGCCTCTGCAACTTTCCTTGCTCGTCAGCCTCTCTGGCTCTGTTATCTAACGCTTCAGCTCCCTTTGCTTCACACAGGCGGCTCCCACGCAGCCCACACCAGCCCTCGTAGATCACCCGCCAGCCACCACCGCTGCACCTGCACGACGGCCACCTTCCTCTTGCCTGGCCTCCATCTCTGCACTGCGCTCTAGCGCGACCCTTCCTCAGTCACACCCCCCGTCTTTTCTCTTCAGAGGGCACCCACACCAGCTACCCTCTACTGTCCTCTTCAGAAACACCAGAGCTGCCCCAGCAGCCCGACGTCCAGCCATCGCCAACCTCTCTTCTGCTCTATCACTCCAGCGCAACCACCAGAGCCGCCTTCAGCTGGTCCTCTCTCTTCGCCAGCCTCTGCAGTATCACCAGAGAGCGACGACTCTTCTGTTTCACCCCGACTTCCTTTATCCTGCAAGGCGGCACCCCACCCTTTCCGTTTGCTCCATGCTCGCCAACCTTCTAGATGGTCAAGTTGGCAGCGTATAAAGCCTCCACGTAGCTATTCTAAGTTGGCCACATTAATATTATATATTTTTTATTTGGTCTAAAGCCTCAATAATGGCCACCAATGCTAAAAAGGCTCCTCCTTTCCTTATGCTTCAGGTCATCACTCCGCGCCCATGACTTTTCCTTCATTATGCAATATCTGCCCACACGTCTTCAACTGCATCATCACTTACCAAAATACAACCGATTACCCATGCTCCAAAGGCGGCCTCTCTTTCGAATCGGTCGGTGCCCTGCATTTGGCAATCACTCGCACACCATACTGCTGCAATAAAAAACTTCCAAACTCAAGCACCTGCTCCCAAAAAAAAAATAACGTGCGTATACCAGCTCACTGCAAAACCACCCACACTGTACATCTGCCAGGGCATTCAGGGCAAAGTTTATTCGCAAACCACGCATCCCATATGTACACAGACCCAAAACACCTTTTAGATTTTTGCCTGACAGCGGCAATGCTGGGTAGTGGGAAGAGCTAGCACACAAATGGAGAGCTAAAGAATAGATAGTATAAATGAGTTTGATCTAACTTATACTCATATTTATACTTACACTCATATTTATACTTACACTCAAATTTATAATATTTTTTATAAATTTATACTTATGTTTATTATTGTACTTACAAATAGCTATAAACTTATATTTATTTTTATACCTTATTTTTATACTCTAGTAAATAAAGGACACGTCATTAAAATATAATATATCATAAATCATACTTTTATTTAATGTTACATTATAATATTATTATTATATTATATTATTTACATAGTTACTTATTATTATTTGCACTTAAATATATACTTCAAGTTTTATTTATTTTCATACTTACATATACTTATATCTATAGACTTAAATATTAATGACACTTCATTAAAATATAATAATTCATACTTCTATTTCTAGCATAGTTAATCATATTATTATTTACACTTAAACATATACTTATACTTATATTTATGTTTGTACTTACTTATACTTATCATTATTTTCTTACATATTCATGGGTTTGAAACACATTAGACTTGAAAAACCACAACACTTTATTAAAATGAATAAAAATTAAATTTACAGCCCTTTTAGAGAAACGGCTTCTTAAATTCACTTGGAAGAATAAGAATTACATACTACATAATCTCCAGGATGTGTGGAGCAGCACACTACTTGTATGTTTTGCAATGTTCACTCCGACTCCCAAGCTTCCTACCATCTAACTTGAACTAGAAGTTACAAGGGGGATCATTGGACATCAATTGGATTTCTTGCCTCAGAAAACTAAGGAGCTAATGACTCTCTACATTAACGCTAAAAGGGTCATGACTCTCCCAAAGAATAACCACATCGATGAGTGTTGAATGTGTGCCATCTCGCATGTCTTGGTCCAATCTGAGCCACTCCCCTTGTATAAGTCACCACCTCCTATACTTGAAGTGAATGCACAAAGTTTATCTTGCAGTGAAGTACCTGTCATAAAAAACAAACAACAACCAACATAAACACAACAACAATCAACATAAGCACTTGTGAATAAAAACTATCAAAAATCAACATAAGTGTAATCTTACCTAAATGTAACATCTGACATAGTGATTCCGCCCTCAATGATATCATCATGGTGAGTTCTCTTGAGATGCCATGACTCACCCAGTAACTGAGTCATCCAATCCTCAAATGGGCACTTACATTGGTAAGTAATCTTAGTTTTCTTCACTACTTCACAGGATAAAAACAAATGTGCAAACAAACCAAATGGAACAAACCAACTTAGATGCACATCTTTAGAGCTCGGAGGGTTTCATGGCACCATGAACATTAGTTTTTATCTTGACCCTACATGCCTGACATGTCTAAGCTAGGATTATACCATTCTTGGCTCTAGACACAACGGTGGTAGTGGAATGTACTCCAAACTATGTCTCTGTACAACATACAATGAATCATAAAAGTAAACATTATGAGATGTCAATTCACTTGCACTCTTGTTGTCATATATCAAGGCACCTATCTCTATATGTAAAACATTTAGCTTTCTGCTTAAACACTCTACATTCTGCCATTCATGCAGAATAGATGGATATAAAGCCGCAAAAGCAACAAACATGCTAGTATTAAAACTCTATCTAATAACCATGGACTCAAAGCACATGAACACAAAGCACAGAGATATAAACTTACCATTAGGCATATGTCTTTTGCACTGAAGTTGTTATGATGCACTCAAATCTCTTTATGTATATAAACATGTTGCTGAATGAAAGCCTCTGTTACTATACTTATGCCATTGGTGCATCTCCTGAACTCTATGAATCTACCTTTCCATTGTATGTTGGGGTATGTTGCATCTTTGATGCTTGACCTTGAAACTCCCATGAGTACTTGGTCATATTAATCCAATTTAACTTACTAAACTAATTAGGGATCCAGTTACCTTTATCATCTCTCCTATTAAACACCTCCATTGTGTGAATATTGGTGATATACCTCCTCCTTAAAGACATCCACAATAAAAAACAAAGCACCAAATTAACAAAGCACCAAAAACACCTCCACTGTGTGAATATCATCTCTCCTATTAAACACCTCCACTGTGTGAATATTGGTGATATTCCTCCTCCTTAAAGACATCCACAATAAAAAACAAAGCACCAAATTAACAAAGTTAGACTGCATGATTAATAACTATTTATGTTAAGATTATAAGTAATAAATAAAGATTAAAACAACAAGAAATAAACAGCAACCTAGTGCTTTGATTTACATAACCTTATTGTTCACAACCTTGCTATGAAAATAAACATCAACACATCAAGACAAAACATAAACAAATCCTAAACCTATGATCATTACTCATATCAAGATAAAACATAAACAAACTCTAAACCTATGATCATTACTCACAACCCTAAACCTATGATCATTACTCACAGGAATTTGATGCCACTTTATATCAAGATAGCTATCTACGATGCAGAGAAGATTGTAAGCAACAAATAAAGATTAAAATAACAAGAAATAAACAGTAACCTGCTACTTTGATTTACACAACCTTGTTGCTCACATTAAGACAAAACATAGATAAACCCTAAACCTATCATTACTGACAGGAATTTGATGCCACTTGAGATCAAGATAGCTATCTATGGTGCAAAGAAGAGAAATTTCATGGAGTAAACATGCATAACTCACTAAGGTTTTGTCTAAATGAGATGAAATTTTATGAGGAGAGAGTGATGGTGGAGGACAACATACCTATAAAATTTCATAAAGAAAGAACCAAAGTTGCAGAAGATATAACAAAATTGAATTCCACCAAAAAAGGGGGGGAAATAGAAAGGTAGTGAAATGCAAAAGAAGGGAAAATAGAAAGTTAAACATAAAAAAGGAAAAAAATGAAATTGGATTTTCAAACTTCCATGTGTTGGCCACAAGGTACATCTAACATGAAAGAATAGTTTATGATAGGAAATCTAACATTTCTCTATTTTTTTAAAAGTTTTGGGCTTTATTATTTTATTGTCCTAAGAGGTTTGGGCAAAGACATGATAAAAAGATCCAGGTTACATGGATCTAGAATCCCAACTCTCTCATTAGTTAGGCCAATCTTTTTTATTCACTCCTTAAGGGGGAAAATGAACTGTCCATATTTCTCCTAATGCGAGTTTAAAGGGATGAAGGATAAAATCACCTTCACAAAGTTCAAAAGTGAAGACTCTTCTAATGAATAATTTGAAGAATGGATCAACAAGATGGAGCTTTACTTTAATTTTAATTCTGGTATAGTGATAGAGCCAAAGTGTTGTTTACTACATTGTATTTGGAATGTTATGTGCATGTGGTGGGGTGGCACTTGAATTCTCATGATTACCTGATCACTACTTGGGTGCATTTCCAAAATGAGATAAAGGGATATGTTCATTTTATCCCTAAGCCAATCTAGGATGGTGGAGAAATGGGATGATCTACTCAAGTAGGCAATGTAAAGGATTATGTGCATAAGTTCATGAAGGACATGTTTATTAATGGCAATTTCAATGGTGCATAAAGATTGGATCATGGAGATATAAGAAGTGTATCTTTTGGATGAGGAAGTGGCATCATTGTGGCATAAATAATAGCATGATTTCCAAGAATAATTACCACACTTCATAATGGTCTCATCTACTACTCTATAAGGATAATCTCTACCTTGTGCCTACATCAAGTTACAAGAAAAGGGTGTTGGAAGAAGTGGAAATTGACTTTAAAAAAGGTGTGGAAGTCAAAGTTGCCACTTAAGCAACGGGTCTTTTTTTGGTGATGCATTACCGGCGCCCTACCAATTGGTACTCTATACTGGCTCAAAGGCATATTGCTCCAGCTTTATGTCGGTGTTGCTACCTTATGCCCAAGACCGTACCTCACTTATTGTGGAGTTGCTTGCATTCTCGCGATCTTCATCATCACTTGACAACACTGCTGCAGTATAGATTCCCTCGACAACGCTTTGGGCGACCTTTTTGGATTTTTGGCAAATTATCCCCGGCCTTACTAAGGTATGATGATTTCTTCGCATGGGTGCGATTCTGGGCTCTTTGGACCATCTATTCCACCAGAAATCATCTGCACTTTTGGTGATGTTGTTCATCCCTTCCCCTATTTTCGTGCTGCTCTACTCCGGTCTCTTCGAGATTGCTATGATCTTGGCGAGCTTTCTCTCCAACAGTTTGAATAACTTTTCCAGTTTTTTTAGTTCATTCTCATAGCTCCACCCGCTTCGGGTGACTATGACTATACAGTTTACTATTTAATATAAACAGTGTTTTCACAAAAAAGTGTGTACATGTGTGTGTGTACTGATGACTCTATGCTAGCCAATAGTTTTATAAGTAATGTATGTATCACTGAATAACAATGTTAAACATCAGTGATAACAGCCAAGAGGTCTTCTTGGTGCCAATGAAACTTCTCCCCAAATACAGAAAAAAAAATCTCAATGCTTTAGGGTTGCCTAGGGATGTTCTTGGATTTTTCAGCACCCCTTGAAGATGATTCCAAACTGCCTATTATGCTTTAGGCACATAACACATACTAGATGTAGTAAGCAATAATACCGATGACCCATCACCCACTCTAAGCACCCCTTTGTGGTCGGGTCAGTGCCATTCCATCCTACCGGTCTGAGAAGCAGGTCAGTAATATTCCAGCTTTAGGTCAGATAAGCCACTCAGTACTTCTGCAGAGGCTGGTATCTCAATCAGAGAATTGTAGTACATTCGAGACCTGGCTGATATGGCACCTCCCCACACATGGGTTGTGGAAGGGAAGATCTAAGCCACAAAATCAGGACACTTTATTTTAGGGAATCCAAATCTCCTACACCAAGGTGTCATATGATTTGCCTGGCTGTCAACATCTGTGTAGAATGCTTTACAGCCTGCTGATGGGGGATAATTCCATTGGCCTAGCTGTCAACATCTCTGCAGAATGCTCCACTAAACATGACGATGACGGTTGGGAAAGGCCTCCCCATGGCCTTTCCCTACACCATGATGCAATGGAATGGCTGTATGGCTACCTGTTCTGCACAAAGTACTCCAGGCCGTTATCCAGTACCCCATTGAGCAGAAAGGGTGTCTCCACTGCCATTCCCTATTCCATTGGGTTCTGGGAACTCAATGGACTGCTCAGCCCACAATCCCAGCATATTGCAATCATTCTCAAAGTGGGCCTACATGGACCATGCAATAAAGTGTAGTCTTCATGTCCTTCAGCAGGTCGCAATCACTCTCAAAGCAGACCTACATGGCACATCAATAAAGTGCTCACTTGTTGGTCTTTATAAGGCTTGGATTCCACAAGAGCTTGGGTGCACACCTTATCACTTATTGCACTTATAAAGCATACCATCTGAATGCCAGATATACAGCGTACACCTCCTTTCTTACAAATGCATACATGCTTCTGGTCAGGCCCCTTGAAGATCCTCTATTTAGCTATATTTAGCTTGCTCAGCCAACCAAGTTGGTCAGCTGAGGTTTAAGACCTCAGCATCATTCATCGTTCTCAAATTGAACCTACATGGCCCATCCAAAAAAGCTCTACATGCCTGTTGTCATTATTCTACTGAAATGACACAAATCTGGACTCTGTGTTTCATTTGTAGCACTACACAGCCAGCACCTGTAAAGCATTCATCCAAGTGCCCGCTATGAAATGTTCTTCTCTCAGCACGTATGGCAACAAAAAAACCACCATAATGCATGGTTTTATCTTTATTAACATGGTTCGCTACTACAAAGGCGTAGTCCTCCCTTCAAAATCAATGCCCCACTCTACAAATCGCTCAGTAAACGTGAGGTCACCAACCATACAATCATAGTAGCACTGATCATAGCTCGCTGTCCTCCCTGGAATGTCATTACAATCTTCTACCCTAATAGAAAACCGATGTGGAACAATCAAATGCTTTTCCCGACGCTGAAGCCCCACTCTTGCTGCATCTGCCTCTGCGTGTACTGACACTAGATAATCTTCAAATGAGGGCGTGAAATCATGAAAATAATCCAAAATCGAGAGGTTCCCATGACTATTTCCAAGTGAAAGAAGCTCCTTTAACCCTTCTGACTCCGACGAACTTCTTCTCCCCATTAGTGCAACTACCATATCGACATCTGCCCACGTCAGCTTTGATAGAGTAATCTGTTCCCGGGTCAATTTTGTATCAACATAAGCCCAGTTCATGAAGTAAGTGATAAGTGTAGGCGTAAACCCGGAATCCCTGTCTAGAAGAGGTCCCCAACCATGGAGGACTGGCTTCAGTCCACCATAATTGAGGTCAGCCATGTTAGAAGTATCTACACAATGAAGCCGGATGTCCCGACGGATCAGATCATCTGCCAAGTGAGATGCATCCTTGCAAGAAAGCTTGAAATGCACTTCACATATCTCCAACTTGTGCAAAAAATTCCTCAGTTTAGAACGAAGATGGAAAAAGAGAGATGCAAACAAATCAGATTTAGCAACCCCATGCATTGCACCTGTAGTTAAAACATTCATGATATCCCAACCACTGAATGGATTTGCATCTCCACTTATCACCCATCCATCCGAAGGATGGAGAAGAAACTTATTCGGGGCACAATGGTGAGCATGGTATGCACCAAAGGGAAGAAGCAAGCCCCATTCACGAAACTCTTTCCATGCAACTTGATGGGATGGATGGAGACAAGCCGTTTTACAATCAAACTTGAGCCCGGACTTGAGCTTCTCCATTCGAGAGCTCCAAATAGATTGCATGGAGCATTTGTTTGCACTCATGCGTGCCAACAAGAGCCATAGTTGGGCCCCATCTTCTACACTCAAAGTTGAGCCGCTAAAAGGCTTAAAATCCACCTGGAACTCTCCTTGTTTTCCACAGCGCACTGTGTTATTGAGTGTATCTATTACCACACCATCAATGACAATACTTTGAGAATGTGTCATTGCAGCTGAGTACCACAGTGCAATGACGGCATCAACAGAATCATAGTGGTATGCTTGTAGCAGCCTCAGCATCAAGAAATTCCGTGCCACAAACATAGGATTATGATCATTGATGTAGACTGTCACCTTTCCTGCAAACTTGTCAGGGAGCTGGCAAATTGTTTCGATGACATTCCGTAAATCCCCGCTTGCAGAAAAACAGAAGGACAAATTTTGTGGGATGTCGACAGCCTTGATATTTTGGCCAAGAATGCCATATGTAGGCACATTGCCCCATAAGAAATCCGATTCTGATTTTAAGATTTCTTTCTTTGCTGATGTGCTCACAGGCCTACTTATTGACCCTCTTGTATCTGATGCAGATTCACAGCTGCTCCTGTGATTGCTAAGATTCTCTTTCTTGCACTCTAAACTGCAATAATTTACTAGGCCACAAGATAAACACGGAATTACGCCTGGATTATTACAAGCAAAACCTTTTGCTACACTCCAATTGGCACAAGGGTTTGCACACAGATTGATGCCGTCAACTCCTGAGCCCAATCTCCCTTCGCTCTCCTTGATGCTGTGGCGTAGTATTTTTTCTGCCAGCTCAACCTTATCCATTTTGAGATCTTTTGCCATGTCAGATAGGTCATCCCGCTCATCAATCAAACAATCTGCAGCATGTTTACAATCAGAACCAGTGTTCAGACTGTGCATGTCATACTCTCTGCCACAAGATGAAATGTGTTTAGACCTTGATAAAAGGAAACATATCCCTCTAGAATGCCATCTAACATTTATGGCGTTAGTACTTTGAGTGACCTCAAAATGTCTTAGAAACCTCAGTAGCGTGGCTGTGATGGCATTTGCCATATCAAGCAGGTAGCACTGAAGCGTGCAAGCCTTCACAAAGTAAAGAGACCCTCACTAAAACACCATATACGATTGGACATAAACCTGTCCAGAATAATGCATCCCGAGTCGCTTTGCGAATCCAATAAACATGTTTTAAAAGCCTTACAAATGCAGCTGCATCAATACATTTAGTATCAGCATGCCTGGGCCTCCCTAGGAGCCATGTCAGAGAGCCAGGCAAAGGCTTCGACAGACATCATTGCGACAGACATCGTTGCGGAGTAGCTTCAATAGGCATCATGGTAAGAGGCATCAACAAGGATTGTGGCACACGTTAGCAGCCATGTCAATACACATCCTGGCACCTTGGTAAACATGTCAGAGGCTTCAATAAGCATCATGGAGCATCTCAGAGGCTTCTACAGGCATAGTCGCCATGGCAGGGGCTTCCATGTGCATTCCGCATCTCACTAGCCATGTCAGTGACTTCTAGACGCATCACCCACCACACCTCACTAGTAGCCATGACAGTGGCGTCTCGGCAGCCATGTCAGCAGCTTCCCTAAGCATCACAGTTCCTTTGTTGCCGTATCAGCAGCTTCAATAGGCATCACGGCGCCTCGGCAGCCATGTGAAGGGCTATGATAGGCTCTCACTAGTAATGTCAATGTCAGCAGCTTCAATAGGCATCACGGCCCATGTCAGAGGCGTCGATAGGCATCATGGGACCTGAGCAGCCATGTCGGGGGGCTATGGTATAGGCATCATGGCTCCATGTCCGAGGATTTGATCGGACATCGCTGCCATCCAGTGTTAGGGAGATTGTCTGCAGGTCGATCATCTCGCAGTTGGGCGCGCGAGGGGGGGCACCATTATCATCTCATCTGAAGAACCTTAACTTCTGCTTACCGTTACTATACTATGGCTATTCACTTTTGGTAAACGAAAACCTCACTCCAAAAGGTAGACTTCTAAGTATGATAGAATCATACACAGGACCAAAAGAGATCTGAGCCAATCTGGGGGCATAAGAGTCCCATAGACGTCATGGAAAAGAATATGCCACAGTCCCATTGTCTCATAAAATAGTTGCACTTTGATTGTGTACCTCTAGAAGATCCTTGCATACAGGCCCACCATCAGATTGTGTGAACAATGTCACTCCATACGTTGCAAATACATTGGGTAGCCAAAATTTGAGTTCCCTCAATGGCCTCTGAACATCTGGCCTTCCAAATATGCCATGCCATGATACTAGCAATAATCTCCCAGATAGTGTCAATACGCTTTGAAGGTGATGTATCTTGTAGTAGGCATCTCCAAGCTATGCCCCCACAGACAAGAATGATCCCTTACCCTCAAATAGAAGCTGGGATCCAGACTGAGTCAATCATGCAATAGAACCCCAAGGAACATAGACAGGGCCAATACTCAACTTGCCCAAAAGCTGAGCCATAGAAACCCAAATTCTTTGTGCACCTCTGCACTCCCATAAGCAACGAAATACTATATTCAATGGAGCAAGACATCTAGGGCAAGATCGGTCCACACCAAAGATGGATCTCCACTGGTTGGTGGTGGGTAGTCCACCATGTAAAAACAACCAAAAAAAGTAGGAAACCTGGCTCCTCCTATACAAGTGCCATAGCCTCTGGCAAAATCTCCTCTGAAGGTGGGGTGTAATTTTAGCTATTCACTTATTTTGGCTTGAAGCTCTACCAAATCTAAATTCTAGCTATTCACTTATTTTAGCTTGAAGCTCTACCAAATTATACTGGATGAGATCATTCTCTCTAATACTGATAGGACATTCTAAAACTTTGAAGTGTGGGGATTGTTGAGATATCGAGCTCAACTAGTGCTACGACGGACATTGATGACCCACCTGGGTAATAGTTTCCACACTTATGTCACTGGCACGGTTGTGGTGGGATTATGGTTGATATGCCGCCAGTGGATGACAGTTGTCTGACAGCCACTTTGGAGTACTATGAAACTTATGCAGGGGGGAGAAGAGAGCTTGAGCTTTTGCAAGCACACACACACTCACACAACCCTAGAAGAGAGCAAACAAGGTGAGACACAACAAAAGAGGTCTACGAAGAAGATAAAGTGACTAACACACATAATAGAGTATGTACAAGCGGTCCATAATGTGAACACGCTAAGAGGAATGGGTAGATATAGACTAGTCAATGTAGTCCCCAGCTGCAGAATCTCTGGCAAAGATATGTCGGTGCCAACCACCAAACCTGCCAGTGATATAAATGTCGAACGCTCATGTAGGCGCCTGGTGAGTGTCAGCTCATGTTGGCGCCTCGTGAGTGTCAGCTCATGTTGAGCTTGACATATCAACACTCCCCCTCAAGCTCAACTCCAACTCATGAATTCCAAGCATATCTAGAAATCTGCGAAGCTTCTCAGCTCCCAAGACCTTCGTGTGAAGATGTCAGCAACCTGATCCTATGTGTTGATGTAGGCCAAGTCGATGTTGCCTGCCAAGACTCTCTCCCTGATGAAGTGGTAATGTACCTCAATGTGTTTCGTCTGCGCATGGAAAATTGGGTTCTTGGCCAACTGTATACTACTAAGATTGTCACAATATATGACAACCTTTCTCTCCACATGCAACCCCAAATCAGAAGTAGCTTGCGTAACCAAGCTACCTCACATGCTGCCACCCCGCAGCTCCTCTATACTCTACCTCTGTACTCGACAAGGCAACTGTGGGTTGCTTCTTACTACTCCATGACAGCAGCACTCCCCAATGAAAACATAAATCCACTAGTAGATCTCCTGTCTGAGGCGCTACTTGCCCAATCTGCATTTATGTACCCATATAGCTCCAATGGTACACCTGCTACATAAAACAATGCATAATCAGCAGTGGCCCTCAAATACCGATGTGTGTGTCGCACACTGTCAAGATGTGGTTTGCGCGGAACCTACATAAACTGGCACTCTAAGCCAACAATGTAGCTCAAATCTGGCCTGTTGATCATCACATAGATCAAACTCCCCACAATCTTCCTGTACATAGTGGGATCCTCTAACACATAACCTGCATCCGCACTAAGCTCTCCATTTTGATCTAATGGGACCGCGATTGGCTTACAATCAACCATCCCATACTTGCACAACACGTCCAACCCATACTGTCTCTGTGAATGACCTCAATTTCCAAAAAATAGCGCAGATCTCCCAAATCCTTTATCTCAAACTTCCTTTTGAGAAGACTTTTCACATGCTCAATCTCTTCCAAGTTGTCACCCCCAACAATAAGATTATTTACATAAATGGTGATGATCACAATACCCTTATCACTCTTATGCACATATAAAGAGTGATATGCATCTACCATATGAAAATCAATAGTGACAAGATACTCAGCAATCTTGTCATGCCATGCTCGTGGAGCTTGCTTTCAGCCCATACAAGGCCTTACGAAGCTTACGAACATACTCTGGGTGACCTGTATCCTCAAAATCTGGTGGCTGATCCATATACACCTCTTCTTGCAAGTCACCATGCAAGAACATATTTTTTACATCCATCTTATGTAAAAACTAGCCTTTAACTGTGCAGCCACCGCAATCACAACTCTCACAGTTGCCATCTTTGCAACTGGGGTATATGTCTCCTCATAATCAATCCCATGTGTCTCCTCATAATCAATCCCATGTGTCTGCGCATATCTTTTGGCTACCAATCTAGCCTTGTATCTACTTATGCTACCATCACTATTATGTTTCACCTTATACACCCACTTACAGCCGCAATGGCACCAAATCCCAAGTCTCATTTCCATACAATACATCCATCTCCTTATCCATAGCTTTCTCCCAACACACATTTCCAATAGCCTCATCAAAGCATGTGGGTTCTACAACTTGCACAACTTTTGCCATATATGCATAGTGATGTGCCACATAACCATCATAAGTCAACCTCTGCACATGATTTTTAACTCTTCCAGATCTTCGTAACTTTGCATTCATGGCTTTCATAGCCTTTTTCACACTAGGTGTCCTCATTGCTAGAATCCCAAGCTCCTCATCAAGGTGCATATCCGACCACTAGAATCTCCATCAACAAGAGAATGCCCTGCAAAAATGTTAAGCATACCAAGGGGCTCAACCAGTTTCTCTTTGCCTTTATGTGATGTACCAACTACAGTTTCAGGACTGGTATTATGACGCAGCTTGTCACTCCATGGTCTATCAACAGAATCACTGGATGAGGACTCTTTTGGTCCACTCAGTGAACTGTGATTGCTGACTTGCATTCTGTGCAACCACATTTTCACTTACATCAGCCCCAACAGCATCCTTTTCAGTAGCATACCAACTACTCATCTCATCCACAATACAACATCCATGCTTACCCTCAATTCACGTGTAGTAGGATTATAACATCTATATCCCTTTTGCTCAAGGGAATACCAATAAACACACATTTTTCTTCTTTTGGATCCAGCTTGGTACGTAAGTCATCTGGCACATGCACATATGCAATACATCCAAAAACTTTTAAGTGAGACAAATCAAGTTTCTTTGCCAGTAAACTTTTTCTCTGGTGTTACATCATGTATGGCTGCACAGCAGGAGTCTTGTTCATGATATAAACTATTGTAGACAAAACCTCAGCCCAATAGCTATGTGGCATATTCTTCTTAGTCCATCAATGCTCATGCTATCTCTGCAATGTGCCTTTTTTCCTGCTCAGCAACTCCATTTTGCTGCAGAGTGTATCTACATGTAAATTGTCTTTGAATGCCATTCTTTTGCAAGAATTTAGAGCACTCATTGGAGAAGTATTCTCCCCCTCCATCTGACCTTAGGTACTTTACATGTTTTTATGTCTGTTTTTCAGCCATAACTCTAAAATTTTGAAAATGAGTGAACACTTCACTCTTCTCCTTCATGAAGTACACCCACACTTTTCTTGTGTGGTCATCAATGAATGTTACGTAGTACCTGCAGCCAGCCCCATAGACATAGTCTTCGCAGGACCCCATACATCTGAATGCACAACATCTAGTACATTCCTGCTCACATTTCTATCATGTGGAAATACATGTTTTGTTTGCTTTCCAAACTGACATGCTTCACTCTGCATACCTTCAACTTTAAACTTAGGCAGCCCTATCACAATTTGTTTAGTCTGTGAAAAGATGCAAGGGAGAAGGGAGTTTGAGCTCTTGCAAGCACACACTCACAAAACCCTAAAAGAGAACACACACTCACAAAACCCTAAAAGAGAACACACAAGGTGAGAGACTGAAAATCTTCTTCTTCTTCACACAACACTCAACACACCATATACTGTTGAAATTAGAGCAATGTGATTTGATGAGCTTGAGTAGCAATGAGATAGCTATGTTGTGCTAGAAGGGTTTGGGCTAATTTGATGTGTGCACGGAGAGGGAGCTCCTCCACTGGCTGGGGGTGCAGAGGTGAGTCAAAAAATAACTAAAAATTTGATTAATTTTTAATTATCTACTAATCTTAATTAATTAGATCATGGGCTCATAAACCTGATGGATTCTAGGCATGGCTCTGATACCATGTTGAAATTAGAGCAATGTGATGAGCTATGGTGGATCAAATACTAGAATCAACATCATTAACAAAGTAATTAATAAATAATTAAGTCGTAATTAGTGAGTAATTAGCAAATAGCTTAATGTAGGCATGGATAATCAAAAACCAACAAATTCTCATTAGGCCAATGCCTCAATTTATAGAGTTTACATCCAAGCATCTAATCCCAATGTGATGAGCTATGGTGGATCAAATACTAGAATCAACATCATTAACAAAGTGATTAGCAAATAATTAAGATGTAATTAGTGAGTAATTAGCAAATAGCTTAATGTAGGCATGGATAATCAAAAACTAGCAAATTCTCATTAGGCCAATGCCTCAATTTATAGAGTTTACATCCAAGCATCTAATCCCACTGATTTCTCCTTGATTCACTCCACCTCTCCGAGAATATCTCCACCTCTTTTGCTTGATTCTCTCCACCTCTTTACTTTTCCCAGAATATCTCCATACTACCTAAATCTTCTCATGCTACCCTTTATTCTCTCCCAGTAGATTCTTCTTACCTTTTCACAGGTTCTTTCACATTTACACATCCTCTTTTACAACCTCTAACCAAGGGCTTGTTCCCGCACACACCCTATTCACTTGTATATTTCAACACCTCCCCTCAAGTGAATACTCCTAGCACACCTGGACCCTATACCAAGTTTCCCTCTTACTTGATAGCCCGCGACCAGTGCCTCAAATCCCTAAACTCATAGTCCTTGACACTCTCTCTCTCTATGTGTCCAAGGCTACTACAAAGTGCCTGCGACCTTGACTAAAGTGCTCACACATACATCTACCACGTGGCCTACATCATCGGTGGCTCAGAGGTGGTTTTACTTTGTTGGGGCAGGTTACATTGGGTTGTGGGGTCTCTCTCTCTCTCTCTCTCTCTCTCAGAAAAGATAATTTGACTCCACTTCCTTTGGAGCCTCCTTGAAGTTTGCCGATGTCGTTCCTTCCTTTAGAGCCTCCATGAAGTTTGCCGATGTCGTTCCTTCTCCACTGGGTTTGTTGTAGCAGTCTCTTGCCATGTGTCCTGGCTTTCCACAATTGTGGCAAGTGAAGGTCCTTCCTCCTACTCTGCCTCTTCCTCGTCCTCGTCCTCGAGAGAATCCTCCTCGGGTGAAGAATGCTTTTTCCTCTCCTACTGTTGAGTCGAGCCCTTTCTTCTCTTTGCCTCTGCTCTCTTGCTCTAGTAGAGCTGCTTCTATCTCGTGTAGCTTCAATTCAGGTACATTCTTTACTGTTGCTACAATATTTTCATATTCACCTTTGTCCACACTCTTCAGAAGTACAGCTAGTGCCTCATCATCTTCTACCATTTTGCCAATAGCTCCTAGTTGTTGCTTAATGCTTTTATATCTGTTCAAGTGTCTGATTAAAGGTTCACTGTCCTTCATATCCAATTTGTAGAATTGTATTAACAGATTTATCTTTGAATTTTTAGCTTGTGTGCCAAATAATTTATTGAGTTCATCCCATGCATCTTTTGCCCATTGTATCCCTGTGATGTGATGAATGATTTCATCATTTAAACTGAGTGCAATAAGTCCCAATGCTTTTTCATTCCTGCTCTGCCACTCATTTTCCCCTCTCGCCTCTAGGCATTCATCTCTTCCCTCAACTAGCCCCCGCAGATTTTTCCTCATGAGCAAATAGATGGTTTTTGTCTACCATGTGTAAAACTGCTCCCCATTAAATTTGGCTATTTCTTGTGCTGTACTCATGATGATGTGAAGGGGGTCTTACCTCTTGATCCAATTTCAAGATTCAAGGGCAGTGTCTACCCTTTTACAACTCAATCTGGTGTTTAAGAGATGATTACAACAAATTTATCAGCATAAAATCACCAAAAATTACATTAAATCAAGGGTAACCAATTTGTACGGAATGGTTGGAGTATCAAACCAACTCCGCGAACTGCAATCTGACGTTATAGGGATCTGTATCAGATACCTAATGGTTAATTTGAACCCTCAATTGCACCAAAATACAATGATTAGCATTGATTAAGAAATTAATCCTCTGTTTTGTGTGCAAAAAACAGAGTATGCGGGGAGTCCAGATCTCGTGCCTTAGACTTCAAATGAGCTCAAATCTTTCAAAGACATCAATAGCAATGAGTCTAGTAGAGGATTAAGCCAAGAAACACAAGATTTGACCAAATATTGAATGCTTAATCTCTGTTTTACCAAAGTCACCTGCAGATTTGATGAAGAGCTTGGATCTCACTGTAGACTTGATCAAATTGAATTCTGACTTCACCAGCTTGTAGAGCATGCTTGAAAACACTTGGGGCTAAGAGGAATTAGACCCATTTGAACTGATGAAGAAGAGATCTGAGTTTTTCTCCCAAAAACAGGCGCCTCGTAAATTCGCGATTTCTCTTGAACCTGTCGGTGGTTTGTTGCGCTGATTTGATGAGCTTGAGTAGCAATGAGATAGCTATGTTGTGCTAGAAGGGTTTGGGCTAATTTGATGTGTGCGCGGAGAGGGAGCTCCTCCATCCACTGGCTAGGGGTGCAGAGGTGAGTTGAAAAATAACTAAAAATTTGATTAATTTTTAATTATCTACTAATCCTAATTAATTAGATAATGGGCTTATAAACCTGATGGATTTTAGGCATGGCTCTGATACCATGTTGAAATTAAAGCAATGTGATGAGCTATGGTGGAACAAATACTAGAATCAACATCATTAACAAAGTGATTAGCAAATAATTAAGACGTAATTAATGAGTAATTAGTGAGAGTAATTAGTGAGTAGTTAGTGAGTAATTAGTGAGTAATTAGCAAATAGCTTAATGTAGGCATGGATAATAAAAAACTAGCAAATTCTCATTAGGCCAATGCCTCAATTTATAGAGTTTACATCCAAGCATCTAATCCCACTGATTTCTCCTTGATTCACTCCACCTCTCTCCCAGAATATCTCCAGCTCTTTTGCTTAATTCTCTCCACCTCTTCACTTTTCCCAGAATATCTCCACACTTCCTAAATCTTCTCATGTTATTCTCTCCCAGTAGATTCTTCTCACCTGTTCAGAGGTTCTTTCATATTTACAAATCCTCTTTTACAACCTCTAACCAAGGGCTTGTTCCCGCACACACCCTATTCACTTGTATATTTCAACATATACAAAGATAAGAGTACATACAATATGAAAGGTACTCAACCAAATACATACTAGGGTTCTCTATAGTGTGAACCCAACTAAATGAGCTAGCGCTATAACTATGCCAGTCTCTAGAATGGCTGTCACACAGCCTGTCATCCCACTGGCCGCATATCACCCTTGATCTCACCAACCATGCCAATGGTGTAAGTGTGGGGCCTATCACCCAATCGGGTCATCAGTGTCCACCACCTCACTAGATGAGCTCGATATCTCAACACTCCCCCTCGAGCTCAACTCCATCTCATGTACAAGCGAAGCCCTGAATCTGCGAAGCTTCTCTGTACCCAATGCTTTGGTGAAGATGTCAGCGACTTGATCCTATGTGCTGACATAAACAAGATCAACGTCTCCTGCCAAAACCTTCTCTCTGACAAAATGATAGTGGACCTCTATATGCTTTGTGCGAGCATGAAAAATAGGCTTCTTGTCCAACTGTATACTGCTAATGTTGTCATAGAAAATGACAACTTGTCTATCCACCACTGATAGACCCAAATCTGCAAGTAGCTTTCTCAACCAAGCTACCTCACATGCTGCCATAGAAGCACCTCTATACTCGGCCTTTGTACTCGTCGATAGAGCAACCGTAGGATGCTTCTTGCTGCTCCAAGTCACAGCAGTACTCCCCCGAAAGAAAACATGAAGCCACTAGTAGATCTTCTATCTGAGATACTACCAGCCCAATCATCATCTGTGTACCCATGTACACATATCTCTGTCCCAGTTTCATAAAATAGTCCACAATGCAAAGTAGACCTCGCATACCTCAGTATGCGTCTCAATGCATCCAAATGCGGCTTCCGAGGAACCTACATAAACTGACTCACCAACCCAAGAGCATAGCTCAAATCTGGCCTGGTGATCGTCATGTAGATCAAGCTTCCTACTATGTGCCTATACATAGTAGGATCCTCCTAAATCTCTTCTGAATCTGCACTCAACTTGCCATTCTGATCCAATGGCACTGAGATAGGCTTACAGCCTGTCATACCATACTTGGACAACATGTCCAAGTATGCCAAGCCATACTGTCTCTGCAGTAATCCAATACCATGTGGTGACCTAATCACCTCAATGCCCAAGAAATATCTGAGCTCCCCTAGATCCTTCATCTCAAACTTTTGTCTAAGCAAGATCTTTACATCAAAGATCTCTGCATCATGGTCCCCCGTAATGATCAGGTCATCTACATAGATGACAACAAGCACAACCCCTCTATCACTGTGTCTCACATACAACGAGAAATCTGCATTCGCTACATGAAAGCCAATAGTGACAAGATATTCAAAAATCTTGTCAGACCATGCTCTTGGTGCTTGTTTTAAGCCATACAAGGCCTTCTTCAACCTGCAAACATGCTCGGGGTGACTCACATCCTCATAACCAGGTGGCTGCAACATATACACCTCTTCCTGCAAATCCCCATGCAAGAATGCATTCTTTACATCCATCTGCTGATGTAAAGACCATTGCTTTGACGTAGCCACTACTATCACAACTCTCATTGTTGCCATCTTGGCAACTGGGCTGAAAGTTTCCTCATAATCAATGCCATATGTCTGCGCATATCCTCTTTAGCTACCAATCTAGCATTATACCTACTTATGCTTCCATCACTGCTGTTATGTTTTAGTTGTAGGAGAGTACTTTCCCTTTCTATACATACTCTTATCTTTTAGTTATATGGTTGTAGAGAAGAAAAGAAGAAAGAAGAAAATTCAGCCATCCATCTCTCTTGTGTCACTCTCTTGTGTGTGTGTGTGTTTTTGCTTTGCAAGGAACTCAAGCTCTCTCTCTCCCCCACATTCTCTTTATGGTATTAGAGCTCCGGTTCATGTGAGAGCTAAGGAGGCAAGCAAGACGCAAGAACAAGCAAACAAGGAAGCGGTTTACGGGTAAGACCATCACCATCTCTTTCCCTTTCTTGGTATAGGTACAATACCCCTCAGTAGCTCCGAGAGCTACACATCTCCGATTAAGGAGTTGTCTTCGTAGGCTTAGAGGTGTTTGTGTGGTAAAAAGTACTTTGTACTATAGTTTTTTGGCGAGAATCACATTTTGGGCATGTCTCGGGCTCTGTTTTGTCACTGCAAGGTATTTTTGACAACCTCCACTATAGATAGGTCTGACACAAAGAGGAAATAATAGATAAAACATGACTATAGTAATGATTATGACTAATCATGCTAATGATAAGCATAATGCAAGTATAATCACATGACCTTGATGGCTTTGATACCAATTGAAGGAATAATGGGGGCTTATAATGATCAAGAAACATCATTGTGAAGCATAATGAAAAGCTTAAGCTAAGGAGATTAAGACATGGATTAACATGAGCATAGGTGTGATTAGTATTATCATGCACACTTTGTATTTAACTGAGTTGCCTCTTAATAGGCATCATGGATATACATTGATTCACTGAAGGAACTCGTGGGCATGAACCTAGGGAGCATCTCCTACATCTTCTCCTAAACCTCCTCCATAAAGCCTAGAATCTCTCCACCTCTCCATAACTCTTGGGCTCTAATTTTTAACTCATCTACTGTCGCTTTTATGTGGATAAAATTTATACAAACCTTAGTCCCTTGTTCCGTAATGTCATTAAGGATATTTTGGTGTATTTAATCCAACATGGACCTGCTAATTTTGTTTCTTCTTCCCTCTCTCTTGTGAATGGAGAACATGGACGAAAATGGAGAGAATTGGTGATCTTGGACCGGCCATTCATCACTATTAAAACCCGTAAATAAGAAATGGGTGGCAAGGCCAAACGTTGAAGGCCTGAGAGGTGCAAAATGTCAATGGTGATGAATCATTCTTCACAATTGTAGTTTGATGGCCGTCACCTACTCTGGTGTTCTCTCAAACCTAATTGTCCCTTTTCAAAAGGCTTATGAGCTCCTATAGTTGCTTAAGATGCAACTTACATTTTCTTCATGGCTAGGAATCAAGATTCAGGTCGTGTTTATTATTAATAAAGGGCCTTTGATTCATAAAATGCATAAGAGAAGCCTCTTAACATTCTATTAATTGCAATGTTGCATATGTTGGTTTTTACACATCATTTCATCAAGGCTTTTGAGAATAAGGGTTTTTCTTATAAATCAAGGTTGACACTCAAGAAATGTTTCTGATCTCCCAAGCTATTGTTTACTTCCACATGTGCTTTCTTGGAAAAAGTAAGCATGGCTTTAGGTTGTTTTAGGGAATTTTAGGGGTTCTTTCATATTATTGCTCTCTTTTCATAAAAAGTCTCCTAAATATTGCCTGATTGCATCAAAATTCACTCAATGCATAAACTCTATATCATCCATAGATATTTCATTGATCAAATGCATGAATCTTACTCCAAATGCATAAATAACACTTTGTCTTAATGTTATCTTACCATTGCATGTAATTTTTAATCCCAAAAGCCTCTTACGTCAACATTTACATACCAAATGGTAGAAATATGATGTCACCATGCATGGAAAAGGGGAAAGTGCAGAACATTCATGCTTATGATTCCATATTTCCTTGGGTACTTTGTGGATTATGTGTGATAACCATTTGGTAACTTGGACAAGAATGGAGAAAAATTTTGTAATCTTGAAAGGTCCTTGAAGCCTATGGATGTCATGGGCATTGGCTAACCTTGCACATAACCTTGAGTTGTGTTTGATTGTGTGGAACCATTGGAGCAAGCACCGAGTATAATGAAATTTGTAATGGAGATGTATAAATGCCCTTGTTGTACGTGATACTACCTTCTCCAAGCAATTTATATTTGGTCTTCTCAAGTCCATAGAATCTAGAATGTGGAGAGGCTACCTTGGCACATCCAAGGGGAGACTTTGCTTGAATCTATCTATCCATGATTACCTTGGAAAAGCGGATAGATAGAGGATTAGAGACATGGAGGCAAAGACTTGGCCCCAAAATTGTGGGAAACCTTGGCTGGGAGATCGGAAAAGCACAAAGTGATTCATTGACAAAACAACCAAATTAAAGATTACAAGGACAAAGAGATGCAGATGCATGGGCAAAAGCAAAGGGAATGGTGCAATAGATACATGATGCATACTTGGTACTTGGGAGAAATAAAATTGTGTCATTTTGATAATGTATATGGCATGAATCTTGCACACTTGTATATTCTTACAACATGCCAAATCGAGTGATTAAAGTTTAGAATTGAGATATGCATCAAAGTTGGGGAAATTATGGCAGTTTTCCTATGCATTGCACTACATAAAAGTCATTCAATCCGAAATGGTGGGGCTGTTTTGAAGGTATTTAGAGGGCTTGAAAGTACTATCTAAGAGCCTCCTATCAAGCCATAAAACACCCAATTCGGCCTCACCGTTTTGGTCAAAATGGTGTGAGATATTTTAGAGGTGTTAACACAGCTTGAAAGCACTCTCTTAAAGCTTCCATTCAAGCCATCAAGCATCCGATCTGGATTCTAGTTGAGTGGTCAACTTGACATAGTTGGCTTTTTGTGCAAAAGTTAAAACATAGAGTACTTACCCTAGGAATGAAGTAAAATTCTTCATAGGGTTGATTGTACTTCTCAAGAGCTTCACAACAAGCTAAAGATCACTTCACTTAGACAACTTTTTTGGGTTCTAGAGCCATTTTTGTATTTTCAGTAGTACTTCATAAATGCCAAAATAGAGAATGGTTCTCTCTAGGTTGAAGTGAAGCGGATCACTATAGTAGACATCACAAGCTTCCTATAGAACTAAATAAATCCAAAATCAAATACCGTTTGAGGATTCAACCACTTGGAATTGGTTTTTTAGCCATGTCGAGGGGAAGACTAAGAAAGTTTACGGAAGTTGTGCAAGATGCCAGTGTGGATTAAGCCAATGTGTAATATGACAATGAGGTTACATTTGTTGATGAGGATACCCAAGTGCATTTGGGTGAGGGGAGTCAAATGCACGATGAGAATGGCGATATAGATACCCATGCACGTGTAACTAGCACAAATCCTTACATGGGCATGGACTCTATGGTGATGGTCATGCATTCTACGTTAGAAAGCATGATGGAAGAAGTGCAAAGTGATTGAGGAAAGAAATATCATCCCTTAGGAATGAAAAGGGTGAGGGCATGCATCAAGGTGCCAATGCATCCTTTTGGATGATATCACATGGTGGAAGTCCTGTACTTGTTTGTACCACACAAGGGTTAGGTTTTTGTTCAAAGTCTCATAATGAAGAGATGACATCTCAGAAAAATGGCTTGGGGGTTTTTCTTTTTCCAATAGAAATGGGTTTGGTCATGCTAACAAGAAGAATAACCCACCGCCAGATCAAGGTTTAGGAAGAGGAAATTCTTATCAAGGGCCTTCGTCATTTGGGAAGTAAAACAAAGGCAATCAAGTTTCTTTTGATTTCACATGTACGGATGGCTCTTGGAATGATAGAAAACCTACAAGGATGCATGGGGATGACAATAATGAAGAAAGGGATGAAATCAAAGGGGTAAAGGAAAAAGTGGTTCTCACCAAGTTCAAAGGAGAAAGCACTTCTAATGAAGAGTTTGAATAATGGGTCAACAAGATGGACATGTACTTTCAGCTTAACCCACGGAATGAAAGGGCCAAGGTCTATTTTGCAACTCTTCACCTTGAGAGATATGCTCACACTTGGTGGAGGCACATTTCTTCTCATGGTTATGAGGTCATTACTTGGACAAATTTTAAAGATGAAATGAGGGATACATTTACATCAAAACTTTATAGTAACAACAACAAGGTCACTGGTCGTTGGAATGACTTGAAACAAAGAGGAATGAGTGTAAAGGAGTACTCTCACTAGTTTCTAAAGCTTTCTTTGTATGTAGAAGGGGTGAGTAAAAAGTACCAAATGATTAAGTACATCAAGGGTTTAAAGTCTAGCATTGTTGTGGATGTAAATTCTCAAAGACCTCTATCTCTCAAAGAAGCTATAATGTTGACCGAGACACATGAGGCCAAATACACTCATAATTGGCAATACAAAGGTCCTCAAAAGGGTGACTCAACTCCTAGCTCTTCTGTGAAAGTTCTAAATAGTTATACAATGGTACCTTCTATTCCAAGATATCCTACTATTTATTGGAGAGATACAATGTCAAATTTAATGTCTCTTCTAATGAAAGGTCAAGTGGGGTAAACAAGGTCTCCAATCAACATTAATGAGAGGGAGGTGGAGGCTAGATTCTAGGGATTGGATTTATAAGAAAATTGAGCATGAGTCGATGGATGATTATCACTAAGCCATGGAGCTAAAAGCTTTGTATCAAGATTATAAAAAGAGGCCCAATCAAATGTAAAATATGTGCTTTTGATTCATACCCTCATTGTTGTGTCTTGTCACTAATCTTTATTAGTGTCTAGATTATGCTAAAATCTTCTTTGATCCACCTTGAGCTTCCAAATCCATGAAATTTAACTTGGTATTAGAGCCTCCCCACCTCCTAGGAGTCTCCCCATATCCTAGCCTCTACCTTAGCATTATCATTTAGCCTAAAATCCATTTATAGCACTAATCCTATTTTTTCCTCTTATTCCCAACCTCACACATTAGCTCAAACCAAGAGTTGTGAGGCCATTTCTATTGTCTAATGGTGACTTTTGAGAGCATCTACATCAACCCTAACTTGTTCTAACAATCAAGGAGCACTTCAAACAATATCAAATCAAGCTCAAATCCATGGAAGTAGCAGGTGGAAAAAATTGTAGCAAAGAAGGGTAAGTCTCACAGTATTCATCAATTTAAGGTATTAAGTCAAAATCATTTCCATCAAGTAGTTGACCTCCAAATCATCAATCATTATTCAATTTTATGATAGTAAATTACCTTGATTAATAAATTAATTAACACTAATTACTTTAAAGTTTTTTGGACCATTGGTGGTTCATTCTTCACATTGGGCATTAGCTAACACTTATATATCATTATTTTATAACTACCCCGTGATTTGTTGCCCTAGTCATCCACTCCAAAAAAAATAGAGTATTTTTATCAATTAACAATCTTATTTTTTTAAAGATTTTGCATGATTAATTAAGATTAAGTTCACTTGTCATTACATTAAATCTCTATTGAAAGGGACTAAACAGTAGCATTGAAACCCTCCTTTGATAAGACCTTCCCATTCCATTAAAAATCATCAGTAACTAAATTTTGATAGAGAAGTTTAACGGAGAAGGGTTCTATACATGGAAATGAAGGCCAAGTTTTTTCTTAAATAAGATGCATTATGGGGAATTGTAGGTGGGAGTGAAAAATGTCTAGAAGTTGATGGGGATGAAAATAAGTCTCCACTTAGTTTTGATCTTCCTATGCAAGTTTCCTCCAAATGCCTCGTGCTTCTAAATTTCTAGAGATTCCTAATTTCCCCAAGAGTCAGATCTAGCGAGCTCACTCCTTTTATTTATTCCTTGGTACTCATTCTCTAGTAGTAGGTCTATAGCAGTCAGTTTAGTTTCAATCAGCTAATTTCTAGAAATCAGCTCCTTAATTTCCCCATGAGTGATCAATTTCCCCATGAGTTATGCTACCTAGCTAGATTGCCAAAAGTGTCATTGTGTCCGATCTTGACCTGCCACTTCAGTGGTTCTGGACCACTTAGCCCCTACCTTAAGATAAGTTGTACAACTATGTCCAACATAATAAGTGGGTAAAACATGCCTACTAGCACCACCCATTGGACTATGTGAGCAAGGGACACCCTCAAGATTAGTCAGAGGAGGACTATCCGGAATAAGTCTGAACAAGATCAAGGGTACCCACACTATTGTTTATAGTGCAAGAAAGACTTGGTTGTTTGAACTATAATACTCATCTTCATGCCTATGATAATGCAAAAATGATAGCTCAATAATATTAAAGTACATCATGCATGATATAGATAGTTACACTTTGGGCATCACACCTTTAATTCCTCTTAAAACCAAGTCTCTCTAAGGATAAGTTCCTCTTCTATCCCATGAACTACCTTTTTATTGATCTCCACTCATCCAGGTACTACCTGTTACAAAAGGTTATCACAATGAAAGGCCATTGGCTCATGATGTGTCCGCGTAACAAGTGAGGCTGGCGGTGAACTATTGGAATGTTCCCCACCAACAAATTGTATGTATGTATATATGTATAATTGTATGTGTGTATATATATCTTTTAATAATACGCTCTCTCTCTCTCTCTCTCTCTCTCTCTCTCTCTCTCTCTCTCTCTCTCTCTCTCTCTCTCTCTCTCTCTCTCTCATATATATACACATACATGCAATAGAGCCTCATTCTTTGACACTACTTTAAATTCTCTATAGTCAATTAAATTCCTTTCCTCTTAGGCACTAGGGCATGTGAATTCTCCCTAAGAAATATTTTTCCAAAATGTGTGCACATCAGTGAGATTGGTATATTTCAATATGTCTCAAATAGAGTTTTCATGAATTTTCTTTCCTCTTATACAGTAGTAGGGCATGTGAATTCTCTCTAAGAAATATTTTTCAAAATTGTGTGCACGCCCCTGGTTGCCCAAATGGTAGAGAAGGTCTCAAAACCTATGTACCCTTAGTCTATCCTTTTCTAATGTACATGGTCTCCCCTTTCTTTACTCATGTTGCACCTGAGCACACATTTCTTTTCTCAACAACTCCCCTCAATGTCATGAGGGTATAACACCTAACATGTATTGACCTGGCCTACATTCCATACTCATATGATTGGAGCAGTCCATCTAGGTCGCTCTATGACAAGTCATGTGGTGAGTGGTTCAAGGAAATGAAGATTCTTGAAAGACCAGGCTTTGTTGAAACAGGGGTTGACACTGCTTATTCGATTTCCCATGTTGGAGATCTGCCATTGTCTATGCAGGATGGTAAAGTGAAAGTGAAGTACCTTGCATGTAAGATTCCTCCCTCCAGCTTTTGATGATGTAAAGCTGTAAGAACCTTCCCTTCAACCTCTTGTAATCATTCCCCCCTTCAGAAATGGAAAAAGATCTTGTTTGACCCTATTTTGGTCTAGAGAGAGAAAATATTCTAGAGAGAGATAATATAATTTTTAAATATTTTTGGGTAAGTATTTTCTTCCAAAAAGTCAATAAGAAGTGATCCCCTAAAACAGAAGTTTAAAAAGAGTTTTCCAATGTGCATTAGAAAGTAATTGAATATGTGCACTGGACACCTTAGCCTAGGGGTTCCTATTTTCAGAAAATTATGGATTAAGGTCAAAAGAGTATTCTAGTGGGCCTACAAGATTAATCCAAGTGTTTGAATAAGAAAAATGCAAGAAGAAAAGAAATTCCACCAAAAATGAGTAAATTCTCACATAAGATGAAGAGTTGACTCTAGTATACTGGTACTTAACAGTATAAAAATGTAAATTTTGACACCTCAAGAGGGTGAGTGGAGTTCATGAAGGAGGTACCTAGAATCTCCATCATTACCCAAATTTTCAATTCAAAAAATGAGATATTTCATCTCTCCTCTCTCCTCTTTCAAACTAGATTAAAAAAAGTGGGCCTAACTAGTCCAAAACTTGTCCAAATTGGATCAAACTGAAGCTGCAAGCCTCTAGATCCCAGTTGGACTTCATTGGTGGCCTCCCTCCCTATAAATAGAGCCCTATTACTTTGTATTTTCATCTTAGTGTATTTACATGCTAGTGTAATTTCTCATTATAGTGTATTTACATGCTAGTGTAATTTCTCATTATAGTGTATTTCCTTTATCTCTCTACCTTGCCTCTCCATTGTGAAGCTTTGGTGCTTCACTAGACTGCTTCTTCTCTTGAAGATTACCCTTTTCTCTTGGTAGCTAAGCCTTTTCCTTGAAGGCTACATAATTTTTGCAAGGTAAAGAATCAAGCAAACCAAGGGTAAGCCTAAACAATGATGTTTACTCTCTTTTTTGATGTTTACTCTCTTTTTTTATGTTAATCTTCTTCCCAACCTCTCTCATGCTTGGGAAGTATTTTATTTCATGGGTTTCCTCTTAAAACCATGCCTTTCTTGATTATGTTATTGTTTAGAGAAAGTGATGCTTATATTTATGCTTAGGTTTATGCATAAACTAGTGTTTATATTAAAAGTGTAATTTTGAGCATTCTCATTTCATAGTAAATGTGGGGAAGCTATGGAAACATTTTACCATTAGAAAATGAAGGTTATGCATAAACTAATTTTACATTAAAAGTGGAATTTTGAGCATTCTCATTTCATAGAAAATGTGGGAAAGCTATGGCAAAATTTTATCATTAGGAAATGAGTTTACGCATAATAAATTTTATGCTAAAAGTGGAGTTTTGAGCATTATTCATTTACTAGAAAAATAAAGAAGGTTATGCACAAATTTTCTAGATTCATTCAATTTATGAGAATTATGGAAATAATTATGAATATAATTCATTTAGATAAAAATGAATTAGTAGGTGTGCATAAATACTTTATGCTAAAAGAGAGATTTTCATGATATTTTATTTTGAAAAATTTGAGAAAAGAATGTGAAAATATTTATAGGAATGCATCGAGAAAACATGGATAAATTTTAATCAGAAAGAGGAATCATGAATATATTTAACTTTTGGAATACGTCTAGATTCTTGAAAAATAGAATCTTGAGTACATTATAAACGAGAAAAGATTTCCCAGAAAAAGACCAGAAACATGCTCAGTTTGGATGAAATGTAAATACTTGTGGGACTGACTTATTCCTAAATTCCCTGGGAAAGGAATCTTAAATTCTTGAAAGGATCAAGGATCCAAAAGTGAATGGGAATTCAGCCTCAATTGAATTGAGTCAAGAAAAAGTTATCTTTAACTGAGCCAAAGTAATGGCCGAGACTTAGAAAGTTCTGTCAGTATGAAAAGTAGAGTAGCTGTACTTTTAACCTGGTTGATTGTGGAACCAAATTCTGATAGCTAGATCAAGGAAAGTTGATAATCAAACCTGATTCGCTCAAAGTGAAAAGATACCATCTTGTTTGTAGAAATTAGATTGATGTGTGGGATGTGTGGAATGATGTGGATTGGTGTGCAATGATGTGGATTGATGTGTGGGATGATGTGGGTGATGTATGGAATGATGTGGATTGATGTGTGGAATGGTGTGGATTGATGTGGATAGATGTGGTTGATGTGGATTGATGTCTGGATTGATGTGTGGAATGATGTGAATGAATGTGAAAATGATGTGGAATGATGTGAATGAATGTGAAAATGATGTGGGATGATGTGAATGAATGTGAAAATGATGTGAATGAATGTGGAATGATGTGGGATGATGTGAATGATGTGGAAGATGTGATGTGAATTGATGTGGAAAAATGTGGAATGATATGGAATGATGAGAAGTGATGTGGAATGATGAGAAATGATAAGGAATGATGTGAAATGATGAGGAATGATGAGGAATGATGTGGAACGATGGGAATTTTGCTTGGAAACTGTATTTGCATGTGAAACCTAATTTTTAAAGATTTTTTTATGTCAAGAATGCTGGGGAAACATTTTGACTATCTTATGGAATGAGGTCATGGGGACCTAGCTGGAAAATGTTGGAAAAGATGACGGAGAGTCAAAGAAGGACGTCTTGCATGTGGCAAGGTCAGCGGAGGCCTTGACTAGCCTCGGTTCAGTTAAAATGGTGAGCTTTCGGTACGATGGATGAGGGGCCAAGGAAGCGACCAATGAGTGAAGCGCTAGGTCACTTCCAAAGGAGCCTAGAGGGTGTTGACCATACGGTGCTCGGGCTTTGGGTTGCCCAAGATACCCACGCGTGCATCGAGGAAGAAAATGAGTTGAAGTTGTTTTCTAAACACGGGCATGGATCTGGTTGATTGGCCTTGCTGGTCTTCAACGGATAAGTTCATGGCTCTTTTTGATGAATGGATCTTGTTGGTTGATCTAGCTGATCTTCAACGGAGAGTCCATATGGATTTTATGGAAAAATCTTGATTATACTCCTGGGTACTATGAACTAGGAACTATTGAAAAGGCCCCTCAATGAAGTACTAGGTGAGCCTAGAGGGACTGCTGACTAGGTGGTGAGCGTTCTGGCTGCCGCCGATGATGCCATAGAATGAATGGAATTGGATTTCATGGTTGGAAATTGGAAAAGTTATAATTTGGACCCTGGAACTGGAATACTGGTGGTGTGTCTGTTTAATTTTTGTAAAAGAGCCGGCTAGGGGGCCTGGGAACTCTTTTCCTTGGTACCCGAGATAAAACATAACCAAATTTATATAATGGATCCTATCAATACAGTGGTTGGGTGGTTGGCTAACCCATGGCTGGATCGATGGATTCCTATAATAAAATTCAATTCTATTCAAGTAACGATAGTTGAATTAAATCACGGGATAGTTCTTGTTCAATGGAAAAGAATCAATGGCTGTGTCTCTTGGGGAAAAAAGCATTGGTCTTTATGAACCAAGTGCAAGTCCTTGATCCGGCCATGTGAGCCACGGGTTCGATCGGAATACAAAGGATAGGTAAGACTCTTGACTACATTAGAAGATTTTCCTGGAGGAATCGCCTATGCTTTCTGGGTGAGGAAAGTTTTTTCTGGGTTTGGTTTTTGGAAGAGCCACCGGATTAGTCTCTTGTTCGGACATTCGTGGGCGAGGCCCCGCGAGTGGGAAGCTCTACCCTACGCATGAGGTTGCTACTTCCGCTGCTGCTAGCTCTCCAGAGTTCGATGCGCATAGAGGGCAAGGATCTCACAACTGGTAGTATCAGAGCAATTTGGTTGAAGATAAACCAAGAAGCAAGAAATGTCAAAAATTTAAGAATTACCACTGAAAGATTATAGTTGTGTGTTGAAATTTGTACGAGT
Organism: Cibotium barometz; assembly: GCF_041138505.1. Taxonomy (NCBI): domain Eukaryota; kingdom Viridiplantae; phylum Streptophyta; class Polypodiopsida; order Cyatheales; family Cibotiaceae; genus Cibotium; species Cibotium barometz. The sequence continues at coordinate 27,083,857 of NC_141058.1, forward strand.
TGATATTCATAATGGAAATTCATAAATTGAAAATTGCGATTTTAGATGGAAGTATCGCCTTTGCGTGGAATCCCCAACTTGCTTGAGGCCTAGATATGAGGTCCACCAAGAGGAGAAGAGCAACTCCAAGAGTTATTGTAGAGAGAGAGAGCTCCAAGCTCCCAAGAGAGAGAAAAATTTAAGGGATAATAGAAAATATGATTATTTTAATATAATACTAGCATAGTATAGCTCCAATATTTTTTTACAAAAGACTGAGGGTCTATTTATAGGTGAGGGAGGCCACAAACCAAGTCCAACTGTGTTCTAGAATTTTCCAGGTTCAGTTTGACTCAATTTGGACAAGATTTGGACCAGTTTGGCTCCCTTTTTGATTTGGTTTGATTTAGGAGAGAGGAGAGACCAAGTCCAACTGGGTTCTAGAATTTTCCAAGTTCAGTTTGACTCAATTTGGACAAGCTTTGGACCAGTTTGGCTCCCTTTTTGATTTGGTTTGATTCAGGAGAGAGGAGAGATAAAAATATCACATTTTTTTGAATTAAAAACCCTTCCACACATGTGAAAGAGGCAGCTACCTCTAGAGTCCCCCTCTCCTTACCAAGGTGTCAAAAATGCATCATTATTCTAAAATATCTCATTTTTTTACTAATATCTCATAATTTTTAACTAATAAACCTTGTACTCAGTCAACTCTTCATCTTATGTGAGCATTTACTCATTTTTGGGTATTTTCTTTTATTCTTTTAGAGTTATCTCATCCCAACACTTGGATTAATCCAATTGGCCCATTGGAACCTTAATTGGACCATAATCTAAAAAATTCTGAAAATGTAGACCCTTTGGCTAAGGTACACATTTTCAATTAATTCCTAACGCACATTGGAAAGTTCATTTTGAACTTCTATTTCAAGGGAATCCATTTTAGACACTAGGAGGATTTTTAGGTGGTTCCAGGATCAGGGTGCCCAGTTTTATCCACTCAGGCACCTTGTAAACAATAAAAAAATAGGCATTTGTTTACCTTTAGTGGCTAATCTCTCCTAGTAGCTATAACGAAGGAATGTCCTTTTGAGTTCTTTTTTTAAACATCACATGCAAAGTTGGGAATATAGTTGCATAATCTGATTAAGCATTAGATAGTCGAAAGTCCTCATTTTGTTAGTAGGTACAAAGTCAATGTATGCACCATGTCCCAAATTTGGACTGCTTCCATAAAATGCTAATATCTTTTACATATAAATTCATATGAGATTCCCACTTTAGACCTTAGATCTTCACATAATATAGAGCTTAACTTGATTTTTTGAGAAAATTTTAAGCTATTTGTCTATTTCTTTAAATATTTCAAGGTCTTTAAAGTGTTATAATATATGCCAGATTTTGAATTCACAATAACTACCACCTAAAATGCTCAACCTTGTAGATCAAAAGAGTGGTAGATAGTGATGCATTAGTAGAATGTGGTGGTTAGTCAAAATTACAAATCCAATGGTTGGATTTTTAATAATCTCTTTTTTAAAATTATTCCAGGCTATTAGAAGGCCTACAAATATTAATAATCTAATTAGTAAAATTACATTTTTGATGTAAATCATCAAAAACCTATATGGGCTAGTGTACTTGTAATAGTGTATCTATGGAAAAAAATTTGGATCGCTCTCTAAGTATGGAAAGATAATTTTTTAATCATTTCATCATATTTTTCATTAATTAGAATAATTTATATTAATTTAAGTTATATTGAGTTAATTTGAGTGCATGTGTATTTTCTATTAGGTGCTTGATCTCATTTGAAGTACCTTGTTTTTCTCTCCAAGAATTGTCCCAGTCCAGCATAAACTGGACAAAACTGGACACTCTGATCTTGCAACAACCCTTTTATATCCAAAGATATCTCAATTTTGAATTATCTCTCTCTAGACATTTTCTCTCTCTAGGCCAAAATAGGGTAAAACAAGACCTTTATTCTATTTCAGAGAGGGGAATAATTTCAAGAACAGAAGGGATGGTTCTTACACCTTTACACCTCAAAAGGTGGAGGAAGGAATCTTACAGGTGCTATTCTCTTCTTCAAGGTGACTGATGGGAGTCCTTGAGAATGGCACCACTTCCTTTCCTTGAGTGTGAGGGAGAATGTAAGTTGGGCCATTCTCCCCACCACGAAGTGATGAGAGGCCTTCAGAATGGCACCACTGCCATTCTTCCTAGAATGTAACAGGAAATGGCAGTGGTGCCATTCTCCCCATGAAGTGATGGGAGGCCTTGAGAATGGCACCACTGCCAATATTCCTAGAATGTAAGGGAGAATGGCACCATTGCCAATATTCCTAGAATGTAAGGGAGAATGGCACCACTGCCATTCTTCCTTGAATGTAAGGGAGAATTGTTAAACAATCCTAAAATGGGATTGATCATGGTGATAGAAATAGATTAAGCAACACAATTAAGGTGGATTAAACCACACACTAAGAACTCCATAAGAGAGAGAGAGAGATTGCACACTCAACACTCAATTCCATTGCATATCACAAAAGAACCATACAATGATATAGGCCTTCTAGCCTTATCCCACTTTACACATCATCATCCATGTGGCACTCCCTTTTCCACTCTTTTGGTCAACACTCACACACCATACATGTGGCATTCTTATCTTACCACAATATCTTGCACCTCTAGGGTGGTTTTCCACATATACACACAACACCATGATTATATCTCTCAACAAGAATGGCAGTGTTGCCATTCTCCACTTCAAGGTGATGGGATGATGGGAGACCTTGAGAATGGCACCACTACCATTCTTCCTTGAATGTAAGGGACAATGGTAGTGGTGCCACTCTCCCCATGAAGTGATGGGAGGCCTTGACAATGGCACCATGACCATTCTTCCTAGAATGTAAGGGAGAATGGCACCACTTCCATTCTTCCTTGAATGTAAGGGAGGAATTGAATGGCAGCCACTACCATTCTTCCCTGCAAGTAAAAAGAATGGAAGTGGTACCATTCTACCCCTAAAGATGATGGGATGTGAGCCCTTGATAATGGTAGTGGTGCCATTCTCCCCTTTTAGGTGATGGCCTTAAATGTAAGGGGAGAACCAGTGGTGCTGCTCTACCTTTTAAGGTGATGGGATACCTTGAATAATGGCACCTTTGCCATTCTCCCCTTGAAGGTGATGGGATGGGAGGCCTTGAGAATGGCACTACTGCCATTCCTTGAATGTAAGGGAGAATGGCAGTGGTGTCATTCTCCCCATGTAGTGATAGGAATGACATCACTGCCATTCTTCCTAGAATGTAATGGAGAATGGCACCACTTCCATTCTTCATGTAATGTAATGGAGAATGGCACCACTTCCATTCTTCATGTAATGTAAGGGATAATCGCAGTGGTGCCATCCCTCCCCCTTGAAGGTGATGGGTGGGCTTAAGAATGGCAGCACTACCATTCTTTCTACAACGAAAGGGGAGAATGGAGGTGGTGCCATTCTCCCTTCAATAAAGGTGATGGGAGGCCTTGATAATGGTAGCCATTGCCATGCTTCCTTGAATGTAAGGGGGAATGGCAGTGGTGCCATTCTACCCCCCAAGATGAAAGAGTGGTACTATTTATGAGTAAGTTTTTTCTTTTTTGATTTGTCATCTATTACACATTTATGCTAATTTGTCAAGTAAAAATTGAAAATTCGTCCAAAATACAAAGGAGGCCCTACGAAAAGCTTTCTTTTTTTTTTTACAATATGTAAAATCTTGCGTATTGTTACAAGCTCCTGATTTCGAGACCACATGGGTATGGAAGTCAATACCCATGGACTACCTGCAATCCTAAATTCATAATTCTTAACCCATTAGAAACATGACTACTCTTGTCCACCCACCATCTATGGCTGTATTGATTGTATTCATTTGGGTATACACACTCATAGAGGAGTATATTGAATATAGGAAGGGGTAGGGACATCTTGTAGGTCTTCAGGCTACAAGATTTTAACCAACCACTTTCAAAAGCAAGAAAGTCGGAAAAGAGCCATTGAAACTCCCCTTGAGAATGGTACCACTACCATTTACCCCTTCAAGGTGATTCGATGGAAGGCCTTGAGAATGACACCACTGCCATTCTTCCTTTAATATAAGGGAGAATTGCAGTGGTACCATTAACCCCTTTGAGGGGATTATATGGGAGACCTTGAGAATTCCAGCCACTTCCATTCTTCTTCGAATGGAACCACTTGGATGGAAGTGGTGCCATTCTACCCCTCAAGATGATGGGAGATGGGAGGCCTCGAGAATGACAATAGAGTGAAATTCTCCCATTTCATGTGATGAAAGGCCTCGAGAATGACAATAGAGTGAAATTCTCCCCTTTCATGTGATGAAAGGCCCTCAGAATGGCAGTGGTGCCACTCTCTCCTTCAACCAAATTGATGGGAGGCTTTGAGGATGGAATCACTCCCATTCTTCCTTGAATGTAAGGGAGAATGGCACCACTACCAACCAGCCTTGAATGTAAGAGGGAATGGCAGTGGTGATGTGATGCCTTGAGAATGGCACTAGTGCCATTCTTCTTTGAATGAAAGGGGAGAATGGTAGTGGTGCCATTCTCCACTTCAAGTTGTTGGGGAGCCTTGAGAATGGCACCTTTGCCATTCTTCCATGAATGTAAGGGAGAATGGAAGTGGTGCCATTTTACCATTTAAGATGACATCAAGGTAAGGCCCTAAGAGTGGCAATGGAGAATGCAATGGTGCCATTCTCCCCTTCAAGTTGATGGGGGAATGACAATCGTGCCATTCCTCCCTTCAAGGGTGATGGGAGACCATGAGAATGGCACCACTGCCATTCTTCCTAGAATGTAAGAAGGAATGGTAGTGGTGCCATTCTCCCCACCATGAGAATGGCATCACTAACATTCTTCCTAGAATGTAAGGGCAAATGAGACCTCCGCCATTCTTCCTTGAATGTAAGGGACAATGGAAGTCATTCTAGTTTCCTCCCTTCAAGTTTATGGATGGACTTGAGAATGGTAGCCACTACCATTCTTCCCTCAAAGTAAGGTGAATGGAAATGGTGCCATTCTACCCCTCAATATGGTGGGATGTGAGGACTTGAGAATGGTAGTGGTGCCATCCTCCCCTTTCAGGTGATGGCCTGGAATGTAAGGGGAACAACAGTGAAGCCGTTCTCCTCTTCAGGTGATGGGGGAGACCTTGAGAATGGCACCATTTCCATTCTTTCTTTAATGTAAGGCTGAATAGGAGTGGTGCCATTGTCCCCTTCAAGGTGAGTGATGGGAGGCCTTGAGAATGACACCAGTACCATTTCTTGAGTATAAGGACAAATGGTTGTGGTGCCATTCTCTCCATGAAGTGATGGGAGGCCATGAGAATGGCACTACTACCATTCTTCCTAGAATGTAAGGGGGAATGGCAGTGGTGCCATTCTCCCCATGAAGTGATGGGAGGCCTTGAGAATGGCACCACTGCCATTATTCCTAGAATGTAAGGGAGAATGGCACCAATGCTATTCTTCCTTGAATGTAAAGGAGAATGGCAGTGTTGCCATTCTCCGCTTTAAGGTGATGGTATGGGAGGCCTTGAGAATGGCACCACTGCCATTCTTCCTAGAATTTAAGGGAGAATGGCAATTGCCATTCTCCCCATCAAGTGCTGGGAGGCCTTGAGAATGGCACCACTACCATTCTTTCTAGAATGTAAGGGAGAATGGCACCACTACCATTCTTCCTAGAATGTAAGGGAGAATGGCACAACTTCTATTCTTCCTTGAATAATGTAAGAGAATGGTACAACTTCCATTCCTCCCTCCAGCTTTTGAGGTGTAAAGGAGTAAGAAACTCCCCTTCTGATCTTATAATTATTCCCCTCTCTCAAATAAAAGAAAGATCATGTTTTACCCTGTTTTGACTTGGAGAGAGAAAATGTCTAGAGGGAGGTAATTCAAAATTGAGATATTTTTGGATATAAAAATCCTCCTAGTGTCTAAAATGGTTTTCCTTGAAACAGAAATTCAAAAAGAACTTTCCAATGTGCAATTGGAATTAATTGAAAATGTGTATAAAGGACCTTAGCCTAAGGGTCTAGATTTTCAGAAATTTTTAGATTATGGTCCAATTCAGGTTCCTATGGGGGGCCAATAGGATCAATCCAATTGTGGGGAGGAGATAAATCCAATGAATAAAATAAAATACCCAAAAATGAGTAAATGCCCATATAAGATGAAGAGTTGACTAAGTACAAGGTTTATTAGTAAAAAACTATGAGATATTACTAAAAAAATGAGATATTTTGGGTATAATGATACATTTTTGACACCTTGGTAAGGAGAAGGGGGGACTTCAAGGAGGCACCTATTTCACACATGTGGTGGATTTTTCAACTCAAAAAAATTATGATATTTTTATCTCTCCTCTCTCCTGGATCAAACCAAATCAAAAGGGAGCCAAACTAGGTCCAAATCTTGTCCAAATTTAGCCAAACTGAATTTGCAAAATTCTAGAACCTAGTTGGACTTGGTTAGAGGCCTCCCTCACCTATAAATAGATCCTTAGTCCTTTGTAAAAAAATCTGTGAACTATACCATGCTAGTATTATACTAAAATAATGATATTTTCTATTATCCTCTAAAAATCCTCTACAATTTGGAGAGATTGGAGCTTCTCTGTCTCTTCAACCTTCTTTGGAGTCTTCCTCAACAACATACTAAACCAATTGATTGGTTGGGGGCCTCTACTAAGACTAGAGAAGCAAGCAAAACAAGAGGTAAAGTGTGACTTTATGATTTTTTTTCTTCTTCTAAATGTTTTTCACTTCTCAACCCCTCTCAAGCTTGAGAAGTATTCAATTGAATAGTTCTTCAACGTAAATGAAGCTCTCTAATTAATTTTAGTGATTAATCACATAAAGTTTACATTTATGATTAAATTAGAATGCTTTTATGTTTATCTCTCTCTCCCCCAAAGAATGGTATGACCAATTCTCTATTCAATTAGTGCTTCTCATGGAGAAATTCTCAATTCATAAACCAAACTCTAGGCTTGTGAAGCTAGAACGTTTAAGAAAATGGTTTTTAATACTTACATGCTTGTAAATTATGGAAATATTATGAGATAAATCCATAAATTGGATTTAAGGGTAAAAGATAGTTATACTATCATAATTACATTACTATGTCTTATTATTTTCATAAAAATTAAAAATTACTAGTAATAGCAGCGGAGCTATGGCAAAACTTTTAAGAAAATTGATACATAATTCATTCTTATGCATAACATGAAAAGAGGACTTCCTACCATATTCTAGGATTGAATATCGTAGGCAAAAAGAATGGTTTTTGTCACATTCAATGGAAAACTAATTTTTAAGTTTGTGTAATTAAATAATTAATAAAAGAGAAAATTATGGTAACTATATTTAAATGATAAAAGAGGGATTCCTATGACATTTGAAATTCAATCATTTAAATGAAAAAAGTGAAATTCCTAGCATATTGGAATTAATGGATATTTTATTTAAATTCAAAGATGAATTTTAGATAAATTTATTTTATGCATAAGAAATATTTAAATGATAAAAGAGGAATTCCTATGACATTTGAAATTCAATCATTTAAATAGGAAAAGTGAAACTCCTAGCATATTGGAATTAATGGATATTTTTTAAAATTCAAAAATAAATTTTAGATAAATTCATTTTATGCATGAGAAATATGTAAATGATAAAAGAGGAATTTCTATAACATTCGGAATTCAATCATGTAAATAGGAAAAGTGAAATTCCTAGCATATTGGAATTAATGGATATTTTATTTAAATTCAAAGATGAATTTTAGATAAATTCATTTTATGCATGAGAAATATTTAAATGATAAAAGAGGAATTCCTATGACATTTGGAATTTTAATCATTTAAATGGAAAAAGTGAAATTCATGGCATATTGAATTAATAGATATTTTATTAAAGAAAAGAGGAATTTTAGATAGATTTATTTTATGATAAAAGAGGAATTTCCATGACATTGGAATGCAAATAATTAAATGCAAAAAGATGAATTCCCATGATATTTGAGGTGCAAGAAATTAAATGAGAAAAAGAGAAATTTTTAGTATAATTCAATTTATGATTATTTATCAAAAGTGGAAATATGGGTAGAATCGATTTTTGTAAATCCCATGAATTCTTTTATTCAAAAGAGGAATATTGAATATAATTCATTTGAGAAATTGAGAAAGAATATGGAAATAGTCGTTGAGAAAAAGAACCTTTATCTAGGCCAAGCAATTGGTAGAAATTTAGAAAAAGTCCCATTATCAGTATCGAAGTAGAAAAAGCTACTAAATGGGATGTGATAGGATGTGAATGGATGCGATAAGATGTAAATGGGATGTGATAGGATGTGAATGGATGCGATAAGATATAAATGGGATGTGATAGGATGTGAATGGATGTGATAAGATGTAAATGGGATGCGATAGAATGTGATAAGATGTAAGATGTGATTGGATGTGATAAGATGTAAATGGGATGTGATAGGATGTGAATTGATGCGATAAGAATTAAATGGGATGCGATAAGATGTTAATGGATGTGATAAGATGTAAATGGGATGTGAAAAGATGTGAATGGGATGTGATAAGATGTGGTGAATGAAAATGAATGAGGATGAGATGTGAAGTAAATGGATGTGGATGTGAATGATGAGATGAGAGGATATGTGAAAGGATGAGATGGGAAGTAAATGTATGTGGATGTGTATGTGAAAGAATATGATATAAATGGATGTGGATGTGTATGTGAAAGAATGTGATGTGGTTGTGACATTTGAGTGTAGTACAGTACCGCTGCAAAAAATACAACAGTTTGTGCAGGTAAAACAGAGTGCTGTTTTTGGTAAATTTGTGTCTGGCAAGATGTCAAATGATGGCATAAACTTGATTGTTGCTGAGAAGCTTGACAAGAACAACTTCCATGCTTGGAGGTTCAGGTTGACAAATTTCCTAATGGGAAAGGGTTACTGGGACTACATAGAAGGTGAGCATGAAGAGGCATCGGAGATTTGGTGTCTATGTTGATTATGTTCAGTAAGTTCTCATTAGGCCAATGCCTCAATTTATAGAGTTTATATCCAAGCATCTAATCCCACTAATTTCTCTTTGATTGAATATCTCCACACCTCCTAAATCTCCTCATGCTACCCTTTATTCTCTCTCTTTGCTCTAATCACCCAAGTGATGTTGTGAGAGCTTGTTGCTGATCTTTCTCGTGATTTTGAAGTGGTGGCCAACTACATGATGTTGAAAATACAAGTGAATAGGGTGTGTGCGGGAACAAGCCCTTGGTTAAAGTCTGTAAAAGAGAATGAGTAAATATGAAAGAACCTGTGAAAAGGTGAGAAGAATCTACTTGGAGAGAATAAAGGGTAGCATAAGAAGATTTAGGAAGTGTGGAGATATTCTGGGAAAAGTGAAGAGGTGGAGAGAATCAGGGAAAAGAGGTGGAGTGAATCATGGAGAAATCAATGGGATTTGATGCTTGATGTAAACTCTATAAATTGAGGCATAGCCCTAATGAGAATTTGCTGGTTTTTGAGTATCCATGCCTACATTAATCTATTTGTTAATTACGTTACGTCTTAATTATTTGCTAATCACTTTGTTAATGATATTGATTCTAGTGTTTGATCCACCATAGCTCATCACAATGCTCAAATTTCAACATGGTATCAGAGCCATGCCTAGAATCCATCAGATTTATGAGCCCATTATCTAATTAATTAGGATTAGTAGATAATTAGAAAATAATAAAAATTTTAGTTATTTTTCACTTCACCCCTTCACCCCCAGCCAGTGGAGGATCTCATTCATCTTGCACACTCACAATTAGGGCAAACCCTTCTGGCACATGGTAGCCAACACCCTTGAGCTGCAGCCAGTCGAAACGGAAGCGAAAACCGCCAACGCGTTGAGGAGAAATCGATGATTTTGCAGGCGCATTTTTTTCTGAGTGAAATTGACATTACTACTTGCACAGATCAAAGGTCTCTAATTCCTCCTAGCCCAAGGTGTTTTCAAGGATGCTCTACAAGCTGGTGAAGACAGAATTCAGTTTCATCAAGTCTACAGTGAGATCCAAGCTCTTCATCAAATTTGCAGGTGACTTTGGTAAAACAGAGATTAAGCTTTCAATATTTGGTCAAATCTTGTGTTTCTTGGCTTAATCCTCTACTAGACTCATTTCTATTGATGCCTTTGAAAGCATTTGAGCTCATTTGAAGTCTAAGGCACCAGATCTGGACTCCCCACATACTTATTTCTATTGATGCCTTTGAAAGCATTTGAGCTCATTTGAAGTCTAAGGCACCAGATCTGGACTCCCCACATACTCTGTTTTCTGCACACAAAACAGAGCATTAATTTGCTAATCAGTGCTAATCATTGTATTTTGGTGCAATTGAGGGTTCAAATTAACCATTAGGTATCTGATACAGATCCCTATAACTTCAGATAATTCGGAGTTGGTTTGATACTCCAACCATTCCGTACAAACCCTTGATTTAATGTAATTTTTGGTGATTTTATACTGATAAATTTGTTGTAATCATCTATTAAACACTAGATGGAGTTGTAAAAGGGTAGACACTGCCCTTGAATCTTGAAATTGGATCAAGAGGTAAGACCCCCTTCACATCACCATGAGTACAGCACAGGAAATAACCAAATTTAATGGGGAGCAGTTTTATACATGGCAGACAAAAACCATGTATTTGCTCATGAGGAAAAATCTATGGGGATTAGTTGAAGGGAGAGATGAATGCCCAGAGAGAGGGGAAAATGAGTGGAAGAGCAGGAATGAAAAAGCATTGGGACTTATTGCACTCAGTTTAAATGATGAAATCATTCATCACATCACATGGATACAATGGGCAAAAGATGCATGGGATGAACTCAATAAATTATTTGGTACACAAGCAAAAAATTCAAAGATAAATCTTTTAATGCAATTCTACAAATTGGACATGAAGGAAAGTGAACCTTTAATCACACACTTGAACAAATATAAAAGCATTAAGCAATAGCTGGCAGCTATTGACAAAAAGGTAGAAGATGATGAGGCACTAGCAGTGCTTCTGAAGAGTGTGGACAAAGGTGATTATGAAAACATTGTAGCAACACTAAAGAATGTACTTGAATTGAAGCTACACAAGATAGAAGTAGCTCTACTAGAGCAAGAGAGCAGAGGCAAAGAGAAGAAATGGCTCGACTCAATAGCAGGAGAAGAAAAAGCATTCTTCACCCGAGGAGGATTCTCTCGAGGACGAGGACGAGGAAGAGGCAAAGTAGGAGGAAGGACCTTCACTTGCCACAAATGTAGAAAGCTAAGACACATGGCGAGAGACTGCTACAGCAAACACAGTGGAGAAGGAACGACATCGGCAAACTTCATGGAGGCTCCAAAGGAAGTAGAGTCGGATCATCTTTTCTAAGAGAGAGAGAGAGAGAGAGAGACCCCACAACCCAATGTAACCTGCCCCAACAAAGTAAAACCACCTCTGAGCCACCGATGATGTAGGCCACGTGGTAGATGTATGTGTGACTTTACTCAAGGTCGCGGGCACTTATAGTAGCCTTGGACACATAGAGAGAGAGAGTGTCAAGGACTATGGAGTTTAGGGACTTGAGGCACTGGTCGTGGGCTATCAAGTAAGAGGGAAACTTGGTATAGGGTCCAGGTGTGCTAGAGAGTATTCACTTGAGGGGAGGTGTTGAAAATACAAGTGAATAGGGTGTGTGCAGGAACAAGCCCTTGGTTAGAGGCTGTAAAAGAGAATGAGTAAATGTGAAAGAACCTGTGAAAAGGTGAGAAGAATCTACTAGGAGAGAATAAAGGGTAGCATGAGAAGATTTAGAAAGTGTGGAGATATTCTGGGAAGTGCGGAGATATTTTGGGAGATATTCTGGGAAAAGTGAAGAGGTGGAGAGAATCAGGGAAAAGAGGTGGAGTGAATCATGGAGAAATCAATGGGATTTGATGCTTGATGTAAACTCTATAAATTGAGGCATAGTCCTAATGAGAATTTGCTAGTTTTTGAGTATCCATGCCTACATTAATCTATTTGTTAATTACCCACTAATTACATCTTAATTATTTACTAATCACTTTGTTAATGATGTTGATTCTAGTGTTTGATCCACCATAGCTCATCACAATGCTCAAATTTCAACACATGAGACATTCATAAGTCTCATTCATCACGTCATCAAGCTTCCTCATCATCTTCAAGTTCTCAAAGCTTTTCAAAGTGTGCTTATGATGAGCACTAATAGTGTTGATTAACACTAATGAAGCTTCTAATCCAACAAAGCTTCATTAATGTTGATTAACACTAATGAAGCTTCTAATCCAACAAAGGGGAGTTATTCCAAAGTGTTTTTAAACACTAAGAGTGTTATTAAAAACACTCAACACACCATATACAAAGATAAGAGTACACACAATATAAAAAGGTACTCAACCAAATACATACTAGGGTTCTCTATAGTGTGAACCCAACTAAATGAGCCGGTGCTATAACTATGCCAATCTCTAGAATGGCTGTCACACAGCCTGTCATCCCACTGGCCGCATATCACCCATGATCTCACCAACCATGCCAGTGGTGTAAGTGTGGGGCCTATGCCCCAGGAGGGTCATCAGTGTCCACTGCATTACTAGATGAGCTCAATATCTCAACACTCCCTCTCGAGCTCAACTCCTTCTCATGTACACCAAGCGAAGCCCTGAATCTGCAGAGCTTCTCTGTACCCAATGCTTTGGTGAAGATGTCAGCGACCTAATCCTGTGTGCTTACATAAACAAGGTCAACGTCTCCTGCCAAAACCTTCTCTCTGACAAAATGGTAGTGGACCTCTATATGCTTCGTGCGAGCATGAAAAACTGGGTTCCTGGCCAACTGTATAGTGCTAATGTTGTCACAGAAAATGACAACTTGTCTATCCCCACTAATAGACCCAAATCTACAAGTAGCTTTCTCAACCAAGCTACCTCACATGCTGCCATAGCAGCACCTATGTACTCGGCCTCTGTATACTGGATAGAGCAACTGTAGGCTGCTTCTTGCTGCTCCAAGTCACAGCAGCACTCCCCAAAGAAAACATGAAGCCACTAGTAGATCTTCTATCTAAGATACTCCCAGCCCAATCAGCATCTATGTACCCATGTACACATATCTCTATTCGAGTTTCATAAAATAGTCCACAATGCAAAGTAGACCTCACATACCTCAGTATGCATCTCAATGCATCCAAATGCGGCTTTCGAGGAACCTACATAAACTCACTCACCAACCCAACCGAATAGCTCAAATCTGGCCTGCTGGTGATCGTCATGTAAATCAAGCTTCCTACTAAATATGCGCCTATACATAGTAGAATCCTCCAAAATCTCTCATGAATCTGCACTCAACTTGCCATTCTGATCCAATGGCACTGAGATAGGCTTACAGCCTGTCAAACCATACTTGGACAACATGTCCAAGCCATACTGTCTCTGCAGTAATCCAATACCATGTGGTGACCTAATCACCTCAATGCCCAAGAAATATCTGAGCTCCCCCAAATCCTTCATCTCAAACTTCTGTCTAAGCAAGATCTTTACATCAAAGATCTCTACATCATGGTCCCCCATAATGATCAGGTCATCTACATAGATGACAACAAGCATAACCCCTCTATCACTGTGTCTCACATACAGCAAGAAATCTGCATTGGCTACATGAAAGCCAATAGTGATAAGATATTCAGAAATCTTGTCAGACCATGCTCTTGGTGCTTGTTTTAATCCATACAAGGCTTTCTTCAACCTGCAAACATGCTCGGGGTGACTCACATCCTCGTAACTAGGTGGCTGCAACATATACACCTCTTCCTGTAAATCCCAATGCCAAGAATGCATTCTTTACATCCATCTGATGTAAAGACCATTGCTTTGATGCACCCCCTGCTATCATAACTCTCACTGTTGCCATCTTGGTAACTGGGCTGAAAGTTTCCATAAAACCATATGTCTGCGCATATCCTTTAGCTACCAATCTAGCCTTGTACCTACTTATGCTTCCATCACTGTTATGTTTTACTTTGTACACCCACTTGCATCCACCAATGGCTTTCTTGCCTTCAGGCAATTGCAGTAAATCCCAAGTCTCATTTCCATATAGTGCATCCATCTCCTCATCCATAGCTTTCTCCCAACACACATTTCCAAACAGCCTCATCAATGCATGTGGGCTCTACAACCTGTACAACTTTTGCCATGTATGCATAGTGATGTGCCACATAACCATCATAGGTAAACCTCTGCATAGGATTCTTCATTCTCCCAGATCTTCACAGCTTTGCATTCATGGCTTCCATATCCTTCTTTACACCAAGTGTTCTCATAGCTGGTATCCCAAGATCCTCATCAAGGCTCATCTCTGAGCCACTAGACTCTCCATCAACATGAGAATGCCCTGCAGAAATGTCAGGCATACCAAGGGGCTCAACCACTTTCTCTTTTCCTTTATGTGATGTACTAATCACATTTACAGGACTGGTATTATGACGTAGCCTGCCACTCCATGGTCTATCAACTGAACCACTAGATGAGGACTCTCCTAATCCACTCAAAGAGTGTGATTGCTGACTAACATTCTGTGCAACCACATTTCCAATCACATCAGCCCTAACAACTTCTTTTTCAGCAGCATACCAGCTAATCATCTCATCAAAAACAACATCCCTGCTTACCCTCAACTCATGTGTAGCAGGGTTATAACACTTGTATCCCTTTTGCTCAAGGAATACCCAATAAACACACATTTTGCAGCTTTTGGATCCAGCTTAGTTCTCAGCTCATCTGGCACATGCACATATGCAATGCATCCAAAGACTTTCAGATAAGACAAATCAGGTTTTCTGCCAGTAAACCTCTCCTCTGGAGTTACATCATGTATGGCTGCAGTTGGAGTCCTGTTCATGATGTAAACTACTATAGAAACAACCTCAGCCCAATAGCTATGTGGCATATTCTTCTCTCCCATCAATGCTCGCGCAATCTCAGCAATGTGCCTATTTTTTCGCTCAGCAAGTCCATTTTTGCGGAGTGTATCTGCATGTAAACTGTCTCTGAATACCATTCTTCTGCAAAAATTGAGAGAACTCATTGGAGAAGTACTCTCCCCCTCCATCTGACCTTAGGCAATTTACATGTTTCCCTGTTTGCTTTCAACCATAACTCTGAAATTCTGAAAATGAGTGAACACCTCACTTTTCTCCTTCATGAAGTATACCCACACTTTCCTTGTGTGGTCATCAATAAATGTCACATAATACCTGCAGCCTCCCATAGATATGGTCTTCGTAGGACTCCATACATCTGAATGCACAACATCTAGTGCATTTCTGCTCACATTTCTGTCACATGGAAATACATGCTTTGTTTGCTTTCCAAATTGGCATGCTTCACATATTTTCTGCATACCTTCAACTTTAAACTTTGGCAGCCCTGTCAGAATTCCTTTAGTCTGCATAGACTTCATTCTCTACACATTCACATGTCCAATTATTTTATGCCAAATGTTTGTGTCTGCAACAATTCCTAAACCATTTGCAAACATCGTAGCACTCACTTCAGGCATGTTTACATTCAACAATGTAAACATTCTGCCCACTCTGTTGCCTTTTGCAACCAACCTGCACTTGTCTTTAAAGTCTTCAACATAACAACCATCAGGGTTAAACCGAACCTACAGACCTTGCTCAATCATCTGGCCAACTGAAACCAGATTCTTTGTTATGTTCGAAACATGAAGTACATCTGCAAGGTACTTCACTTTGCCATCCTGCATAGACAATGTCACATCTCCAACATGGGCAATTGGATGAGCAGTGTCATCCCCTGTTTCCACAAAACCTAGTCTTTCAAGGTTTTTCATCTCCTTGAACCACTCCCCATGAGTTGTCATGTGGTTCGAAGCACCTGAATCAACGTACCATACATCATCTTTATGTGCTGCTTCACCATTTTCAGACATGGCATTGCATAACAAACAACCTTTCATTATCCTCATTGTTTTTGCTCGAGGATGCATAGTTTTTTGCTGAAATTTTCCATTTTGTATGTCAGCCTACTTCTTATAACAATATGCCTGCACATGTCCAGGCTTACCACAATAAAAGCATCCACATGTATCATTATACTACCTTTGTCGATTTCCATGACCTCTTTGACTCCCCCTGCCTCTGAATTTGTCTCTTCCACTTGCATGTTATTGTTGTTGTGAATTATGGGACTGTTGTTGTTGTTGCTGCTGCTAGCCATAATTCTGATTACCTATTCGACCGCGTCCACGGTGATGGCACGGAAGCGGTAAAGCTGTCTACGCCCTTATAGCATGCCACACTTCCACACATGTATATAAACACACCAGAACACCAGACCAAAAAGCATGAACAAAACTTATTTTTCAGATCTAGCTTTCACAACTTGTTCCCAAATGAACAAAGAAATAAAAGAACTCTCTGGTATCACCAAACACCAGCCACAGCTAATCAAGAGAAATTTACAACTCTGGCTTGAGTCCCCAGAAGAGGTAAGGATCCACAAAAAAACATACTCACGCCCTCTCTATCCCAGGCACCACCTTCCTTGTACCCTTTTCTTGCACAGTCAGCCTGTCAACCAGCGGCTTGAACCTCTGCCAACCTCACCTTTCACTGGTTACCTTGCATTAGCCATCCATTTTGACTCACTAGATCTCCCACACACGGCCACACCACAAACCTTTGAATGCCTTCTCTTTCTCGATCCTTAACCCTGGCGGTCTTCTCTGCAGCTTGCAGCAGCTACCATCATCTCTCTCTCAGGCAGTGCCCTTGTCCATCAAAGCTTCACGTCAGTACCTGCAGCTTCCCTCTGCTCACACTAAGGAGGCCCCCCAATCTCTACACAACGGCCCTCTTGCGCCTCACCACTGTCGCCAGTCTATCGGCTCCCTTCTTCACACAACAAGGCGGCTTCTCTTGGCTCCAGCTGCGCACGTCGTCCAGCTGCTCTTTACACAGCAAGTACACGGCCGCCTCCATCCTTTATTTGGCGCATCCCTTTGACGGTTACTGTAAGCACTACTCCTCGGCGACCTTTCATCCCGTCACCTGCACACTCTAAGTCCCTTAGAGAGTTTCCCAGTTCTTTGTTCTGCTTCTGCAGCGCCAATGACTGCAGTTTGCCACTCAAATACCAGACTCGGACTTTCTCCCAGTTGCGCCAGTAACTGCCCCAGGCTATTCTCTCTACAGTCTTTCAGAGTCCCAGTCTCTTCACATCCAACACCCACTTCCACCTCCCTCTGTACTCGGCCCCCACGCCAGCAAGGTCTCCCCTCCACTGCAATCGACACTGCACACGCCTCAAAGCCCCAGCCCTCACAACAACAACGCCTTGCCTCTTCCCTTCGCTTTTTGTAGAGATGCGCCTGAGAGCCTCGCTTCCAATAACACGACCTCCTCTTCGCCTTCCAGCTGCGCTCCCCTTTTGCGTTGGCAGCCAGGCCACCCCTCACACGACCAGCTACTTTGTACAAGGCGGCCGCTTCTCCCATGTCGGCAGCAGCAGAGTCACCTTCTACCTTGCTCTTCCCTTCCCTTTTTGCAGAGTTGCGCCCCCAGAGCCCACATCCAACACGGCGACGGCCTTTTTGCCTTCTCGAACTTGCTATGCTTCGCCAGCCTTCTGTACGCGCTGGCAGCCCTTCAACGCTCCACGCCCTTACTGCCAGCTGGCCATGCTAATATTCTTTTGTTTTTATTTATTCCCAAGGCCTAAAGATGGCCACTATATTATCCCTTTTCATACCAATGCCCATAGCTGCATTGGGCCATCAATCATCAAAAAAACTCCACGCCTTCCACACTCCTCTTTCTCAAGGTAACACCGGCCCTCTCAGTGTTCAATGCCCACGCATCCATACACATTCCAAATACAGCATACGAGTGCCCACTTACTTTTTGAGGACGCGCACACAATCAAAGCCATCAAGCAGCTGATATCATCCTCAGTAGACCTCTCACCGGACAGGCCTGTACATGCTCACATCAATACATTTACATCTGTACACCTGACAATGCTTTCAAAAGCAAAACTTCACACACGCCATGTACATGTATGTATACATTTCAACTCCTATTTTTGTCCACACATATTTAGCAACCCCCTACTTCTGCTGAGACATTCATGTCCAGCAGCTGTACAAACAGGGATGAAATATTCAGATTTTCCTCTGTACCTTCTACATCTTCCTGACATGCATCATAAGCTTCCTGATCTTCTTCTTTCACGGCTAACATCAATCGAGAAAAATATTTCTTCAGTCGTAAACCATTCACTCTCCTTTTATGCTTCTTTCCATCTAAATCAGCAAGCTGATAACTCCCATTATCAAATTTTCTCTCAACTTTATACGGACCCTCCCACTTTGTCTGGAATGCAGTATGAAAAGTGCTATCCAGCTTGCTATTATACCTGAGAACCAGATCACCCTCTTCAATTTCTTTCTGCTCCACCTTCTCATTCTCTCTCTTTTGTCTTTTCAATTGCATAGCTGCATAGTGATCAAATGCTAGCTCTCTGTCCAGCTGAACTATTTGCAAGGCCAGTAATCTTTCTCTGTAACAATCAATAGGCTCATGCCCTTCTTCAATCAAAAACTTCAAAGCTGGAATTTCCACATCAATAGGCATGAGTGCTTCTTTCCCATAAACTAAATGAAAGGGTGAGAATTGTGTACCAGATTTTACAGCAACCCTGTATGCCCATAATACACGATTCATCTCTATATCCCAATTC
The DNA here is from genome assembly GCF_041138505.1 of Cibotium barometz. NCBI lineage: Eukaryota > Viridiplantae > Streptophyta > Polypodiopsida > Cyatheales > Cibotiaceae > Cibotium > Cibotium barometz. The sequence goes on from NC_141058.1 coordinate 27,102,752, forward strand.
TTGATATGGCCTTCTGTCATTTTGGTTATCATCAGCTTAAATTCACCATTGAATCTTTCATTCAAGCCATTGCATTGAGGGTGATAAGGAGTGGAGTACTTGTGGTTGATATTCAATCTTCTGCATAAATGATCAACTACCTCTCCTCTAAATTCAGGTCCATTATCTGATAGTATCTCCAGAGGAATTCCAAACCTGCAGCATATATGTTCATACACAAAATCAGCCACCTCTTTACTATCCACTCTCTTCATTGCCTTCACTTCTGCCCATTTTGATAGGTAATCCACCGCAGTAAGCACATAACACTTTCCTCTGGCTGTCCTGGGAAATGGTCCAACTGCATCCACTCCCCATCTTTCAAAAATGTCATATACCAGCATGATATTTCTCGGCTCCATTTTTAAGATCCTCTTCCCCATTCTCTGGCACTCATGGCAAGACCTGCACCAGTGTTGAATATCCTTCTGGATGGAAGGCCATACATAACCCTCCAGTAATATCTTCTGCAAGGTGATCTTAAATGCATAATGACCCCCACATGCTCCCTCATGATTTGAAGACAGAATATAATAAATCTCTTCCCTCCAGGGAATTCTCCTCAATACCTGATCAGCTCCCTGCATGTATAATTCATCCCCAATCATGACATAATGCTTACTTCTCCTGATAAAATGATACTTTTGGCCTTTTTTGAGCTCCTCAGGCAAGCGACCTGAGAGTAGATAATCTACCACTCTGGACAGGTATTCCCTCCCTCTGTATAATGGCTCTTCAATTTTTGCAATTACTGGATCCTGATTAATTGCCTCCTGAGCCAACTCATGTGCCATATGATTTTCCTCCCGCCGCACATGTTGAATACTCCATGCTGTAAATTGATGTAGCAGCCTTCTAACATTAGCCAGACATTCTTTTAATCTCGGATTCTTTGCTCGCCAGCTACCCAAGACCTGCTTTACCACTAATAGAGAATCTCCCTTTATGATTAGCTTTTGAATTTTCTGCTTTAAAGCAGCCTGCAACCCTTGAAACAATGCTGTGTATTCAGCCTCATTGTTACTTTCAGCTTCCAGATGCATTCCATTCTTTAGAATCAGCACACCTTCTGAATCCTAGATTATATATCCCCCGGTGGCCTGATGTATACTCCTTTTATACGAACCATCAAAGAATAAAACATGAGCTCCAGGAATAATAATCTGTTCCTCTTTTTCTACCTTTAAATCCACTTCCTTCACTAGTATCGGGCCATCTTTGTATGTTAGAAGATCTGCCAGAGTTGCTTTGCAAGTATCTTCACTCAAAAATGAGAAATCATACTCTTGAAGCTCCACTAACCATCGCATCATACCTTTTGAGAGTGAAGTACCATTCACCAGCTGAGGGAGTAAAGTATAATTTGTCAGCACCACAAATGGTTTCATCAGGAGATATGACCTGAATTTCCTGCAAGCATACACCAGACTTGACAAAACCAATTCAGCCTCAGTATATCTCCTCTCTGCTTCTGTCTTCACTCTACTTGCAAAATACACGGGCTTCATATATCTGGATTCATCACCTCTCTGCATTAAGATTGCTCCAACTACATCCGGACCAAAAGATGGATTCACATAAAAGACCTGAGAGAAATTCGGAGCTTTCACACTGGAAATACCTCCCAATACCTCCTTTACTTTCTCAAACACTTCCTCGCATTCTTCATTCCATTGCAATGGTTCCTTCTTCATAGCCTGCTGAAGAGGATAAAGCAGTTGAGATATTAAAGGAACAAATCTTGCCATATATTTTACCTTCTGGACAAAAGTCTGCAGCTGCCTGGATGTTGATGGTGCAGATAATAAGACAAGAGCTTTTATCTTCTCTGGATCAGGTTCAATTCCATTCTGAGATATCATATGCCCCAACAGCTTCACCTTTGAATGTCCTAAATGACACTTCTTTGGATTCAACTGTCCACCTGCATCATCCATTTTAGAAAATACTTGCTCCAATTTATTACCATGCTCTTTTTGAGAACTATATACACATATATCATCCAAAAAAGCTCTCACAAAATGATCTGTAAGAGGTGCAAGTACTCTATCAGTGTTCCTCTGATACCACGAGGGTGCATTTTTCAAACCAAATGGTACTACTCGGTAACAAAAGCAACCCCACGGTGTAATGATTGTGGTTTTAGCCTGATCTTCCTCTGCAATTGAGATTTGAAAATACCCAGAGAAGCCATCGCATACACTATACCTCTCATATCCAGCTACCCTGTCCAAAATATCATCAATGAACGGCAGAGGATAGTGATTGCTTTTTGTTGCAGCATTCAGAGGTTTGTAATCAATACAGACCCTCCACCCACCTGTATGCTTTGGAGTAAAGACCACTGGATTTGCCCAATCTGAGTGATCTACTGGATAAATTAACCCTGCTTTTAACAACTTACTCAGCTCCTCTCTTAATACAGGCAACAACTCTCTATTTATTCTCCTCAGTTTCTGAAACACTGGCCTCACACCCTCTTTCAATACTATAGGCATTGGTTCACATTTGAATCCTCGGATCTCTTCATATGAAGTAATAAACAAATGAGGGAATTTATGTATTACCTTCATATACTCTTCTTTCTCCACTGGCTGCAATTTAGGATTCAGCATGCCCTGTAACAGCTTCTCTTTCTCCGCACTGGGTGATGGAGGCTGCATCAGACTGTCCATATCTTCAAGTCTGCTCTCTTCTTCCTTCTTTATCTCCTCTTCAGCTTGCATCATATGCTTGCTTTCTTCCTTCATTATAAATGATACCTGGTTCTCATCATCAGAAGTAGAACTCTCTTTTTCAGTTTCACTATCTGAATACTCATCAGCACTTGTTTCTTCAGGTTCAGTCTTCATTTCCCGCTTACTACTCATATTGAATTTCCTGGCTCTCCCTCTCCTATTATGTACTGTTATGGTCCCCCTTTTCCAGTTTTGGATGGCACCCACCTGTCTGAGCCAAGGTCTACCCAAAATCAGTGGATAAGCTCCCAAACCAGCCGGCATAATATGGCAATTTATATTGCAAACCACACCAAAAGCAGTCACTCGCACTTCTGTGCATACACCCAGACACTTTACTTTTGCATGATTTGCCAGACGGAGTCTAAAGTCTGAACTAGCATTCAGCTTCAACCCCAATCTCTCCATACAGGACTGAGTCATCACACTGATTTGTGCACCGCCATCAACATATGCCTCTCCAACACTTACACTTCCACACCAGGCATCAACTGATGGACAAATATCAGGAAGGTCTTCCACAGACATCAGCTCCATTTCGCCTTGTGTGGGTTCCTGCTCATTTACTTTCCTCGGATTTGCCAACTTCTTCCACTCTCTCTTAAGCTTCGGACACAATCCAAGCAATTGGGCAAATGTTATATTGGCTACCCTTCCCTTTAAATCTCCCATTAATGTATACTCCTCCTGACCTTGACCAATATGCAAATCTGAAGTTTTATAATGTCTCCTTGGCTTCCTTTTCTTCTTCTCTGGTTGAGGACTTATATCAAATTGGACATGTTTACCTTTTTTAGAAGATGGTTCAGGTTCTGCCATTGTACTCCTCGTCCTCTTTGCCACAGGCATAATCTCTGGAATGGTCTCCACTTCTATCAAGCTGAGAGCCGGTCCCTTTCCCTTATCCTCCCATTTGACTCCACTGGTAGAGGGTTGATTTGGATCTTTTACTTCAACACTATGATCCCCCGATCTATCATTAGTCCTCTGCATCACAGGATATATTCCACCACCTGCTCTGGGCGGCTTGTCACATTGAGGGCTGATATGTCCCCGCTCCCCACAGTTCCAGCATTGGACATTACTCAAATAGTAGCCCCGTCCTCTCCCTGTTCCTCCCATGTTTCCTTCACCTGTTGAGATATTGTCCCTTCTATTATTTGGCGCACCTCGGCTTCTTCCCTTTCCACCTGCTTCCATCCAATTCAAACTTAGAGACTTCATGAGCTCCACTGCATCATGTATGTCCCTCTTCAAAGTGTCTTCCTGTTCTGGAACAACAGCAGCTTCCCTTTCAGGATGTATACTCTCAATCTCTGGCATCTTCATAAACTTCTTCGGCTCTTCCTGTATTCCCATCTGCCTCAGACGTTTTACCTTCCACTCCTTCTCACGAGCTACTCTGACAGCCTCCTCAAAGCTATCCAGGTTCTTCAGCTCCACCTTCAGACGGAGGGTTGGCTCCAGACCAGCCACAAACCGGTCTCTCTTTATCATCTGCGGGGGTACTTCAGGAATCAGAGCCTCACACCATAGACTCCACAGTCTACCAAACTCTATCAGATACTGATCCACATCCTGACCATCTTTCTGCTGAATGTTGCACAATTCCTTCCACACCTCATTTGGACTCCTCACTCGGGCAAACTGTGCCAAGAATGCAGCTCTGACTACACGGTACTCGGGATCCTGTTGATGAATGTTCCTGTGTGTAGTCACAAACATCTGTAACCATGTTTTTGCATCACCCTGCAAGCAATAAGCCAAAATCTGAGAAAGGATCTCCGGGGTTGCCCTATCTTTCATCAAGGCTGTAAATTCCATTTTCTCTAGAAACCTGACTGCACTTTCCTGTGGCAATCCCTAGTACTCTGGAAAATCTTGAGCCATCTTTCCAAATCTTGCTTCTCACAGCCCCTATCTTCTTTCACAAACCAGAGGAAATCTGCTCCTCTGTGGAGGCACCAAAAAGTGATGGCACGGAAGCGGTAAAGCTGTCTACGCCCTTATAGCATGCCACACTTCCACACATGTATATAAACACACCAGAACACCAGACCAAAAAGCATGAACAAAACTTATTTTTCAGATCTAGCTTTCACAACTTGTTCCCAAATGAACAAAGAAATAAAAGAACTCTCTGGTATCACCAAACACCAGCCACAGCTAATCAAGAGAAATTTACAACTCTGGCTTGAGTCCCCAGAAGAGGTAAGGATCCACAAAAAAACATACTCACGCCCTCTCTATCCCAGGCACCACCTTCCTTGTACCCTTTTCTTGCACAGTCAGCCTGTCAACCAGCGGCTTGAACCTCTGCCAACCTCACCTTTCACTGGTTACCTTGCATTAGCCATCCATTTTGACTCACTAGATCTCCCACACACGGCCACACCACAAACCTTTGAACGCCTTCTCTTTCTTGATCCTTAACCCTGGCGGTCTTCTCTGCAGCTTGCAGCAGCTACCATCATCTCTCTCTCAGGCAGTGCCCATACTTATGTAGCCAACCAGCCCAGAGACCTTGTCCATCAAAGCTTCACGTCAGTACCTGCAGCTTCCCTCTGCTCACACTAAGGAGGCCCCCCAATCTCTACACAACGGCCCTCTTGCGCCTCACCACTGTCGCCAGTCTATCGGCTCCCTTCTTCACACAACAAGGCGGCTTCTCTTGGCTCCAGCTGCGCACGTCGTCCAGCTGCTCTTTACACAGCAAGTACACGGCCGCCTCCATCCTTTATTTGGTGCATCCCTTTGACGGTTACTGCAAGCACTACTCCTCGGCGACCTTTCATCCCGTCACCTGCACACTCTAAGTCCCTTAGAGAGTTTCCCAGTTCTTTGTTCTGCTTCTGCAGCGCCAATGACTGCAGTTTGCCACTCAAATACCAGACTCGGACTTTCTCCCAGTTGCGCCAGTAACTGCCCCAGGCTATTCTCTCTACAGTCTTTCAGAGTCCCAGTCTCTTCACATCCAACACCCACTTTCACCTCCCTCTGTACTCGGCCCCCACGCCAGCAAGGTCTCCCCTCCACTGCAATCGACACTGCACACGCCTCAAAGCCCCAGCCCTCACAACAACAACGCCTTGCCTCTTCCCTTCGCTTTTTGTAGAGATGCGCCTGAGAGCCTCGCTTCCAATAACACGACCTCCTCTTCGCCTTCCAGCTGCGCTCCCCTTTTGCGTTGGCAGCCAGGCCACCCCTCACACGACCAGCTACTTTGTACAAGGCGGCCGCTTCTCCCATGTCGGCAGCAGCAGAGTCACCTTCTACCTTGCTCTTCCCTTCCCTTTTTGCAGAGTTGCGCCCCCAGAGCCCACATCCAACACGGCGACGGCCTTTTTGCCTTCTCGAACTTGCTATGCTTCGCCAGCCTTCTGTACTGTGCGCTGGCAGCCCTTCAACGCTCCACGCCCTTACTGCCAGCTGGCCATGCTAATATTCTTTTGTTTTTATTTATTCCCAAGGCCTAAAGATGGCCACTATATTATCCCTTTTCATACCAATGCCCATAGCTGCATTGGGCCATCAATCATCAAAAAAACTCCACGCCTTCCACACTCCTCTTTCTCAAGGTAACACCGGCCCTCTCAGTGTTCAATGCCCACGCATCCATACACATTCCAAATACAGCATACGAGTGCCCACTTACTTTTTGAGGACGCGCACACAATCAAAGCCATCAAGCAGCTGATATCATCCTCAGTAGACCTCTCACCGGACAGGCCTGTACATGCTCACATCAATACATTTACATCTGTACACTTGACAATGCTTTCAAAAGCAAAACTTCACACACACCATGTACATGTATGTATACATTTCAACTCCTATTTTTGTCCACACAACGGCCTCCTCTACCTCGTCCTGTTCGTGAACTTCTGTAGAAGGCCTTTTGCTCTGAACTATTTTTGTTTTGTGAAGGCTGTTGGTCCTCACCCAAGCTCTTCTCTTCTATAATCTGTTGAAATATACAAGTGAATAGGGTGTGTGCGGGAACAAGCCCTTGGCTAGAGGCTATAAAAGAGAATCTGTAAATGTGAGAGAACCTGTGAAAAGGTGAGAAGAATCTACTGTGGGAGAGAATAAAGGTTAGCATGAGGAGATTTAGGAGGTGTGGAGATATTCTGGGAGAGGTAGAGAGAATCAAGCAAAAGAGGTGGAGTGAAAGAGAAATCAGTGGGATTAGATGCTTGGATGTAAACTCTATAAATTGAGGCATTGGCCTAATGAGAACTTACTGGTTTTTGATTATCCATGCCTACATTAAGCTATCAGTTAATTGCTCACTAATCACGTCTTAATTATCGTCTAATCTCTTTGCTAATGATATTGATTCTAGCATTTGATCCACCATAGCTCATCACATTGCTGTAATTTTAACATGGTATCAGAGCCTAGCTTAGAATCCATCAAGTTTATGAGCCCATTATCTAACTAATTAGGATTAGTAGATAATTAAGAAATAATCATTTTTTAGTTATTTTCAATTAGCCCTCTACACCCCCAGCTGCTGGAGGAGCTCTATCTCACATCATACATCAAATTAGCTCAAGCCACTTTAGGCAAACCTAGCTAACAAACTTGTGCTCCAGCCCATCCAAACAGAAGGTCAAACCGTTGCGTGCAGCTGGAGATTTTTGCTAATTTGTAGGCATTGTTTTTTTGAGGAAAATTTGAGATTTCTACTTCATCAAATGCAATGGGTCTAATTCCTCTTAGCCCCAGGGGTTTTCAAGGGTGCTCTACAATCTGGTGAAGTTAGAATTTGATTTGATCAAGTCTACAGTGAGATCCAAGCTCTTCATCAAATCTGCAGGTGACTTTGGTAAAACAGATATTAAGCATTCAATATTTAGTCAAATCTTATGTTTCTTGGCTTAATCCTGTACTAGACTAATTTCTATTGATGGCCTTGAAAGGATTTGAGCTCATTTTAACTCTAAGGCCTCAGATCTGGGCTCCCCGCATACTATGTTTTCTGCACACAAAACAAAGGATTAATTTGCTAATCAATGATTAATCAGTGCTAATCACTATATTTTCGTGCAATTGAGGGTTCAAATTAACCATTAGGTATCTGATACAGATCCCTATAACTTCAGATTGCAATTCGGAGATGGTTTGATACTCCAACCATTCCGTATAAATTGGTTACCCTTGATTTAATGTAATTTCTGGTAAAATTAAGCTGATAAATTTGTGGTCATCATCATTCTACATTTAACCCTTGATTAATGCCTGCAAATCACACTCAAATTCAAGATTATTCACAATGAGAGTTGCATTTGGGAATGTGCATAAGAATGAATGCTATATGCATTATGTATTGGGCACATTACATCAGTGTAAAAATGGGATCAGACACTGCCCTTGTCCAGAATAAGGCAAGAGGTAAGACCTCCCACATAGATTTGGGTTTGCATTCCATAATGACACAAGATAAACATCAAAAGCCCAAAAGAAATGTTAGCAAAACATTTAAACATATTGCTCACATGGAGCAAGAACTGACGGACAAGCTCATGGCCCTAGCCATGAAAGAAGAAGAACATCTTTTTCCAAGAGGAAGATCCACACCAAGAAGAAAAGCTAAAGGAAGCATTGAAGGAAGACATGGAAGCATGAAGAGAAGTTGCCACAACAAGAAGATTGAAAGAAGATGAAGACACGGACACGTGAAGAGAAGGCGTGAAGAGAAGCTACCACACGACAAGAAGACTGAAGACAAGAGAAGATGTGAGGCTCCAAAGAGTGAGGAGCCATGTGAAAATCTCAGAGAGAGAGAGAGAGAGAGAGAGAGAGAGAGAGAGAGAGAGAGAGAAACCCCACAACCCAATGTAACCTACCCCAACAGAGTAAAACCAACTCTGGGCCACCGATGATGTAGGCCATGTGGTAGATGTATGTGTGAGCACTTTAGTCAAGGTCATGGGCACTTATAGTAGCCTTGGACACATAGAGAGAGAGAGTGTCAAGGACTATGAGTTTAGGGACTTGAGGCACTGGTCGCGGACTATCAAGTAAGAGAGAAACTTGGTATAGGGTCCAGATGTGCTAGGAGTATTCACTTGAGGGGAGGTGTTGAAATATACAAGTGAATAGGGTGTGTGCGAGAACAAGCCCTTGGCTAGAGGCTGTAAAAGAGAATTTGTAAATGTGAGAGAACCTGAGCAAGAAAAAAAGAAATTTTGAAGCTTTAATGGTGAGCTTCATGGAAAAAACTGCAGCCACCTAGTTTTTTGCTTCCCACAACCGATTCACGCCACCATTTGAGCTCAAATTTGAGCTATGGATAGGGGAGACTATGGGCTTCAAAAGCCCTAAGACCACGGAGCCATTAATCGACTGTAGGCGACGTCGAATGGCTGTACGACAGTCGACGAAGCAGAGAAATGCGCTGACCTGCAAGTAGCAAAATGGCGCGACTGAGAGAGGGTAAATCCACAAATTGGTCATATGATCCTGAGCGCATGGAGGTTTGCTACAACTTCCTAGTTGAAGTCAAGCCAAGATGTGGTCTCCACCAGTAGGGGGTTGAGCTCCACACAAGAGAAGATAAGGAAAAATGAAGATTTTGACCTACGAATGGCTAGAAGTCCTCCACCAGCAGGGGGTTGAGCTCCACACAAGAGAAGATAAGGAAAAATGAAGATTTTGACCTATTCTACACCACAAATGTGACCTACTCAACCAAAGCTCTAGATACCATGTTGAGAAACCGTGGTGCTCATGCTAGATCAAGTGTGTGGAGGAGAGGGACTCACAAAATACAAGAAAACTATCTTGCTTATTAAGTTGTTTATGAATACAACTAGGCCTTGCTCCATACAAAAGCCTCCTAGCTTCACCTTTAAATAGGTGAGCTAGTGGACCTTAAGTCCCTTCACACTCACACCCTTCTCTTCCCCTTCTAATAACCTTAGTCTCTTAATCGGCACCACTACCATTTCTTGAATTTAAGGGAGAATGGAACTGGTGCCATTCTCCCCATGAACTGATGGGATGCAATAAGAATGGCACCACTACCATTTGTCCCAGAATGTAAGGGAGAATGGTAGAATTGTCATTCGTCCTTAAATGTAAGGGAGAATGGTAGAATTGTCATTCGTCCTTAAATGTAAGGGAGAATGGTAGTCGTGCCATTCTCCCCTTCAAGATGATGGGAAGACATGAGAATGGCAGCCACTGCTCTTCTTCCCTGAAAGTAAGGGGGAATGGCAATGGTGCCATTCTACCCCTCAAGATGATGGAATGTGAGGCCTTGAGAATGGCAGTGGTGTCATTCTCCCATTTCAGGTGATGGAAGTCCCAAAGAATGGCATTGGTTTTGGGAATAACATCACTCCCATTATTCCATGAGTATAAGGCAGAATGGGCCATCCAGCCTTGAATGTAAAGGGAACTATAGTGGTGCCGTTCTCCCCTTCAAGGTGATGGGAGACCTTGAGAATTACACCACTGCTATTATTCCTTTAATGTAAGGCTAAATGGAAATGGTGCCATTCTCCCCTTCAGGGTGAGTGATGGGAGGCCTTGAGAATGGCACCACTACCATTCTCAACTTCAGGGTGAGTGATGGGAGGCCTTGAGAATGGCACCACTGCCATTCCTTGAGTGTAAGGGAGAATGGAAGTGGTGCCATTCTCTCGATGAAGTGATGGGAGGCCATGAGAATTGCACCACTCTGAGATCCCCCTCCGAGAGCGCTAGCGGCAGTGTCAGCCTCCCGCGCGGGGCGAGAATCCACACTCGGGGGCCTTGCCCGCGGATGTCCGGACGAGAGACTAGCCCGACGGTTCCTCCGAAACCGAGCCCAGAAAAACTTCCCTCACTTGGAAGGCACGGGCGATTCTGCCATGGGAAAATCTTCTAAGGGGATGAGAGCATACTTAGGTATAAAAATTCTATACCAACCAGTTAATCCCAAGAATCTCCTGACTTCTTTCGTTACCTTTGGTTCAAGCCAATCTATGGCTGCTTGGACTTTTGTGGAATCGAGAGAAATTCCGTCTTTGGATACCAGAAAGCCCAAGTATTCAACATAGTCAACAAAGAAAGTGCATTTGCTTTTTTTTTTTGCAAAGAGTTGGTGCTTCCTTAGAATCTCAACAAGAACTTTACGGACGTGAGCTTCATGGTCAGCTACATTCTTTGAGTAAATTAGAATATCATCAAAGAAAGCAAGAACAAAATCATCCAAGTATTCTCTAAGAAGGTCTTGCATTAGGTGATTGAATGTAGCTGGGGCATTTGTCAATCCAAATGGCATGACAGTAAATTCATAATGCCCATAGCGCGAGTATTGATGGATGTCTTCTGGATATCTTGATCATTAATCTTGATTTGATAATACCCTGATTTGATATCTATCTTTGTGAAGATCTGGGCTTCATTTAGCCTGTCAAGAAGCTCATCAATTCTGGGGATAAGATACTTATTCTTAACTGTCAGAGCTGATTGAGACCTCTGTAATCCACACAAAGTCTTAACGTTCCATCCTTCTTTTTTTGAAAGAGAACTGGCGCTCCCCAAGGTGAAACAATGGGTCTTACAAACCCTTGTTCTAACAACTGCCTAAGCTATTCCTTGAGTTTAATGGCTTCAAGGACTGGCATTTTGTACGTGCGCTAGGCTACTGAGCTCGGGGGGTCAATTCTATCTCAAGATCTACTTCTCGAATCGGAGGCATCTCAGTTAGCTCTACTGAGAGAATAAATCATCATACTCACTTAACCATTCTTGTTCTTTGGCCTTGAACTTTGTGTCTACCGGATTCATTTTGACAACATAAATGAGCTGCTTCTTTCTAAGTCCTTTCAGTAACCTAGAAGCTTTTACTGATTTGCAGATCTAGGGATCGAAAAATTCCAGTTCCTTGAACTTTGTTCCCGTGTGGTCACGAAAGGAAATGGTTCCATTGTGATAGTGAATGTCAGCTTGACTTTTGTGGAGCCAATCCATTCCAAGGATTCCGTTGAAAACTCCCAAAGGTAAGACTTTGAACTAGCAGTCAGTTACATTCCCATGTAGATTAAACTGAATACGATCTATCTCATGGTGAGTGAAAAGAATCTTCCCACTGGCCAATTCAACTTGCATAGGTTTCCCTGATTTCTGTTCTAAGACTAGCTTACGCAAGCATCCTGGGGAAATAAATGAATGAGTACTGCCTGAATCAATCAAAAGCTTAAATGGCTTACCCTTATACTCAGCTGGAGTATGGATGACAGAGAATTGACGATTTGGTCCTTGGTTTTCAATCGCGGCATAAATCTGACCTCTTTCCTCTTCCACTACTTCTGCTATCGTAACTGCTCTGGTTGCTGCAAATTGGGGCGGAACTCTTTCTCTTTGGTTACCCCAATTCTAGGAGGGAGTTCTGAGATTACTCTGAACAGAGGAAGATGGTTGAGCTGGAGTCCTCCTGGGATTGCCCTGATTTTGGCGAGACGGTGGACTGATACGAAGGGGCTGGTCTCTGCACTCTGGGTCCTTGACTTCCCTGTCCTCTTGACATGGCAGGAGTCGGGCAGTCTTTAAGCTGGTGACTAAAACCCTGACACCTAAAACACATGTTCTCACTTCTAAGCTAATCCCTCTGAATCCTTGAAAGAGGTGGGGGTCCTGAGAAAGTGTTCTGAGGGAAGGGTCTTCCTTCACTTCTGAATTTCCCAGCATCTTGATTCTAATTAGGGCCTTGCTGCCTCTTTGGGGGTGGAAAGTTTGAAGCACTTCTCGGGGTTTGGAACCTTTTAAAGTTTGAGGGTGCATGGCAGGACCTTAACAACAAATGCTTTGGCAAAATCCTTTGCCATTCTGAAAGCTTCTGCCATTGAGACTGGTTTGGCATTTTTCACTAAAGTGTCCAATGGCTCGTTCATCCCTCGAATAAATTTGGCCATCACCTGCTCTTCATCCAAAAGTGGAGAATATTTGAGGAGAAGGCCAAATGCCTGATGGTATTCTTCAATCGTCCGCCTATCCTGCTTCAGTTCCAAGAACTCATTCATTTTGGTTTCCAGGAAGCCCAGAGAACATAACCTCTTCCTGAGGTAAGCTTTAAGATCTAACTAGGTCTGGGTATTTTGGTTGAGACGGTTTGTCTTGCAATGGTTCCTCCATGCGACCCTAGACATTTCCATAATTTTCAATCTCGTGAGAGCCATCTTGCTCTTCTCGTTTATAACCGATTACATCAAAATACTCTTCCATTGCCTCGATCCATTTTTTCACTACTTCTCCTAACTGTTCCCCTCCTTCACCCTTGAAGAGACTAGGTTGGGATCGGTGGTGCAGGGCTTTACGAACGTCCGGATCTAACTCTTCATCATCGGTAAGAGGATCCAGCTACCTACCACGGGCCGTGTGCCTCATGACTCTAAACAAAACGATATTTTTGTCAACTTAACTTTGTCATCAGATTTATGACTTTAATTTTTGAGATATATTTCTTAAACAAATAAATATTCCATCATAATTCTTGAAAACAAAATTCACTCTGATAATTTTATTAACCAATATTCACAACCACGAAAACAATTTGGAATCTTTTGTAAAACATCATTTATTATTAAAAGTTTTTGATATATACATAGAGCGTCTCGGCTCCAAAAGTCACTGCGTCAATCGCGTACGCATAAAAAGGCGATACTGTGATGGAGACATGCTATGATATACACGATTCATCACTGATAATGGTGCTGTAATTCTTCTCCTAGGAATAAAGCGGCTAAGAAGTTTAAAAATACGGCAAGAAATTCTAAAATTTTGGGGTGTATAGAGTTGTACATAATGAACAACTCCTAGCCTTATCAAGATCATGGCTAGCGAGATATTCTGTCTGAGTCTCTGTCGTTGATTGGTATTGACGCGAATAATTCGCCCTCCAGAGAACCACATATGCTGACATCGCTCTACTAGATCAGGAAAGTATAGATCCTCAAAGTGACGAGCGAGTCTCACTCTACTTACTCGAGTTGTAGAGCGGAGTTGATGAGATTTTTGAAGGCAAAGGCGATCATATCATCCTGACTCTGGGAGAGTCTAGGAATGCCAGACAGATTTTGGGTATCCATCTAAAAATCCAATTTAATTTATGAGTTTTCAATTTATGAAGTTCATTTCAAACATAATCTTAACAAGTGAAAACATTATTTCCCAGATTTACTTTAAAATTTTAGGCAATTTGTGCAGCTATTTCGTAAGAGGGTTTCCCACTCGGGGCCTCACCCTCGAATGTCTGGACACGAGACTAATCTGGTGGTCATTTCGAAACCGAAACCAGGAAAATTTTCCTTGCCCGAAAAACGAGGATGATTCCACCTTTTTGATTTTCTTAATGAATTTTCTAACGGGGTCAAGAGACTAAAATATCCTTCACCTTATTAAACCAGATCGAAGGAAAACTATCACTGACTTAATTTGAAGAAATCAATGCTTTTTTTTAAAACCAAAATCAGGCACAGCCGTTGATCTAATCATTTGAGGAAATCAACGCTTTTTTCCTAACCGAAGTCAGGCATAGGCATTGATCTACTCATTTGAGAAATTCTTCAAGTTTTTATTTAACTACTCAAATTCTAAGCGTATTCCTATTATTTCAATTTAATTATTAAAACTCCACTGATTCCAGCCGACCACCCAACCACTGGAATCGGTAGAACCAGACAATTACTCACCCACCTATATTAAATGTGTTTCTTAACTTTTGCTTTCGAATACAGATATGCACACACTCCTCTTTAAAACTTTAACATATAAAATAATCCATTGACAAATAGTTATTGGTTACAGATGTCATAACTCAAAAATTCCATCTAATCCCTTGTTTCTCAAAAAACAGTATCACTCTAGACTCTCCATTGAGACCAACTGGTCAGTAACAAGATCCAGTAAATAGATTACAATAATCATTTCATCCATCATACATATCTTCCATGACATCCACATGGGTGTCATGGGCACCGCAAGCCCGTGCATCTCCTAGTAAGAACCCTCTTGGATCCTCCTTAGGTGTCCTGGCACTTCACTCAGGGATGGCTTCGTTGGCCCTCGCCCATCGTACAGGAAGCGCACCATTTTTCAACCATACCAAGGCTGGTCAAGACCTGGCCAGGCTTTGCCGCGTGAGCCATCCTTTGAACACTCCCTGCAGCAAGGGTTTCTATGCAAGTTTTTAGTTTGATTTTCTTTTGAATACAAGGAGTATTTCTTGAATCAGTATCCCCAAAACTTCTTGATCGAAATTTTGAATTTCATACCAGAATTCCTCGAATTCTATAACCTTGATCCACAAATCAATTCGAAGGGTCTCAAACTTAGTTTCAGATTTGGCGGGAGTTTTGAGTGTATTTTTAAAAACTGATCACACCTTCTTTCCTCGAAACTGACGAAAGAGTTTGGTCTTGGTCATAGTCTCATTCAAGGTTTGAGTCAGATAAGATTTTTCCTGAACTATCTTGCTCGAAAAGGTTTGATAATTCAGTTACTATTTTACTGAATTTCTTTCTTTGAATATTCACTTAACTGATTTCTAAATTAGTTACGAATTCCAATGAGGAATAAATTAATCATTTATCTGAATATTTCGATCTCGATAGATTTCTTGAATTTTTTTTAACAATCCGTTCTAATATAAAACGATAGAAATTTCTCTCTTAGAGTATTTAATTATTCATTTATCAAATACTCATAGAATTTAAACATAGAATTTAAGAGAATTCTAATTTTGACATAAAAATTCTTTATGCATCTATTTAGGCATAAAAATCAACTTCAATGGGAATAACATTTTTATTAAAAAAATCCTTATATGCATCTCTTTATGCATAAAATTCAATTTAATAGGAATAACACTTTTAAAATAAAAAGAATTTTTTTATGTATCTATTTATGCATAAAAATCAATTTTTATAAGAATAACGCTTTTATAATAAAAAAATTCCTTTATGCATCTTTCTATGCATAAAAATCAAATTTAATAAGAATAGCACTTTTGTAATAAAAAAATTTCCTTTATGCATCTTTCTAGGCATAAAAATCAAATTTAATAAGAATACCACTTTTGTAATAAAAAAATTCCTTTATGCATCTTTCTATGCATAGAAATCAAATTTAATAAGAATAACACTTTTATAATAAAAAATTCTTTTATGCATCTTTCTATACATAGAAATCAAATTTAATAAGAATAACACTTTTATATAATTAAAGAAAATTCCTTTATGCATCTTTCTATGCATAGAAATCAGATTTAATAAGAATAAAACTTTTATAATAAAACAAATTCCATTATGCATCTTTCTATGCATAGAAATCAAATTTAATAAGGATAACACTTTTATAATAAAAAAATTCTTTTATGCATCTTTCTATGCATAGAAATCAAATTTAATAAGAATAACACTTTTATAATAAAAAAGATCTTTTATGCATCTTTCTATGCATAGAAATCAAATTTAATAGGAATAACACTTTTATAATAAAAAAATCCTTTATGCATCTTTCTATGCATAGAAATCAAATTTAATATGAATAACACTTTTATAATTAAAAAAATTCCATTATACATCTTTCTATGCATAGAAATTAAATTTAATAATTAATATCAGTGATATCCATGCATATTCATAGGTGAATATGTACATGGAGTAATTAGAATATTTCTTTTAGATGCAAAAAATGGTGTAAATTACTCTTTTGGAATAACATAAAAACAAACTTTCTTTTTCACAAAATTCTGGAAAATTTTGCCATAACCTCCTTTGTATGGTTGACCATTTCTCATTTTTATCTTTCTTCACTTAACTTAATTAACCCAATTTAGAATTATAGAACTCTAATCTACACAATTTTCTAAATTCAAGAGAGTAAACAATAAGAAGAGTTTAATTAATCACTTAGCTAATCTTTCTAGGATTCAGAAAGATTGGAATGTAACGAAGAGAAGGGGGTGGCCTTTTCATCAAAGGCATAGCATTTGAATTTAATTCAATCGTTTGAAAAACATAAAAATCAAGAAAACCATAGATTTTTCATTAAAATTCGTAACAAAGTAAGAAAATTAGCTTACATGGAGCTTGTAAGCTCTCCTTTGGCTTGAGGGATTGAGGGTTCTACTCTTGTTTGAAGCAATAGTTGCCACCAATTCACTTTGGAGAGGATTAGGCCAAAAACAATTGAATTATTAAAAAAATTCAATGTAGATGGCTCAGGACAGGAGTAGAGTAACAGTGCCTAGACACCATTCAGCTTTTACAAAGGGAGAGGCTTCTATTTATAGGAAAAAGTGAGCCTCTAACCAAGCAAACTAATTCTAAAATTTTCCATATCAGTTTGGTCAATTTTTGACCATTTTCGGGTCAGTTCAGCTTACTTTTTGGATCTAGATTTGAAACAGGAGAGAGGAGAGATGAAAATATCTCATTTTATTGATTAAAAATTAGGGGTAATGATGAGAAAAAGGCACCTACTTCATGAGGGGAGATCCCCACACTGAGGTGTCAAAATTCAGTTTTTTAATTCTTTTCTTTGGTCCTTAGTCCACTCTTTATCTTATGTGAGCATTTACTCATTTTTGGGGAGTTTTTCTTTTATTCTTCAATTTATCTCCTCCCTACATTTGGATTAATCTCATTGGCCTATCAAACATTTGTTTGGACCTTAATCCAAAATTTTCTGAAAACAGGGGCCCTTAGGCTGTCTTTTGTGCACATTATAATTTATTTCTAATGCACCTTAGGAGTTTCTTTTTAAACTTCTGTTTCGGGGGATTTTTTTTAATAAGAAGGGATATTTTTTCATCCAAAGATATCTAAAAAATGAATTGTCTCTCTCTAGGCCAAAACAGGTAGAAAACAAGATCTTTTATTATTCTGAAAAGGGGATTGATTACAGGGAAAGAAACTGAACATCTTAAGGGACTGGGGAGGAATCTTACAAGAAAAGTATCTATTTTTGGTTAAATACCACAATTTAGTGATTTAACCAAGCAAAATATCTAAAGATATTCTTTCTACGATACTTAATTTCTCAATCTTAATTCCCTTGGTAGAATTATGGTGAAATTTCATCTTTTGACACCAAAAATTAATTTTAATTCTTTCTTTATTTAAATATCATATTACCAAGAATTTCTCTTTTTCCATTTAAATTATTGAATTCCAAATATGATGGGAATTCCTCTTTTATCATTTAATTTTTCTTATGCATAAAATAAATTTAACTAAAATTTCTCATAAAAATTAAATAAAAATATCCATTAATCCTAATATGACAAGAATTCCACTTTTTCCATTTAAATGATTGAATTCCAAATATGATGGGAATTCCTCTTTTATCATTTAATTTTTCTTATGCATAAAAATAAATTTAACTAAAATTTCTCTTAGAAATTAAATAAAAATATCCATTAATCCTAATATGACAAGAATTTCACTTTTTCCATTTAAATTATTGAATTCCAAATATGGTGGGAATTCCACTTTTATCATTTAATTTTATTCATGCATAAAATAATTTATCTAAAATTTTTCTTTAATTTTAAATAAAATATCCATTATTTTAATATTCCAAATTTTCTCTTTCTCCATTGGAATACATGGATCTCCATTATCATGGGAATTCCTCTTTTATCATAAAAATAAAATTACTAAAAATTCCTCTTTTTCTCTAATTAACTATTTATGCATAAACATTAAAAATTAATTTTCCATGAATATGATGAGAATTATTCATTTAACATAGGATGACTAATCCTAGAAAATGGTAGGAAGTCCTCTTTTCACATTATGCATAAAAATGATTTATGTGTTAATTTTTAAAATTTTTGCCATAGCTCTGCTGCTATTATTAATAATTTTTAATAATTTTAAAAAGCATAAGACTTAGTAATACACTTATGATAGATTAACTATCAATAGATCTAAATCCAATTTATGGATCTAAATCATAATTTTATCATAATTTATGTAATATAAAAGAATCAAAAAG
This sequence comes from Cibotium barometz, assembly GCF_041138505.1. NCBI lineage: Eukaryota > Viridiplantae > Streptophyta > Polypodiopsida > Cyatheales > Cibotiaceae > Cibotium > Cibotium barometz. Next base: position 27,121,525 of record NC_141058.1, read on the forward strand.
CCATTTCTTTCGCCTCTAGTTTGACTAGCATAGAGTTTGATTTTTGAATTGAGAATTGCTCCATGAGAAGCATCATTTGAATAGAGAATTGGTCATAGGAATGACCATTCTTTGGGGGAGAGAGAGATATACTTAGAAAACATCCTAAATTAAGCATAGATATAATCTTTTTGTGATTAATCATTAGAATTCATTAGTGAGCTTCATTCTCATTGAAAAACCATTCATTTGAATGGAAGAATGGAAAATGGCACCACTGCTATTCTTCTTCAAACTTAAGGGAGAATGAAACCATTGCCATTCTTCGTTGAGAATGTAAGGGAGAATGACAATGTGGCCATTCTTTGCTTCAAGGTGATGGGATGGGAGGCCTTGCGAATGGCACCACTGCCATTCTTCCTTGAATGTAAGGAAAAATGGAAGTGGTGCTATTCCATGAAGTGATGGGAGGCCTTGACAATGGCACCACTAGCACTCTTCCTAGAATGTAAGGGAGAATGGCACCACTACGAGTCGTGCCAATTTTCCCTTCAAGGTGAGGGGAGGACTTGAGAATGGCAACCACTGCTATTCTTCTCTCAAAGTAAGGGGAATGGCAGTGGTGCTCTTCTACCCCTCAAGATTATGGGATGTGAGGCCTTGAGAATGGCAGTGGTGCCACACTCCCCTTTCAAGTGATGGCCTCGAATGTAAGGGGAACAAGAGTGGTGCCATTCTCCCTGTTAAGGTGATGGGAGACCTTAATAATGGCACCACTTAAGGGTGATGGGATGGGAGGCCCTGAGAATGGCACCACTACCATTCCTTGAATGTAAGGGACAATGGGAGTGGTATCATTCTCTCCATGTAGTGATGGGAGGCCTTGAGAATGACAACACGGCCATTCTTCCTAGAATGTAATGGAGAATGGCACCACTTCCATTCTTCATGTAATGTAAGGAATAATGGCAGTGGTTCCATCCCCCCCTTGAAGGTGATGGGTGGCCTTAAGAATGACACCATTGCCATTCTTCCTTTAATGTAAGGGAGAATGGCAATGGTTCCATTCAGCCCTTCAAGGCGATTCAATGGGAGACCTTCTGAATTATAGCCACTGCCATTCTTCTTTGAATGGAACCATTGGAATGGCAGTGGTGCCATTCTACCCCTCAAGATGATGGGATGGAAGGCCTCAAGAATGACAGGGGTGACATTTCACTTTAACATGTGATGAAAGGCCCTAACAATGGCAGTGGTGTCATTGTCGCCTTCAATTAAGTTGATGGGAGGCTTTGAGGATAGCATCACTCCCATTCTTCCTTGAATGTAAGGGGGAATAGCACCACTACCGATCAGCCTTGAATGTAAGAGGGAATGGAAGTGGTGCCATTCTCCCCCTTCAAGGAGGTGACGGGATGCCTTGAGAATGGCACTAGTGCCATTCTTCTTTGAATGAAAGGGAAAAATTGTAATTGTGCCATTCTCCACTTCAAGGTGATGGGGAGCCTTGAGAATGGCACCTTTGCCATTATTCCATAAATGTAAGGGAGAATGGCAGTGGTGCCATTCTACCATTTAAGATGACATCAAGGTGATGGAAGGCCTGAGAATGGCAATGGAGAATGCAATGGTGCAATTCCCCCCTTCAAGGTGATGGGTGAATCATAGTGGTGCCATTCCCTCCTTCAAGGTGATGGGAGGCCATGAGAATGGCACCACTGCCATTCTTCCTAGAATGTAAGGAGAAATGGTAGTGGTGCCATTCTCCTCATGAAAATGGCAGCACTACCATTCTTCTTATAATGTAAGAGAGAATGGAACCACTGCCATTCTTCCCTAAATGTAGAGGAGAATGGAAGTCGTGCCAGTTTCCCCTTCAAGGTGATGGGAGGACTTCAGAATGGTAGCCACCACTACCAATCTTCCCTCAAAGTAAGGCAAATGGATTATACCTCTCAATATGATGGGACGTGAGGTCTTGAGAATGGCAGTGGTGCCATTCTCCCCTTTCAGGTGATGGCCTTTAATGTCAAGGGAAGAACAGTGGTGCCATTCTCCCCTTCAAGGTTATGGGAGACCTTGAGAATGGCACCATTGCCATTCTCCCTTTAATGTAAGGCCAAATGGGAGTGGTGCCATTGTCTCCTTCAAGTGAGTGATGGGAGGCCTTGAGAATGGCACCACTACCATTCCTTGAGTGTAAGGAAGAATGGTAGTGGTGCCATTATCCCCACGAAGTGATGAGAGGCCATGAGAATAGCACCACTACCATTATTCCTAGAATATAATGGGGAATGGCAGTGATGCCATTCTCCCCATAAAGTGATGGGAGGCCTTGAGAATGGCACCACTGCCATTCTTCCTAGAATGAAAGGGAGAATGACACCACTGTGAATGTAAGGGAGAATGGCAGTGTTGCCATTCTCCGCTTCAAGGTGATGGGATGGAAGGCCCCTTGAGAATTGCACCACTCCCATTCTTCCTTGAATGTAAGGGAGAATGGCAGTGGTTCCATTCTCCCCATAAAGTGCTAGGAGGCCTTGAGAATGGCACCACTACCATTCTTCCTAGAATGTAAGGGGAATGGCACAACTGCCATTCTACCTTGAATGTAAGCGAGAATGGCAGTTGTGCCAATTTCCCCTTCAAGGTGATGGGACGACTCGAGAATGGTAGCCACTGCCATTCTACCTTGAATGTAAGCGAGAATGGCAGTTGTGCCAATTTCCCCTTCAAGGTGATGGGACGACTCGAGAATGGTAGCCACTGCCATTCTTCCCTGAAAGTAAGGGGAATGGCAGTGGTGCTATTCTACCCCTCATGATGTTGGGATATGAAGCCTTCAGAATGGCAGTGGTGCCATTCTCCCCTTTACATGTGATGGCCTTGAATGTAAGGGGAACAACACTAGTGCCATTTTCCCCTTTAAGGTGATGGGAGACCTTGAGAATGGCATTACTGCCATTCTTCCTTTAATGTAAGGCTGAATGGTAGTGGTGGCTTTCTCCTCTTCAAGGTGAGTGATGGGAGACCATGATAAGGGCACCATTTTCATTCCTTGAGGTAAGGGAGAATAGCCATGGTGCCATTCTCCCCACAAAGTGATGGGATCCCTTCAGAATGGCACAACTGCCATTCTTCCTAGAATTAAAGGGCGAATGGCAGTGGTGCCATTCTCCCCACCAAGTGATGGGAGGCCTTGAAAATGGCACCGCTACCATTCTTCCTAGAATGTAAGGGAGAATGGCACCATTGCCATTCTTCCTTGAATGTAAGGGAGAATGGCACTGGTGCAATTATTCGCTTCAAGGTAATGGGATAGGAGTCCTTGAGAATGGCACCACTGCAATTCTTCCTTGATTGTAAGGGAGAATGGCACTGGTGCAATTATTCGCTTCAAGGTAATGGGATAGGAGTCCTTGAGAATGGCACCATTGCAAGGGAGAATGGCAGTGGTGCCATTCTCCCCATGAATTGATGGGAGGCCTTGACAATGGCACCACTGCCATTCTTCCTTAAATGTAAGGGAGAATGGTAGTCATTCTAGTGGGAATCCGAACCTCCTTGTGTGCCAGGTATTGATGGGCACGTGCACACACCCTTAGTATGAGGTAGCATCCACTTACATTAGCACTAAGATAGAGTGGGATTACTTCATTAGGGGTAATTATCTATTCAAGAAAAGGGGTTACAAGCATGATGAGTGGTTGGAGGTTACATAGGAGAGTGGAGAACACCCACATGCTTGGGGGGTTACACCAGTCAAACCATCTGGAAGGTATTCTATGTGCCTGCACTATCAGACAAAAGTAGTGAATGTTCTTAGATCTGAACAAATGGGACTATTTGGAATAAGATTGGATACGAGGGTACTGTCTGAACTCTGAACATCATCAGGACACCTATATGCATCTGCACCATAGTTAGAATCAAGCATATCTGAATCACAAGTCAGGAAGTTCGTCTCTCATATCTGAATCACAAGTCGGGAAGTTCGACTCTGGCACACTCGTGATCATGGAGTGGGGATTGTCACAGCTCGAACTGACATCTAATTTTTTGACTATAGCCTATCCATATGACCATCTTGTGCGCCTAGAATATAATCACAAGAGCATGCATGGAAGGCCCAAGCCATTGGACCTCGACATGAGTATCAAGAACCACAAAAATAGACTCAAAGAGGGCCCTCACATCTGTATCATTACTAGCCAAAGCTAGCTCCTCTAGATCATCATCAAGAACAAAGATATCCATATGCAAAACATTATCATTAGCATCCTGCAATACTATAGAGAGAGATAGGGAAGAGGAATCAACACATGAATCATCTGACTCCAATAAATCAACAGCTCCTGAGTGACTATCTGATCTTAGAGCAGAGACGGAGTCGAACGTCCAGCACAAGAACTATCATGAGCAAAAATCAATTTATGAACCATCATGAGCAAAAATCAATTTATGAACCATCATCGAAACCATCCGCCCACCCACTAGACCCATCCGACAATTCGAGGAAACCTGGCTCTTCTTGTCCTCCCACGCTCCCTTAGACTCCACCGAAACGATCCCGATTTCCTAGTTATCAAGGTCCCTATTTTGTTCCAACATGTTCTTGCTCTCCCTCTCCCTCTCCTCTAGGGACGCATACAATCTAAGTAGCTCATTATGCAATGCTATAAATCTCTTTATGATGCAAACACTATCTGCATACTTACCCTTAAAAAAGTTCACTTCACATGGTCACAACACTACTTGTGCCATACTTAGTATTTCAATGCACATGCCTTATCTAGCGGATCTGGAGGCCAACAGCAGTTGCCTCTAGATCTGGAGGCCAATAGCATCAACATATCCGTCTACTTTCCAACAGCAGTTGGAAAGTAGACGTATATGTTAATGCCAAAAAGGATCTGATTGGCAGTCGGAAGCAATCTAAATAGGCAAAAACTCAACCCCCGTCAAATATAACGTAGACTACACCAAGGGATCCTCCATACTGTCAGACCATGCATAGATAGTTGCGTGTGGGCCAAACACTAGAACTCATCATACATGTGGGCATCCTCCACACAAGCTCGGAACATCTGCTAAAGTGCTAGTACAAGAGTCAATGCTAAACTCTGATCAGTTGGACCATCAACATAATCAAATGGACCATCAGCATTATCAGATGGATTATTCGGAAAGTTATCACTTTTTTCCTCCATGTTAGACGGGCCATCTACAAGATCAGTCGGACCATCCGGAAAGGTATTTAATGCATCCACAATGTTCGGCGAAAGTACTGAATGTGCTTGGATCTGAACAGTGGGCTAATCTAGAATAACATAAGATACAAATGCACTGTCTGAACTCTGAACATCATCAACACACCTATATGCATCTACACCATAGTTAGAATGAAGCATATCTGAATCACAAGTCGGGAAGTCTGACTCTGGCACACTAGTGATCATGGAGTGGGGATTGTCAGGTAAATCGACATCTGATTATCTAACTGTAGCCTATCCGTATGATCATCCTGTGTGCCTTGAATTTCATCACAAGCATGCATGGTAGGCCCAAGCAATCGGACCTCCACCTGAGTATCAGGAACTTGAGAAATAGACTCAAAGAGAGCCCTCACAAGTGTATCATTGATGTTAGTCAATGCTAGCTCCTATGGATCATCAAGAAAAGAGATATCCATATGCAAAACATTATCATGAGCATCCTGCAATACTATAGAGAGATAGGGAAGAGGAATCAGCACATGAATCATCTGACTCCAGTAAATCAGTGGCTACGAGCTCTTGACTATCTGACATGTTAGTAGTCGGAGTCGTACATCCGGCACAAGAACTATCATGAGCAAGAATCAAATCTAAATCATCATCTAGACCATCTGTCCACCCACTAGACCCATTCGATGCAAGGCTAGGGACATCCGAGGACACTTGGCTCTCCTGGCTCTTCTTGTCCTCCCATGCCCCCTCAAACTCCACCGAACCTGTCCTGATTTCCTGGCTATCAAGATTCTTTTTTTTGTTCCACCATGTTCTTGCTCTCCCTCTCCCTCTCTTCTAGGGATGTATATAATGTAAGTAGCAATGCTCTAAATCTCTTTATGATGCAAACACTATCTGCATGCTTACCCTTAAAAAAATTTCACTTCAAATGGTCACAACAATACTGGCCATACTTAGCATTCAATGCACATGCCTTATCTAGCCTTGCCTAAAATTTTTCTAACACTCCTTTTTCCCATGCATAGATGGAAATTTTTAGAGCATCGACGAGAATGTAGAGTACCGCACCACTGCTTTAGTGCCATACACCAGTTTGAATGGATCGATCAATTCGAAATGCCCATAAAGCCGAATACATCTTTTCATCCCCATCCATGTGATTTTCATTAACTAACTTCTTGAGAATCTTGCAAGATTTTGTTTGTGGACTTTGCTTGACCATTGGCCTGCAGGACAGTGGACTTCTTATGGATGATCAAGTGATGGGTGACCAGTTGGCAGATGACGTCATTCACAAAATGTTTGCCTTGATCTCACTGACCAGCTCAATTGAACATCCAAACCTACTGATGATCATGTCATAGAGGAACTTGGTCGTGGACTTGGCTGTATTATCCTGAAGAGCTCTGCTTCCACCCACTTGGTACAGTAGTCCATGGGCCACCAAAATGTACTAGTTGCCGGTAAAGCGGCATGGTAGCTTAAATTGACCCACAAAATTGATTCCCCATTTTTGAAACGGCTCCAACGAAAGGATCGATCTATGAGGCATCCAATCTCTGTCAATTGGTTGGCCAAGCCTCTGGCAAACGTCACATTGCTTGGCCAATCTGTAGGCATCCCCTAGTACCTTCGGCCACCAAAGATCAGCTTGGAGTACCTTCCTCCCCCCGTCACTTCCCCTATGAAGTGGCCGTTTGTTGATCCCCCTTGATGGGCTTCTTGGAGGACATCCTCCTGTTCATGAGCTGGGATGCACCACTAAAGAATCTGGTTGATGCCCCTCTTGTACAGTTGTCCGGCTATCACTTGAAATTCTGGCTTTGGATAGCCAACCACTTCCTCTAGTCTGAGGAAGGTTATCCTCCATCAGACCCATGGCCACAAACTATCACATTTCATCGTACCAGTTCAAAGGGATCGGCCCAATTGCCTCTGCTGCTGTAAATAGCTCTGCATTTGTAGATCATCAGCCACGATGATCAGAGCTTCACCAGTATCTAATCAGGGCAGGTAATCTACCACTGCATGGCTGGGTCCTAGTGTATGGACGATGCTGAACTCGAACTCCTATAGGATCAGCATTTCCACCAAGCCATTTTTCCTTACAAGCTCTGCTTATCCACTATGTAGAGTAATGTAGAAAAGAGTGATCCACATGGAAAGTAAATTTGTTGCCGAGCAGGGAGTGGCAGAACTTTCTAATTGAGTAAATCACCCCGAGTGCCTCCCTATGAGTGGTGGAGCAGTTCCACTACATCCGATAATCTCTGGCCAGCATAGTAGATTGGACAGAACCACTTTTCTTCGTTTCCTGCATCAAGACACTCCCAATTGCCACATCTAATGCATCCACGAATACATGGAATGGAAATTCCCAATTGGGTGCCTGGATAATGGGGGCTTCGGTCAAAATCAGCTTTTGAGGTGCCGAATGCGATGTCACATTCCTCCGACCACTCCAAATTGATGTGCTTCATCTGCTATTTCAGTGGCATCTTTATATGTGCCAGCCTGCTGGTTCAGTTTTGTAGTACTACATGTGCTAGGCACTGGAGCATTTGGCTATGCCATTGGACTTGCCCCAAAAACCTTCTCAGCTCCTTCACACTTGTCGGAACTAGAGCTTTTCGAATCACCTCCACCTTGATTGGGTCTATTGCAATGCCTTCTTGAGATACTATGTGGCCAGGAGCATACTGCTTTGGACTACAAATGCACATTTTGCTAGGTTTAGGCTCAATTTGGGACCTCTGCATTTTGACAAGCATAACTCCAAGTGCGTGAGGTGTTGACATGACTTCCCGAAGACACTAAAGTCATCAATGAACACCCACATGAAGCTTGTCAAATTCTCTTCAATAATTTCCTGAAACATCTCGCTGAAATATTGCTAGAGCATTCTTCAGCCCAAATGTCATCACGTTGGATGCAAAGGCACCCTATTCAGTGAATGAATGTCATCTTCTCCCAATCCTTTGGTGCCATCTGTATCTGATTGTTGCCATTGAATCCATCTAACAATGAATACATTTCGTGAGACTGGCTACTGCATCCAAGGAATCTATGAGAACGGCATAGGAAAGGGGTCTCAACTGGTTGCGGCATTGAGCTTCTTGTAGTCCACACAGACCCTGAGCTTTTGATTTTTCTTGGGGATGATCACGATCAGAGACAACCAAGTTTCCCGATCGATCGTATATATGAATCCAACATGTAGTAGCTTATCCAGCTCCTCCTTCACCCTTTTTACATAGTTCAGGTTCATCCAATATCTTTGCTATAGGATTGGAACTACGTCCTCCCTCATATTGATCTAATGCTGGTAGAATCGACGGTCAATCCCTTTCATGTCTGTATAGCTCCATGCAAATACATCCTTGAAGGAAGTGAGAAATCCTTGAATCTCCTCTCGGAATGCATCATCCAATTTTGCACTGATTCAAACTATCTTTAGGTCTACCTCTGTGCCTAGATTCATTTCCATCAGCTCATCTTCTTTGACCTGTTTGGATTGCTTTAGGTCCTTTTAGAAATCCTTCTCCACTGCCACAATGATTTGCTGAGGTCTAGTACACTGCTGTCATCTTCGACCAATCTTTCATCATAAAAGTTCTAGGCCTTATCTGGAGACTCCATCTTCCTTAATGGATCTGGTTGACTCTCACCTACCTCATTCTGGTGTTTACAGGCTGTGTGGTACTTCTCCATGATTCTAACCACATCTACCTCAAACAAGTTGATTAGATTGGCATTCTACTAGAGGTATCCCTCTTCTTCACCCATATCCAATCCTTCCAGCATGTTGACTCCTTCAACTACTTTCGGCCAAGATGGGTTCTCCACTTTCTTGCGGCTAACCCACTAATATTCTGACCTTCTTCTTGCCTCTTCGGATGGTGATTTTATCCACATCCCAATCTTTCTTTTTCCATGTGCCTAGCTGGAGCCATGGTCTTCCCAATAACATTGGGTAGGCACCTTTGATGTCCTCCATGTGCAACACCACCACTACTATTTGGAGAGTGAATCCAAAGAATTTCATTGTCAGAGCCCGCGGATCAATCCAACGGCTGTACTCTGTGTTGATCTGCCATTTTTACAATGAATGGGGCTGGATCCCAGTTGCTCAATCCCAATTTTTGGCATGTCATATCCGACACAATGTTGACTCCTGAGCCACCATCTAGCAGTACCTCTCCTATGTCTATTCTAGATAGCTTGACCTAAATCATCAAGATGGCTTCATCATAGATAGGAGCTTCCCTCAGCAGAGTCTCCATCTTGTCAATGTGCATGGCTTCCAGAGTCTGGGGATGGACCTCTCCTCTCCTCCTGGGGCATCATTTGGTGGACCAGCTGCTCTCTAAAATTTGGTACTAGGGTTAAGATATTCTCCACCGACATATGAATCTGCTATTTCTTTAGATCCTCCCATAGATCATATTGCAGAGTTTCTTTCACCCTTTGCAGTCTGCCTTCTTTCTTTAGTGCTTGAGGGTTTACTGTGTCCCGTGTCTTTGACACTTCCCCTTCCTGATCCATGATTTTCTGGATAAGACCACCAGATTGTAATGTGACCTTAGCTTCTTGCTAAGTCATCAGCCATGTCCTTTCCTTCTCTGTCTTTCGAAATGCTTCTTGAGCTTGTTGCATCTTTCTATGCATAAAAATCAAATTTAATGAGAATAATACTTTTATAATAAAAAATTTTCCATTATGCATCTTTCTATGCATAGAAATAAATTTTAATAATTAATATCAGTGATATCCATGCATATTCATAGGTGAATATGTACATGGAGTAATTAGAATATTTCTTTTAGATGCAAAAATGGTGGGAATTACTCTTTTTGGACTAACATAAAAACAAACTTTCTTTTTCACAAAATTCTGGAAAATTTTGCCATAACCTCCCTTGTATGGCTGACCATTTCTCATTTTTATCTTTCTTTATTTAACTTAATTAACCTAAATTAGATTTATAGAACTCTAACCTACACAATTTTCTAAATTCAAGAGAGTAAACAATAAGAAGAGTTTAATTAATCCCTTAGTTAATCTTTCTAGGATTGAGAAAGATTGAAATGTAAAGAAGAGAAGGGGGTGGCCTTTTTATCAAAGGCATAGCATTTGAATTTAATTCAAACATTTGACAAACATAAAATTTAAGAAAACCATAGATTTTTCATTAAAAAAGTAAGAAAATTAGCTTACATGGAGCTTGTAAGCTCTCCTTTGGCTTGAGGGATTGAGGGTTCTACTCTTGTTTGAAGCAAGAGTGGCCACAATTCACTACCAAGCAAACTGATTGTAGAATTTTCCAGATCAGTTTGGTCAATTTTTGACCATTTTTGGGTCAGCTCAGCTTACTTTTTGGATCTAGTTTTGAAATAGGAGAGAAGAGAGATGAAATATCTCATTTTATTGATTAAAAATTGGGGGTAATGATGAGAAAAAAGGTGCCTACTTCATGAGGGGAGATCCCCATTCTGAGGTGTCAAAATTTAATTTTTTTACTCTTTTCTTTGGTCCTTAGTCCACTCTTCATCTTATGTGAGCATTTACTCATTTTTGGGGGGGTTTTTCTTTTATTCTTCAATTTATCTCCTCCCTACATTTGGATTAATCTTATTGGTCCACAAGAACCTTAATCCAAAATTTTCAAAAAATCTAGACCCTTAGGCTAAGTTCTTTTGTGCACATTATAATTTATTTCTAATGCACCTTAGGAATTTCTTTTTAAACTTTTGTTTCGGGGGAATTTATTTCAATGAGAAGGGATATTTTTCCATCCCAAGATATCTAAAAATTGAATTACCTCTCTCTAGAATATTTTCTCTCTCTAGGCCAAAACAGGTAGAAACAAGATCTTTTATTATTCTGAAAAGGGGATTGATTACAGGGGAAGAAACTGGACATCTTGAGGGGCAGGGGAGGAATCTTACATTGTATGTGATAGTAAATTGCACCCATGTAAGATGAAGGTCACACTATCACCATTTCGTCTCATTCGATTCACCAACTCCACACTTGAAGCTGCACCCTTACTCGACATTTTGAATACAAAACACCTTTCACTAGGTAGCCCTTGTTTAAGGAACCTACTGACTTTGAGGAAATTGTACATTGACTTCCTCTTTAATAGCAAGATAGCATCAAAGCCAACCCAAAACTGGAAAAGCCTTATTTCTTTCATCCGTAACAATACTTCTCAAACTATAACCCAAAAACAAATAATAAACTGGAAAAGCCTTATTTCTTTCATCTGTAATAATATTTCTCAATCTATAACCCAAAAATAAATAATAAGTACCTAAAGAACTACATCAACAATTTTGATGTTACTAACATAGTAACAAACAAGGGTACCTTCAATTCTCCACTAGAGGAGCCATTTCTTCCAACAAATTGGTCAATTCAATATCCTCGATCGTATCATCATCAATTGTATCCTCTTGTAGCACTGAAGACATTATTGATTATTTGGCTATTATCATCTGAACCTGTCTTGGTCCAACACTCCTATCTCCTCGAATAGTTCGTTCAACTAACATTTTGATCTTCTCAATGGTAGCTTTAGATGTCCTAGTTGTACTGCATGCTTATGTTTCCCACAATGAATTATTAATCTCGTATAACTCTCATTTTAGGGCATGACATAATATACTGAACATTGGCACGTCATAATGCATGTAGTAGGTATCTTGAAAAAGTGACAAATCACCCGTGTGTCCATGATCATCAATTATACCCACTTTCAACTTCTTAACCAATGAACCCTTGAAGTAGACATCATTGTGAGTACTAATATTTTGATAATTTTGGTAAGTAAGCCTCCTGCATTATAACATTCCAACGCATTAACTAACTCTCACAGTGCCATCAAATGATTGTCTACTTGCATTTGCTCTTGTCCATAGGTGGCCGTCATATTTGTGCTCCATCATATTTCTACTCCATTGAATCCATGCTTGTAGACCTTCCAAATGTTGGTGGGAACGCATCTCCATGATACTGCCTAGCTATTTCACTGATGATTATTCTTTTCTTGATCATGTTGACAAGCTTACACAATAAGCTTAATGGAGGTAATTGTCCAATGACTGGTACAATGCTCTAAAATGTCTTTATCTTTGCAGATAACCTTCTTCACCTTTCTCTATGTCATCTACCAAAATAGGAGGAGTAATTAGACATGTATAATCTTTATTCTTTTTCCTAGAGAGGTGGAATTTCCACTACTTCGTTAGTTGAGGAGGGATTTCTATCATCATCTAAAGAGGACTCCAAGACAATAGATGAAGGGCCTGCAACATTTGAACTTTGGGTGGCGAGCATTCTTCGAAATCCCTTCATGTACTGTGCCATTGTCAATCGTCGAGCTGCCATGCGTTGTTAACAAAGAGGTTAGTCATCATGGATTTTTTCAAATATTTCAATTTTTTGTGTGTTGTTCATTCTACACAAGCCAAAAAAAGGGGGTGAACTCCACTCCAGAAGCTAACGCATGTGCTAGCTCTTCAAGAGCACAATTTGCCCCTTTTTTTGGCTTATATTGTATGGACAACACAGAAATAGGCAAGGTATTATCTTTGAAATGGTGTGGGGTGTTGCAAGATAACACAAAAATGGTTAAGGTCTTTTTGTTGACATGGTGTAGAGTGGTATAGCAAGTGACCATACAACACAAGCGTGTGCTGGCTTCTAAAGTGCAATTTGCCCCTTTTTTTAGCTTGTGTTGTATGGCCAACACACGCATGGGCAAGGTTTTATCTTTGAGATGGTGTGGGTTTAGTAAGACAACACATAAATGGACAAGGTCATGTCTTTGACATCGTGTGGGGTATAACAAGTGTCCATATAACACAAGCTTAAAAAAGGGGCAAATTGCACTCCAAAAGCTAGTGCAACTGTGTTGGCTTTCGGAGCACAATTTACCTCTTTTTTAAAGCTTGCGTTGGCTTTCAGAGCACAATTTGCCCCCTTTTTTTGGCTTATGTTGTATGGAAAACACAAAAATGGATTGCTTTGATGATAACATGCATCATGGTGTGGGGTGCACACAAATGGACAAGGTCTTGTCTTTGATAGTAGATGGTGTGGGGTGCACACAAATGGACAAGGTCTTGTCTTTGATAGTAGGCATGATGGTGTGGGGTGCCACAAATGGACAAGGTCTTGTCTTTGATAGTAGGAATCATGGTGTGGGCATCATGGTGTAACAAGTAGGCATCGTGATAGTAGGCATCATGGTGTAACAAGTAGCAAGTTACAACAACATAAGCCAAAAAAGGGGGTAAACTATGCTCCAAAATCCAGCACATATCCTAGCTTCTTCTGGAGTGCAGTTTGCCCCCTTTTTTTTGGCTTGTGTTGTATGAACAACATACAAATGGACAAGCCAATGGCCATGCACTTGGACTTGTCAAGGATTCTTTTCCTCACTTTTTTTCAGTACTCTATCTAATGAAGAGGGAACCTTGAAATCCATAAGTTTATTTGCAAGATAGTAAAAAAATTGAAGATTTGGAGAGCCCAAGTAGTGTCCAGACTCAAAGTCATAAATGACCATGCAAAGCACACTAGAGAAGCATTACAGGGTATTAAAGATAAATATAATCAGTTAACAAACTCAACACTAGGTGTGAAACTAGATGATGTTCTAGGATGGGAAGGATTGGGCAAGAGTATAATGGGGATCACTAATAAGGCTTGAGCAAGAGTATATAGGTGGCTAGACATACATCATGACTCATTGAAGATGGGAAAAGATCACATTGCTATTAGTCACACTTTATGTTACAAGTGCTATTCAAGTAGAGACCTTTAGAACTTGATGCTCTTTTTCCTTTGATGTTTATGATGTTTATGATGAAGCAGTGAGATTGTAGCTACACTTATACCTGTTGTTGGTAAACAAGTATTTGTGTTGAATATCAAGGATGAAATGTATTTAGTTAGTATCCCATTTTAGGGTAGGTGGAGCTTTTACTTTTTATACATGATCAAGTTGGAAAGGCTCCATGACCAGCTCTATGACCAATTATATATGTTGAAGTTGGAGAGGCTGACCAACTATGTCAAAAGCCCTCTCATATGCCAAAGCTCTTTAACTAAGAATTTGAAACTAAATTCTATTTCTTAAAATGACATGAAAATACTAATGTTGCCTTTAGTCTATGAATATCATGTCGTAGCTATTATTGTACAATTTAAATGTAATATTTAGGTGCTAAAAACATTATATCAACTACTACATGAAAAAGATATCTTGGCACATGTAATGGGATAGCTGCTTATGTATAGGTTGTTGCTAATTGTCTATGTAGGACTAAGTAATATGTGATTACTAGTTTTGTGAATTGCATATTTCTAGGTATATGTCATGATACAACCTTCGGTCACAAACTAGGAGATTGTCAAGTGAGATGGAAGTAAGCAATACACAACATTCAATGGTTGACAAATAAGTAGTAGTCCTCATCCCTACCACTTCACAAGTGGAATCATCAATAGTCCCTAACCACTTCTCAAGTGTAAGAAGACATGGTGGAACCAAGTAATTCACTAGAGTTAACACAAAATGTTACTAATACAATAAACAATGAAAGAGACGAAGACCAAGAGCAAGCATCTCTCATTCCTCATGGGCTCGGGACACATATGTAGCTTGACCTTATTTAAGACTCCTTGTTAAAGTTCTATGTACGAGCGAGAGAGATCCACCTCTAATTCCATTGTGTTTCTTGGTTGTGAATGAAGTTGTTATATGGCACAAGTGGATGTGACCAATCTTGTGGGTAGATTTGATAGAGCCAACTATATTGAGGCTATTTCACCATTTCTTGTTAGTTTGAAAAGGTATGGGGAGGACTTTATTCAAGTCAACGATGATGATATGCAGGAGTGGATTCTAATGTGGACAAGAATCAACAATGTGTTCGAAGAAGAGCTCCTAGATGAGTGGTTGGATTTGAGAGGAAAAACATTTTTGGTATAGGATGGTAATCATTGCCTCAAAGCTTGGTTATCTTGTATATCAATGAGGGTACTAAGTATTAAGGTCTTCACTCTATGAACTATAGAGTACAATTTCTTGGTACTTTATATGCTCAATTTTTTATAACATCAATGGATTATATGCAACTTATGCAAATGAGAGATTGAGAAACAAAAGAGTTAAGTGCAAGTTTTTGGATGTGGTCCACGATCAAGAGGGAGAGATGTTACTTGCACCTAGTGGAGTAAATTGGTAAGCACTCATAGTGGTTTGGAGCTAAGTAAATTAACAATAGAGTTTTGTCTATGCACCAATTTTACAAGGATTCATGTTCTTAGATATATGAACATATATAATCTGGGTTCTCCTTTAAAATCTTTTCTTCTTTGTCGTCCTCCACTCCTTCTAGCCAATTAAGACCTTTTGCATAAAAGAGGTAAGACAGAAGGATATACTTTTCCTTTTGAAACCACCTACATTTTGACCTTGTTCATGCCTCAACAAATGGTAATCTAATCTGTTTCCCAATTTTGGGGAATCTTTCCATGTAGGCCCAACAATGTCGATATATGCTCCAGAGTTTTCTTTCATCTGTAGGATCAGAAAAGACACTGAAAATTTATAGTCAACTACATTGATATTGTGTCCATGTATGATTTAAAGAAAACGGTGAATGATTTCTCTAACGTATTCTCTTCTTTAACTTGCATGGCAGATCAACGAAGAGTGGGTTAATGTCATTTTGACAGCAAATGGTGCCGATTGCATCTCTATGATGTCTAATATTTGGTCCATTGCTTTCGACATCACATTGACACTAGATCCTCCATCCATAAGGACTCTAGACAATGTCTGTCCCTTGAATACCACTGTCACTTCCAAAACTACCTCGTCGAAGCCAGAAACAAGTTCTAGAGATCCGCATTGCACTACATTATTTGAATTATTGCTAAATTACACTTCCACCAAGTTCTCCAAGGGAACAATCTATCTTAAGAGCTGTTGCCTGTAATTGGGCACCAAACAAAGAAACTATTCCAGTGTAATATTTAACTTCATTTTTTGCAAATCATCCTACAGATCATATTCAGATGCTTCTATCTATCACATCAAGATTTTCGAGACAAACTATCTACCCTCTTCTTGATGGAGCTCTACTCCTTAATTCCATAGTCTATTTTTGGGATCACCTTTTGGATCACATCTTTTTTCTAAACTACATTCACTAGCTAGAGGGATGAAGACCAAGAAGTTCCAATTGCTTGAACCTTTTTCTCATGAAGGTCCAACAAAGAGATGGTCCTCTTATGGTAATGAATATCAGCCTGATTTATGGTGAGTCGATTCGTAACAAGAATACCATCATAGACCCCTACACGTAGAATTATTTTGTATTCAAGTGATCTTCGAACTTGTTTCTACCACCTTTCCTTGGGGAGAGGAAGGTGGTAAAAACCTAAGCATTCCAAACCACCCCTTGTGCTTCTTTGAACCATCTTGGCTACTCGTTTCTCCTCTTGGGCACCGAGCGGCGACGGAATTCAAGGCCCTATTCACACGCTTGGGCACCCAAGCCTCCCATTGGATGAAATGACATGTCCTTTTTGACTTCTCTTTCCACATTACATGCTGCTTGCATTCAGGCCCCCACGCTCGCAGCAGCGGATTGTCTCTGAACCCGCCCTTTTTGCTCTCGTTAAGCTTGGCGGTTCCCATTTCTCCCATGGAAGCTCTATCCCAAAGCAGGCCCCTGCAGAGAGACCCCAGCAGAGAACCTGTGCGGCGAGGAGTGAAACTTCGGCAGACACGACGACGGTGGAACTTCCATTGGCCCCATCGACGGTCCCCCAGGCCTTCGAGTCCAGGTACGCAGATTATGAGCCCCGCAAGGGTTCTGACATTCTCGTAGAAGCTCTAAGGGGTCACCGATGTCTTTGCCTACCCTGGCGGGGGAGATCCATCAGGCTCTAACTAGGTCCAAAATCATAAAAAATGTGCTTTGTCGGCACGAACAGGGAGAGGTCTTTGCGGCTGAGGGCTATGCCAGGGTTTCGGGAAAAGTAGGGGTCTGCATTGCCACATCTGGCCCTGGGGCGACAAATCTGGTCACGGGTTTAGCTGATGCCATCACTGGTCAAGTGCCCCGCCGGATGATCGGCACGGATGCATTCCAAGAAACGCCCATTGTCGAGGTCACTCGCTCCATCACCAAACACAATCATCTCATCATGAATGTAGAAGAGATCCCCCGTGTCATTAGAGAAGCCTTCTTTTTGGCTGCGTCAGGTAGGCCTGGCCCTGTACTCGTTGACATTCTGAAAGATGTCCAGCAGCAGATGGCCATTCCTGATTGGTTGCAACCTATGAAGCTTTGTGGTTACCTGGAATGCCTGCCAACCACCCCCCCCCCCCCCCCCCCCCCCCCCCCCCCCAGTTTTCCCAGCTTGAACAGATTCTGCGCCTGATTTCAAACTCATGGAAGCCGGTGGTGTATTGTGGAGGAGGTTGCATCAACTCAAGTAAAGAGCTCAGAGAGTTTGTTGATCTCACAGGTATCCCTGTTGCCACTACTCTCATGGGCCTGGGTGTGTTCCCTTCATCTGATGAGCGATGCCTGCACATGCTAGGCATGCATGGTACAGTTTATGCGAACTACTCAGTTGACAAAGCAGACCTGCTTCTTGCCTTTGGAGTGCGGTTCGATGACAGAGTAACAGGCAAGTTGGAGTGCTGATGTGCGACTTGCTCTGCAGGGCATTAACCACCTCATCAAGACACGAAATCTAGCCTTTGACTTTTCCGCATGGATGAGGGAGCTCGATGGCCAGAAAACTAAGTGGCCCATGAGTTATCCTGATTTTGATGATCTTATTTGTCCACAGCATGCCATCGAGGTGATTCAAGAGGTCACAAAAGGTGATGCTATTATTGCTACAGGGGTTGGCCAGCACCAGATGTGGGCAGCACAATGGTTCAAGTATGATAGGCCACGGCAGTGGCTGTCATCTGGTGGCCTTGGTGCCATGGGTTTTGGTTTACCTGCAGCATTGGGTGCTGCAGTAACTAATCCTGGCTCACCTGTTATTGATATAGATGGAGATGGAAGCTTTTTGATGAATATCCAGGAGCTTGCAACTATAAGCGTGGAGCAACTGCCTGTTAAAATTGTGGTTCTAACCAACCAGCACCTTGGCATGGTTGTACAGTGGGAAGATAGGTTTTATAAGGGGAACAGAGCTCACACGTACCTTGGGGATCCCAAGGATGAAGAAGCTATCGTTCCGGATTTCTGCAAGATGGCAGAGGGATGTAAAGTACCATCTGCTCGTGTGCTCAAAAAGTCTGATCTCAGAGGTGCCATTGAAAAGATGTTAGAGACACCAGGGCCCTATTTACTGGACGTTATTGTGCCCCATCAAGAGCATGTGCTTCCCATGATACCGAGCGGAGGCTCATTTAATGACATCATTACTGAGGGAGATGGTAGGAGGACATATTAAAGCAATTGCTGTAGATGGCAGTGTGAAGAATTTGAAATTTTTGTTGTTTCAGTTAGTTGTGTCTCCAGTGTTTTAATTGAATCAAGTATAATCTTGTTGAAGTCTTGGCTTGACTGATTTATCTAGTGCTTTAGCTGTGCATTCTGAGGCTTAAGTTCTGCTGTGCGCCGTTTCTTA